>NW_017731360.1:8442140-8468225 GCF_001890085.2 Hipposideros armiger | reverse complement strand
GGGTGGAGTGAGGACCGGGCAGAAAGGGGATCAGGGAGGAAGAAGGGATTCACAGTTAATTTTCCTTCTTTGTCTCTCTCTCATTCTGTCTCTGCCTTTGTGTGTGTCTCTCTGTCATTCTCTCTACCTGTGTCACTCAAACAGACACACACACACACACACACACACACACACACACACTCCTGTACACATGTCTTTCCTGCTGCTCTGGCTCTGGCCTCTCTCCTGGCTTCTTCTCACTGCCTGGGACCTCAGCCAGGCTCTGGGCAGCAGCTCAGCACTGGCTGGGCTCCAGGTGTCTGTTTTGCTCTGGCCCAGGCACCGAAGAAAGCAGGAGCCCCTGAGTGTGGGGGAGCAGCGGGCAGAGAGCCAGGACCCAGCAGGACAGTCCTGACCTGAACCTGGAGGGGAGGTTTGGTTTTCAAAGCTTAGGCATGGTGAATGTTTTACTTTTAAATGTTTTCTTGTTCCTTTTCACTGGCTGGTACCTCCCTCCCTTCCCAGGTCACGAAAGGACATTCCATCAAAAGAAAGAAAAAAGACATTCCATCAAGAGATAATGAAAAAGCATTCTATCAAGAGCAAAGACAAAAGATATTCTATCAAGAGCAAAGAGGTGATGGAACCGTTGTAAGTGTCAAGCCCTACCCATGTGATCACATTTAATCCTCCCCACAGCCGGTGACATTGGTCATTGTTTCCATTAGCCACCAAGAGAACCAAGGCTCAAAGGTGGGCATGAATTGTTTGAGGCCACAAGTTCATTCCACTAGAAAGTGACCCAGACTTTCCTGACCCCTATCTTCTCCTCTTTCCCCCCTATCATGGCAGCTCTGAAGTCAACTGTGTATTTTTTTTAAAGACAGTGATAATCTGTGAAGCAAGTTGGGGAGGTCCCGGGGGACTGGCCAGGTACAGGGAAGGAAACCAGTCCCTGCTGAGGTCACTTCCTGAAGGTGGTGGTGACCAGCATTGGGATCAATGACTCTCCTGAGAATGAGAGACAAGATAACTTCTTGTCTAACTTCCAGAGATGCCTTCAGCCTCCTGGAGGGTGATCAAATTCCAGAAATTTCTCTTGTCCAGAAAGCCCTGGCCACTCACTTTACTAAGAGCAGGAAATCATTGAACTTTTCAGCGACTTTTTTTCTCAGGGTCACGGAGTCTTCAAGCTGCTCCTGGTGCAGCCCCACTTGATGTAGAACCTGCTTCTACCTGTGCAGATGAGCCCACCATCCACCAGGTTCCCTAGTGCCAGGGACTCCACTGAATGTACAGACCACATGTTGCTTATCCATTCTTCCCTTGATGGACACTCAGGTTGCTTCCACATTTTAGCTATTGTGAGCAATGCTGCTATGAACCTGGGTGTGCAGATATCTCTTCCAGACCCTGCTTTCAATTCTTTTGGGGTGCTGCTTTTGAAGCACAGGTTGCAGGATGACAGCTACGGGAAGAAGTAGTTAGAGCTGATTTTCAGCTTTTACACATCCAAATTTAGGGCTTAGAACAGGAGAGGACATCGCCATCTGGAAGGACAGTCTCAGTTCTCTGGATGTGACTGAGACGCACTGAAATATTTCCACTGGCATCTGGGAATGGGGTCCCCAGGGATAAGAGAAGGAGGCGGAAGGGCATGCAGGAGCAGCGACAGGGAAGAAGTGGCAGGTGGCTGCCCACGTCTTCCTCCCATTGAGTGGACCAGCGTGTGGCAGATCCCAGAAGCCAGAACACTGGAAACAACATTGGTGTCCAGTATGTTTCTCATTTTACATGAAGCCCTCTGATATGTGTTTTTTTTCCACACCACCAAGCAATTAACTCAATTGGGACACTATGTACCTGGAGATAGTGTTAAATCCCACAGGTTAAGGACTCAGTCCTACAAGACTGAAGCCACTTCAGATGTCAATTTCAAGCCCAGGTTGTCTCCTGTGTTTCTGACTGACCAGAGGTTCCCAAGACCTCCTCCCTTGGGTGTGATTAATTTGCTAGAGCAGCTCACAGAAGTCAGAGAAGTACTTACTAGATAATAAAAGGCTGTACCTTAGGAACAGCTAGCTGGAAGAGATGCACAGAGCAAGGTCTAGGAAAGGGCACGGATCTTCCATGTCCGCTCTGAGTGTGACACGCTCCCCGAATCGCCACATGTTTACAAAACCAGAAGCTGCCCGAACCCCATCCTTTTTGGTTTTTGTGGAAGCTTCATTACATAGGCACGATTGATGAAATCATTGGCCATTGGTGATAGATCTGAATTTTCAGTGTCTCTCCCTTCCTTGGAGGTCAGGGCCTGGGATGGGGCTGAAAGTTCCAGTCCTCTCATCACATGGTTTGTTCTCCTGGCAACCAGCCCGCATCCATAGGTTAACCTAGGGGCTTTCCAAAAGTCATCACATTAATATAACTAAAGATACCACTCAACACTTAGGAAATTCCAAAGGTCTTAGGAGTTCTGTGCCAGAAACAGTGGAGGAAGACCAAATATATATTTCCTCCCTTCCTTTCTCTCTCTCTTTCTCTCTCTCTCTCTTTCTCTCTCTCTCTCTCTCTTTCTCTCTCTCTCTCTTTCTCTCTCTCTCTCTCTTTCTCTCTTTCTCTCTTTCTTTCTTTCTTTCTTTCTTTTTTCCTTTCTTTCTTTTTTGGTTCAGGTGTACAAAAGAACATAGTGATTAGATATTTATATACCTCACAAAGTAATAATCCCAATAAGTCTATTACTCATCTGACACTGTACATAATTATTAGAATATTATTGACTATATTCCCTATGCTATACTATATATCCCCATGACTATTTTTTTTTAATTATAATTGACATTCAATACTATGTGTGGGCCAGGCTGGTTGATTAGGTGTTGGCAATGCTCCCAGTAATGCCCCCGAGTTGGGTGGGGTCGGGTTCCAGGAAGTCATGGAGTGTGGCCAGTGGTTTCTACAAAGTCAATGCAGATTCAGTTCTTGCGCCAGTGCTGAGCCTGTGGTAACTCCACAACACATGCTGAGAACACTGTGGCCAGTCATCATTCACCTTGGGCCTGCAGAACCTTGAGAATCACCTAAGAAAGGCTGCAGCATGAGCTGGGGCTGACTATCCACCACTAAAAGTTTCCCAGGCTGCCACTGGCCTTTGGCTGCTGTACAAGCCTCCAGCAGTGGGGTGGGGCCAGCCATCCAGGAGCCAAGAGTGCCACCATCAGTACCATGCTAGCTGGGCAGGGCAAGGTCACAGGGAGTCATGGGCTGGTGGTTTTCACAAAGTTAATGCAGATTCAGTTCTTGCGCCAGTGCTGAGCCTGTGGCCACTTTACAAAATGCCCTGAGAACACTGCCACCAGCCACCATTCTCCTCAGGCCCTCAGATCTCTGAAAGCCACCCAAGAAGGACTGCAGCACAAGCTTGGGCTGATCATCCACCACCGATAGTTCCCTAGGTCACCACCGGGCTTTGACTATTGTACAAGCCTCCTGCAGCTTGCAGGGTGGGGCTGGCCACCCAGGAGCTGAGAGTGCCCTCAGGGATGCCTCACTAACTGGGCAGGGTTGAGTCCAAGGGGATTACCAAGGTGGTGCATGCACTCACGGATTTTACAAGACCAGTGGGATCTCAGATTTGGCCCTTTGGGGGAGGTTCAACACAGGAAATATGGTACCCTCCTGTAGATTATACATGAGGCAGGCTCCACACAAGAATAATGGTAACTGTCTCTCTAGTCCTTGCCCTGAAGTCACACAACTCAGTCTTTCGCTGTATGGCTCCAGTGCTTCTCAAGTTGCTGCCCCTCTGCCAGAGCCCAGGGTGAGTACTTGCAAGTGAGCGAGTCTGTGCATGGGCCCTTTAAGAGGATGTCTGGGTTTCCAGCTGCTTTCCATCTCACCCAGGCAGACAGAATCCTGCTGATTTTCACTGCCAGATGTTGTGGGGGTCTCCTCTTCCTGGCACAGGACTCCTGGGCTGGGGAGCACTGTGTGGGACTGGGACCCCTCACTCTTTTTTTTTTTAAATTTTTTATTTTATTGTTAGTTTCAGGTGTACAGAACAATGCAATAGTTATCCTTTTCACTCCTCACAAAGTAACAACTCCCCTCCCCCCATCTACTGCCCTCCCAGCCCCGATATCATGCTTATCTATTACAATTCCATTGACTCCATTCCCACTCTCTACTTCACTCTTGAGGAGAGACTTCTGCCACCGAGGTGTCTCTCCTGGTGCTCAATCACTACCTATGGGTTTGAGGTAAGCCTGTTTCGTGTTTCTGCCCCTACTACCAGTCTTGATGTGGCCTCTTCTTTATATCCTTGGTTATAAGGTTCTGTTCAGCTGGTCTTCAGGTGTTTCTTGAGGTTGATTGTTCTATAATTTAGTGGTAATTTTAATGAGATAATGGGACACAGCAAACATAGCATTTACCTATTCTGCCATCTTGGACCTTCCCCATATATATTTTTCTTATAAATCACATATCTCAGGCTCCAAGAGAGGAAGACCTTTGTCTAAGGTCACACAGAAAATTGTTATCCAGGTTGAGCTGAGACCCGAGGTTTCCTGACTCCCTGTCCAGGACTCTTGCCCTTCAGAGAGTCAGGGAGAGGAGAGAGGAAGTTGGGTGGGGCAGGGATGACCCCCAGGTCTCCTCAGAGGCCATCAGCCAAGGGGTCTGTGGGTGGAGCTTTCTTCTGGGCTGGACCTCCTCAGCTCTCATCACAGCTGGGTGGGTGGATCACCCCTGAGTGACAGTGAGGGGGCTGAGACCCAGAGAGGGCCTACCTGGCTTCAGGTGGCACAGGATGTAAGCCACAGTGCAGGGACTTAAGTCAAGGGCTCTTGTTTCCAAGCCCAGCCAGCGTCCTGAGCTGACCCTTTCGTTTGAAACCTCAACTTGAGCTTTGGAGCAAAAGCTGATTTTATCATAGCTTTTGTGTCTTGCACAAACCATGCCCACACACCCATCATCTTGTAATTATTCTCACACCTCTCTTTGTCTCCGGGGCCTCAAGTCTCCTCCAGGCTCTACAGCCTCTCCTCCCACTGCCACGCTCCCTTTGCTGGCCGCGGTGTGGCACAAAGTGCCCACACTATTTATTTCCTAATAAAAAAGACAGCTTGGGTGGCCCCGGGGATATTAAAATAGGGATTTACTACAAGATGATTAACCATAAAACCACAGGTTAAATTAACATTAGGCAAGGAGGAGGCGGGGGAGAAAGGACAGGAGCTTTGGGAAATATTAGCTGAGTGGGTTCATATTCGCACAGGTGACCAGGACTACTGCTGTTTAGAGGCTTCTGCCCAAAGAAGGCTGAGAGGGGGGCCTGGGCCTGATTCTGGCCCTTTTTGCTGTGTGACTCCAGGAATATCTCTTCCAATTTCTGGGCCTCAGTTTCCCCATTTATCTAATGCAGAGACTGGACTAGGGGCTTCTTGCTTGGTATAAGGGAAAAGATGGGCTGGGGCTTGGAGTCCAGTGTTGCTATGTCCTGGGGTGGCCTTAGGCAGGTCACTTCTTTAAGGCTCAGTTCTCTCCCCATGGGGATAGTAGTAAGAAATGTGATGATGATGACGATGATGATGATGACGATGATGATGATAATGATAAGAATAACAATAATAGTGAACATTTATTGAGAGCTTATCTACTCTTCAATACACAGTAAAACCTTGGATTGCGAGTAATGTGGTTTGCGAGTGTTCCGCAAGACGAGCAAACATTTCTAACACATTTTAACATGGTAAACGAGCGATGTCTTGCGATATGAGTAGCTTGTTTCTGGAACAAATTATGCTTGCAAACCAAGGTATTACTGTACTTAGAAAAACACCGTTTGTTCTAAGCCTTTTACATGTATGAATTTTTTTTTTCAAAGATTTTATTGGGGATTTGGGGAAGGGCAACAGTGTTGGGGAATTGGGGAAGGGGAACAGCCAAGTTGTTGTCCTTCATTCTTAGTTATGGAGGGCTCTGCTAACTCAGCTCCAAGTCCAGTTGCCATCTGGCCGCCCATCAGCAGCTTGTGGCCACTCAGCTCAAGGTGCTGTGTTCAATCTTAGTTGCTGGTGGGCGTAGCCCACCATCCCATGTGGGAGTCCAACCAGCAACTTTGTTGTTAGGAGCACATACTCTCTCCAGCTGAGCCATCCTGCCACCTGTTGGCAGCTCAGCGACAGCTCAGCTCGGGCGCAGCTCACTGGCCCATGTGGGAATTGAACCGGCGACCCTGTTGCTCAGAGCTTGCGTTCTTAACCAATTGAGCCACTTGGCCGGCCCTATATGTGTTGAATTGTTGAATCCTCACAATTCCTAATATTTTAAGGAAACTCCATACTGTTTTCCATAATGGCTATACCAATTTACAATCCCACCAACAGTGTATGAGTGTTCTCTTTTCTCCACAGCCTCTCCAACACATATTTCTTGTGTTTTTGATAATAGCCATTCTAACAGGTGTGAGGTGATATCTCTTTGTAGTTTTGATTTGCATTTCCCTAATAATTAGTCATGTTGAACATCTTTTTATATGTCTGTTTTTATATTTGGCTTATTTGTATGTCTTCCTTGGAAAAATGTCTATTCAGACACCCTTTGTCCATTTTTTAATTGGATGTTTTTGTTGTTGTTGAGTTGTATGAGTTCTTTATATCTTTTGGATGTTAACCCCTTATCGGAAGTATCATTTGCAAATATCTTCCCCCATTTGGTTGCTTGCCTTTTTGTTTTCTTCATGGTTTCCTTTGCTGTGCAGAAGCTTTTTATTTTGATGTAGCTCCATTTGTTTATTTTTAAAAATTTCTTTGGCTTTGGGTCAAATTCACAAAAACACCACTGGGATCAATGTCCAAAAGCTTAGTGCTTATGTCTTCTTCTATGCATTTTATTGTTTTGGGTCTTACATTTAAGTCTGTAATCTATTTTGTATTCATTTTAGTGTATGTTCTAAGAGGGTGGTCCAGAGTCATTCTTTTGCATACAGCTGCTCAGTTTTCCGAACACCATATATTGAAGAGACGTTCCTTTCCTCATTGTATATTCTTAGCTCCTTTGTCATAAATTAGTTGCCCATTTTGTGTGGGTTTATTTCTGGGCTCTCAATTCTGTTCCATTGGTCTGTGTTTTTATGCCAATACCATACTGTTTTGATTACTATAGCTTTGTAGTATAGTTTACACACAGCTTTATTGGATGGATTATTCACTATCCCCTTCCCTTGTGCTTTTCTCCCACACTCTCTGACTTCCAAGGGCCCCCTTACTTCTTAAGACTTCAGTTTGGAACTTCCAGTGTCACTTGCATCCACATTCCATTGGCCAAAGCAAGTCATATGGCCAAGCTTAAGGTCAGTGAGGTGGGGAACCACACACCCTGCCTGTTCCAGTGCTCAGCAAGGCCACCTGGCAGAGGCAGGAAGGGAATGAAGGGCTACAAACAAAAATTCAACCTAGCATTGTAACACTGCAGACTCAGAGTCACAGACCACCCAGGCCTCAGATATCTCCGGTTGGTTGTCCCACATCCTCCAGATTGATGGACACTGGTGCCACCCTTTCCTTTACTGTCTTGTAAACTGGCGTAAGCCCCATCTCATGCTCTGTGCATGTCCAGACTCCCTAAGAGGTCCACAAGTTCCCTGGGGCTTAGGGTCTCCTGACCACTGCCTCTTCTGGTCTCCTTTTCCTTCTTAATATTATCCATCTCCTTCCTATGTCTGTTCTCCACCTCTACCTCCATCTCCACTCCACATTAAGATTTGGGCTCATGTTTGAATAATCTAAACCACTTGCTTTACTTGACTGAGCAAAAAGTCATCTATTCTGAGCTTCTCTTTAGCATCATAAAATGCTTATGTGTTTTTTTTTTCTTCCTCTTAACTCAGTAACATTCTGAGGCACAATAAACTATACCTGTCTGGGTAAAGGCATAAACTAAAGGGAAATAGTATAAAGGTTTATCTCATACCAACTTCTTCACGGAGTCATAATATTGGGGGAGTGTCTTTTCTTTCTGCCTGCTGCTCATATTAGCATAGCAAGGGCACTGAGAAACATGGTGGTGAAGAAACACGTTTATTGTTGTTAAGTTAGCCTTTCCAAAACTTACTTGGCCATGGAACATTTTTGCATGGAGCATTTATTAACACTTGAAAGCTCAAGGTGTGGGAAAGCCATAGAGAATCAAGGGTGGTCATCAGGAATAAACGAAGGAAGGTGAGTGCCAGGTATTTGTCTGTGGCCAGCCAGTAGTGGTTCTCCTCCCTCTCCAGAGACCACCCCACTCAGTGACTCTGAAAAATTATCCAAACGAGGACACTTTTGAGAGTGAGAAGAAGCACTATTAATGATTACACCAGGGAAATAGGCAGTATAAATTTGGCTGTCCTGGGCAAAGTGGGGCATATCATCCCTTACCCATTTGCTTTATAGCTGGCGGTGGCTGCAAATGAGCTATGAATTCTGTATAGGCCTCAGTTTCCCCACCTGGGAGTGAGGGTCTCTCAGTCCAGTTACTTTTTTTTCACTTATTCAATCGTTCAACAAAGATGTAATAAAACACTCCTAGGTGCTAGCACTGTGCTAGGCTTTGAGGGGCTAACAGTGGAATGAGACACTTTTCATTTTCAAGGGGGTTGCTGTATAGAAGGAGAGACAGATAATGGGACTGTTCAGGGATTATGGTTTCTGTTTCACCTTGACCCTTAATCCTCAATCAGAGACCACTCTAGAAGCGTCTTTTAGTTGAGGATCCTGGGCTGTAACAGCAGGAGGATCCCATAGCACCTGGGGGCCTCCTCTCACCTGCGCTGGTTCAAACAACTTCCAGGCTGGAGTCCTAGGGGGATGGGGGAGATAAGGCCACTTCCTTCTCCAGCAGGGAGGGAGTGATCATCACAGCTCACCTGCTGCTCTGGGGACTGATTACTTGTCAAGGTTCATTTGAGCTGTGGGCTTCCCAGAGACAGCCCCTCCCCCGACACCCCGCCAGACCATCCTCATGGCAGCTGAGGAGCTGCTTTCAGGAAGTGAGAGGGAGGAAAATTACTTTCAGCTATACCTCACCACCTGTTTGGACTGGCAGTCACAGCAACAGCTTGTGTCCTGCCAAGCCGGATAACAGAACTGTCGTGGTCCATGGACAATCTGGCCCTGGGAGGTGAGCGGAGGATTCCAGGAAATTGTGGAAATTGCCTGCAATTTGGGACACCTCAAATTAGATTGCCCTGCTGAGTGATTTCAGGCTCTGCAAATTACATCTTGAGCAAGGCCTTTACTTTGCACTCCTCAGCCCCAACTCTTAAAGCTTTCCTCAAAGACCATCACTACTAGAGACAGGCAGGATTTGGGCTTGAATCCCTGTGTGTGACCAGGTGTGTGACTATAGATAAGTTACTTTACGGGAACACTATTTCATGGGGATAATAACTGTGTCAGACAGGATGCTTTTTATTATAAGGGAAAGAAATGCAAAAGAGAAACTATAGGCTTATTAAAGGAGAAGTCCAGGGCAATTTCAGGTATTGCTGAATCCAGGTGATCAGGTGAGGTCTTTAAGAATCCATCTCTACCTATAACTTGGATCTTGTTTTTCTCCTTTTCGCTTCTTTAGAACACACAACACCCCCTATTCCTGGAGACCCCCAGAAGCTCCAGCAGGAGGGAGAGATTCACTAGCCCAATAATTCCAGAAAGAATCTCAGGATAGAATTTCATTGGTCAAACCTGAGGAATATATCCATCCCTAAGTCAATTGCTGTGGCCAGAAGTTATGTGCAATATTTCCAATTACTAATTGGCTAGACTGAAGTTATGTGCCCATCTCTTAGGAGGTGGTGCTGGTGGATCATCAAAGGAAAACAGAGGAGATGGTACTCTAGAGGAAGAGGAAGTAGCTTTCAAGCAGGTGAAAATAGCCTCTGGAGCAGGGGTAAGGTTGAAAATATTGACGGACCAGTACACCAAAGGCACCAATCAGGTTGGAGATTGCCAGAGCTGGACAAGACCCCTGGCGCCTCTGCTGGTCTGGATAGTAACTCTTTAGTTGTTGGTTTGGAGGTGGGAGGGCACTTGAAGTGGGGTGGGGGCAGTATGAAAGCACCCATGGGCCCAGGGTGGCAATGAATACCAACCAATAAGAACAAATATCTGCATTTTACCAACTGCTCTGGCTGTTCTAGTGAGTCCTGGAGACCATCCCCCACTGGCTGCTGTCCTGCCCAGCCTACCCCCCTAGTTTTCTTGGGTTGACATTTGCATTCGGCTTTAACGGTATCCTTAGGCTTGTCTATGCACACTTTCCCTTTATTAAAAAGTATGCACCACTGTTCAGAGCAGCCTGACCCCACAGTCTGGTAGATGGGCTTTCGCGTGGTGCCATTGGGCAGTGCGCTGTGGGCTCAGCATCTCCACTGATGCTGAGCAGTTTCTCATTCTCCTTAGCAGTTTCAGTGCTTTTGTTGTGTTCAGTAACCTCAGGCTTCCTTCTCTGTGTGAACCTCAAAATAGCTAACATTTGTTTGGCACTTACTGGTGCCAGCACCTTCCCTGTGTTAATTCACTTAGTCCTCACAGCCACCCCATGAGGGAGACACCGTTATTATCCCCATTTTACAGATGAGAAATGGAGGCTCACTGAGGTTCAACAACTTGACCTTGGTCACACAGCTAGGTAGTAGCAGGGTTGAGATTTGAACCTTAGATGTCTGGCTCCTCCTGAGGATTCAATGAGACAATGAAGGCATGACTGCAAACGCCTGGCACAGGGTCACACTCAGTGAAGTGGTCTCTAGTCTGAGTAGCTCTTGGTTCAATAAACTTGCACTGAGCACCTGCTGTACATGAGGCCTGTGCCAGGGCCTGGGGTTTGGGGGTTTGATTCAGGAATGAGGAGACAGGATTCTTGACCGCTGGGAGGAGACAGTTCATAGAGAATGCTGAGATATATGGACGAATAACAGACTTTAATGTAAGGATCACAGGAAGGTTCAAGGTGTTGGGTCAGTGTTAGCTGGAGATGCCCACCAGGGGGGAGAAGGTCAGGATAGGCTCCCTGGAGAAGGCGGCAGATGGAACAGGCTTTGAAAGAAGGGCATGTACTCAAAGCCAATGAAGTTCTCCTGGTGGCAGGTATCAGAAACCCACTCAAGCTAGCTTACTCCCAGAGAGGGCTTCAGGACCCGGATGGCCTCCCCAAATCCAAGGGCAGGAGTGTGGTCTAACCTCTGAACAGAGATAGATGGCGGGGGAGTGGGGAGCACTGGGGTTCTCTCTCAGGGTCCTGAGTCCCTGCTTCTCTCACATGTCATGACCCTCCCCCATATCCACCTCCTCCTTGTGTCTAGCCATGTGACAGAGCCCCACCACAGACACCTTGAGTTTACATGTTACATAGAGGTCTGCCCAAGTAAAGAATTAACGTCTGGGTCTAATTCCAAACTCATAACTGGCCCAGCTCGTGTCAGGTGGTCACTCCTGGACAGTCACCTGTGCTGAGGGGCAGGGTGATGCACAAAATGGGGTCCCATGGCTAGAGGTGGGGGCGTGTGGAGGGGAAGGCACCCCCAGAAGTCTGTCATAGGGAGAATGACTGTGACAAGGTGGGATGGGCATTCTGAAGTTGGAAAGGGGGAAAACATGGTCAGGAGCAGCTAATAAGATGCTTGAGTTTGACTGTGAGCCATGTGCAATGGGGTCTTGCGAGGCAGCCCCAGCATCTATGTGCTGAGCAATTTACATGCTCTTCCTCAATTAAATCTCACGTGAAGTAGGTGAGGATGAGGAAACTGAGGCACAGGGAACAGAAGTTGCTCGCTCAAGTTCACCTGGTTGTGGAGTGGCAGAGCCAGGTTTTGGGGAAGAATTGCCTCGTGCTAAAGTTACACCACTCCAGGTCCCCTCACATCTGGCTCAACCTTCCAGGTCACCTCACACCCAGGATGAAATCTGATGCCGCTCCTGAAAAGTCCAAGGCTGTGGCCTGAGCCAGTGCTCCATCCCCTCTGACCTCCACCCCTTACCACTTTCCCAGACTCTGCTCCAGCCTCACTGGTCTCCTGGCTGTCCTGTGACCACACCTAGTACATTCCCACCCCAGGGCCTTGGCACATGTGCTCCCCTCTGCCTTGGGTGCTTGTCTACCTCAGATTCACAGGACTCACACCACTCAGGTCTCTGCTCAGATGTCCCCTCCCCAGAGAGCCGTCTCTGAACACCCCATCACCACAGCCTCCCCATCACTCCTCCAGCCCTGTTTCACTCCTCTCTATCGCATGTATCCTGCTCTGATATTATTGGATCCAATGTGCATTTGTTTATCTGGTTATTACCTGTTTTACACTAAAATGCAAGCTCAACAAGGACAGAGATTTGGTTAGTTTTGTTCACTGTTATTTCCTGGTATTTAGAGCATAGCACAATGGATGCTTAATAATAACTGTGTGCGAATCAACCTGTAAAATGGGTTGACAACACTTCCCCCCACACATGTGCTGTGATGATTAAATTAGACCATGTATACAGAGGGTGCCAAAAAAATGTATACACATTTTAAGAAAGGAAAAAAAAAACCCTACTAAAATTGTAATACAATGAATGACGCTAGCATTCATTTGATTAATGCCATCTTTTGAGTGAACGTCACACTACACATTGTTACTGTAATTCGATTCAATTTTGAAAAGTAATGCATAGATATTACCTCTTAAAATGTGTACATTTTTTTAGCAACCCCAGTATATTATAGAACATGTCATCGGGCCTGACTTTGATATGTCAGGCAATTTTTTAATGAAAGTCATTATCATCATCTTCCCCTTCAGTTGTGCTCCTGCCCTAGGGTCTGGGACTTGCTGAAAGCCAGTGACAGCCACCCAGGCACCCATGCTGGAAAGTTGGGTGTGGGGGTCAACAGCGCTTCTTGCCCGGCATTCCTGCTCTCCTTCCTTCCTGGAACAAGGAAGGATGGACTTCCTGGCCCCCGGTCGTTGTGGGGGGAATAGTTGAGTAACTCATTTTGGCTAATTTGTTGTGAGCAAAAGTGCTTGCTATGGATTAAATTGTGTCCCCCAGAATTCATATGTTGAAGCCTTAACCCCTAAGATAATGGTGTTTGGAGGTGAGGCCTTTGGGAAGAAATTAGAGTTAGATGAAATCTTGAGGGTAGGGCCCTGATGATGAGCTTGGTGTCCTTATAAGAACAGATACCAGAGCTTGCTTCCTCTTTTTTTCCTCATCCCCACATACTGAGGAAAGGCCACAAGAGGACACAGCAAGAAGGTGGCTGTCTGTAATCCAAGGAGAGAGCCCTTGCTCGACATCAATCCTGCTGGCACCTTGATTTGGGACTTCTAGTCTCCGGAACTGTGAGCAATAAATTCCTGTTGTTTAAACCATTCCATCTACAGCATTTTGTTATGGTCGTTTGAGCTTAGACAGTGGTGCCTGCCGACTCCGAGCTGGAGCATTTAATGTTGTTGTGAGACCCTCCAGAGTTCTCTGTTGAACTACTACAGTGGATGCTGGCCACTCTGTTGGCCGGGGTACCTGAGTGAAGACCACATGGGACAGTGAACATGAGGCCTGAGTAATAGACCTTTGTTGATTTAGGGGTTGTTTGTTGATTTAGGGGTTGTTTGTTATTGCACCAGAGACTCACTTATCTTGATAAAGTTATAGGGGCTGGTAAGGGTACCCCTTAAGCACGTACTAGAACAATATCTCTTTAGGATAAAGCAGGGCTTGCTTTCACTGGCGGAATTCAGGCTTCGTCACCTGTCCCCTGGTTCCTGGAGAGGAATGATAATGTGTACGCCAGCAGAGACCTGGTTTCCACACCCTACTGCTCCACACACCCGCTTTGTGATCTTAAACCAGGCACTACCCTCTCTGTGGCTCAATTTTTCTCTTTTGACAGGTGAGGATAGCAAGAATGTCCTTCCCTTTCCCCACAACACACACAGATTCTCGAGGTCATGGACGTGAGAGCATCACAGGAGCATGGGCCATCATTAAAATGAGGAGCCCGGAGTGGCTGCTGTTCTGAGGTCCCTGACAACCTACAGCTCTGTGCCTTTTGATTTCCTGGTTTCTGCAGCATTCTGGGAAGATGGCCCTGGTCACCCAGAAACATTAACACCCCTCAGGTGAGGAGATGTGATGAATTGGCCATGTCTCCTGGTTTGCTTGCTGTCACATTGAATGCAGGCTCTAAGCCTGGCTACTCGGTCACTGTCATCGCACACCCCACTCAGAGCTACCACTTGGATCCTTCCCACTAATGAGGCTCTTCTCGGAGACTCCAGCCCGTACCCCAGTCTTTTTTCTCTTTGCCCTTCCTGTCACATCCAGGAGAAAGGCGGTGTCCAAGTTGTCTGTCAGCCAGAGAGAAAGTTAAGCCTTGCTGAAGTGAAATTCTCTAAAGGGCTGTCTTTCTGGTTTGGCCCTTTCTGTGTCCAGAATCTTGAGTGTGGTCCCTTGGTACTGGCCTCGTCCTTTTGTCTGTGTGGCATGACCTACAGGAGCTCCTAGGCTCAGGGCTTTAGGATGTTGATGGGATGATTCCTTGAGAAAGACGGCACCAATCTTATGAGAAGAGAGCTGTTGAAAATTCACTGTACAGGTAATTTAAGACTAAATGCAACTTTGAATAGTCTCAATGGAGCCGGTGGCCAAGGCATTATTCATGAAATAGTACATGTGCTGCCTTGCATTTTTCAGCCTCCCTTGCAGTTAAATCCACACCATGTGACTTGTTCTGACCAATGGACTGTGAGCAGAAGTAACACAAGTTACTTCCAGACTGAGGTGGCAAAGAGCTAATGTGACTCCTTCATCCCTGTCTTCCTATTCAGGAGATCTTGGGGGTTACCTGATCAAGAGAGTATAGTTATAAGATGGAGAAGAGCCAACAGACCCATATCAGACAGTGATGTGAATGAGAAGGAAGCTTTTATTGTGTTAAGCCATTGGATTTTGGGGTATGTCTACCATTCATTATGCCAACTGATGGGTACCCCAGAGAATGTAAACTCCATGGGCAGGGCCTTGTCTCTTGTCCAGCCCTGTGGCACCAGTACATTACAAGCATGTAGAAGCGTGTCACTAAACCTCTGATGAACGACTGAATGAAATCTCTGAATTTCCAATGTTTCCTCATTAGGCAGCCAGTTGAAACCCTTTGTCCAGGTGTGGCTCCACCAGAGGCTCTGTTCTTCTCTTCCTTCTTCTTTCCTGCCTCAGATTTCATGGGTCCTCACTTCTGGGAGTCCCTGCTGAGTCTGCCCATAATGTTTTTTCTCCTAATGTCACTTTCCTATGACACAGGCCTTTCTAGCATTTGTCCTAAATCTGAGTCTACAACCATAGCAGTCCCAAGGAACACATTTCCCCCCGTGACATATCTGTCACGTATCGCTGGTTTGGGGGCTTCCCCAGTAGTTTGGTCCAAGGTCAATGTGGGAATTTGACACATTGATGTATGAATTTAGAGGCGATGCTGAGCAAATGCTCCACAGCTAGCCTTGATCCAGTAGATGCGACCAGCGCCACTGTATCATTCTTCACGGGACTATGGTCATGTGCTTCTAAATATATCACCAGGGTCAAGTTTTTTGTTTCTAAATGAACCTCCTAGACTAGACACTAGAAGACTCTTTCTAAGTTAGAACTGACCTATCCCTCTGTTGCTGAAGGACAGTGCAGTGGCTAAACGCATGGGTTCCAGAACCTGAGTGCCCTGTTCAAATCCCTCTTCTACCACTTAATGGCTGTTTGAGTGACCTTTAGTAATTTATCTAACCTCTCTCTGCCTCAGTTTCCACAACTGTTAATGGGGAAACTTGGAGACAGAGGAAGCCTCCCCCCAGTTCTAAATAAAGAAATTCTCCGAGCATTGTTCTGTGCCTGAGGCACGGCTGCCACTATCTTACAGAAGAGGAAATGGAGGCTTAGAAAAATCTACTCACTCTTCCAAGTGCCTTGGAAGTGGGGAGTCATGAACTGGACTCAGGGATGACCCACGGCTCTTGCTGTTCACCCCCCCACCCCAACGCTGACCGCACCAGCCTCTAGGCCCTGTGGGCCTCACTCCCGGCCTCCTGGGGCTCACTCAATGCTGGCGGTCTCTGACCCTCAGAAGGTGCTTTTTCCCTTTGAATTCCAGCCTGCCTCCTGGAAGATTCTGCCGACTGGTCCTTGTTTTGCACTCTGGAGCCGCACAGTGAGTTTAATCCCTCAGTAACTGCAAAATAAATTTAATAAACTCCATTAAAGTGTGTAATCTCATAGACAGGGTGCAGAATTTCTGTGCTTCAGATGTTGTTTTTTTTTTTTTCGTAATTACTAGCACCATGGCAATTGCAGGGATTAGAGACTCAATTGGAGATGGGGAGAGATTGTGTCACCAAGAAAGTGCAAGTGAATGAAACATCTACACAATAAGGCGAGCTGGGATTTGCATTAAATCAGGAGGTAGGTCCGTGCCCATTAACTCCATGGGGACCAACAGTGATCTTCTAGGATTTGTTTAGGAACTAGGGAAGGGGTGGGGGAGTGAGGGGTTCAAGTGTGGTGATTTGGTGGCAGCTTCTCTTTAACAAATTGACTCATTATGCATCTCAGAGTTCACCTGGGCTAACTCCATTTTCCAGGTCAGACAGCATTCCTCCTCCACCATCTTTTCTCTATCACCCTCCATCCCCAGGACGGGACTTGCCTGCCATCACACAGCTGATCCTTGGGAACCTAGACCAAAATACAGGCTTTCTGATGCTATGTCCATAACCTTCCCATTGTACCAATTAGTCCTGGTCTCTGACAGCTTCGGTGAAAAAATGTGAGCTACCAGACCGTCATCAGGTCAGCAGAAAATACCACATGGTCAAAAGAAGACCCTTATTTTTCACGCACCTGTGTGATCCACAAGGAACTGTGAGGAGGGCAGGCTAGAGCAGGGCCTGGCTCCTCTAAGCTCTAGGCTCACTGCCTGGCACACAGGGTGGGACACTTCCCATGTCTCCCACCGCACACCCGTGGCAGACAGTGCTGCTTGATTTCAGCTCTGTTCCCATTAAGTGCAGACTTTGCAATCTTATCCAATGCTGGAGTTAACTCATGAGGTGAAATCTATTTGCTATACCCCAGTCTTTATAGGCTCCATCAACCAAGAGAAAAAGTACCCAATTTGTGACTTTTTATTTTTTCCCCTAAAACCCACTATTGAGCATCAGCCACAGCGCTTAGTGTGTGAAGTGCTGTGGTAGACTTATTGC
Source organism: Hipposideros armiger (assembly GCF_001890085.2). NCBI lineage: Eukaryota > Metazoa > Chordata > Mammalia > Chiroptera > Hipposideridae > Hipposideros > Hipposideros armiger. The sequence goes on along the minus strand of NW_017731360.1, from coordinate 8,450,971 downwards.
AAGAATGGCCACAATTCTCCATCCCCCCTACTGTAACCAAGCCTTTTGCAATAGGACTTTGCAGCTTCTTCCATCAAGTGGCGGAGTTTATTTTCCCATGCCTTGTACCTGGGCTGGCTTTGTGACTTCCTTTGCCAGACAGAATGGGATGGAAATGACAGTATTAGACAGTTCAGAGCCTGGGTCCCAAGAGACCCTGAATTCTTGTGCGCTATCTCTTAGAATCCTACTACTGCCATGGGAACAAGTCTGAGCTAGCCTGATGGAAGATGAGAGGCCTCATGACCAAATCACCACCCTCACTTCAGATGACAGCCAGGTAATTGTCATTCATTTGAGTAAGGCCATCAAAGACCAGCCAGCTCCAGCTGACCTCTCAGTTGACCACAGACAGGTGAGTCAGTCCATGTGGGATCAGCCAAGCCTGTCCAGACCAAAAACATTCCCCAGCTATGTTGAAGACTCAAGAACTAAATAAGTGCTCATTGGTTTAAGACAATAGGTTGTAGAATTGAACAAAATGCAGACACGACCAACAAGCACTATCTAATGTATTCCCTTCAATAATTTTTTTTGTGATAACAATGATCCTCATTTTACGGACAGGAAAGTTGAGGCTCAGAGGAGTAAAGACTTGTTTAAGATCACCCCGATAATAATCACAGAGCTAAAATTCAACCCAGGTCTTTCTGACTCTTCACTCTGGCAATGATTGATGTAGCTAAAAACCCTCTAATGCTGGAGTGGCAAATAGGTCTCATTTCACTTGCCAATGTCAGTTGATAATGTCTACTTATAACGTGGTGTTGAAAAGATGCAGGAGAAATAAAAGAGTACTGTGTTTGATTAGTGATGTCGGCCATGGGTGGTGAAGGCAGAAGCAGCAGTTTGAGTGCTATTCGTTTGCCACGTGAGTCTTGTGTGTACCAAAACCCAAAGTATGAACGAATTGTGGCTGACTTATCAGGAATGTCACTGAGGCAGAGCAAGGTGCCTGTGAGTACCACCGGCTCTTACCTACGATGACCATGCACTCTTGTTTTATGCTCAGCTCCTAGTTGTCAGCCACCACTATCTGGCCCAGGGTGACATAGTATTATTTACCTCTTAGGGTTGGTGTTAGGATTAAAAGAGATAATGGGTGAGAACACATTTAATTCCCAGGTAAAAATGATAGCATAAGAACATTTGAACACCATTCCTCTCTCAAAACCAACTAAAGACAATAACAACAAAAAATGGAATACAGGAGGTCCCCCCCCCCGAATTTTTATTGAAAACAGAAATTATGACAGCCCCAAACCATAAACTCTGAAGTCTTTCTGCCCCAGTACTGTGAAATCTAGATCAGTTCACAGCGGAAACTGTGGATCCACACAAACATCCTGAGTGTGTTTTGAGGGTAGGAAAGCTGAGGCTTTATGGGATACGTCCCAAATCTGAAAACTTTATCCAAAAATCCCTGGCTTAGAGCACTGAGACCTAGACACAGACTCCCCAGAGGCTTGGCGGGGGCCACACTGACAGCTGGGTGTCAAACACCGAGCTGTGCTCCCACAGCAAAGGGACCTAAGATGATAAACCCAAATGGAAGCTGTAGTCTGCCGGAGGCTGTTCCCCCAACACTTCCCACACTTCCTTTCCACAAAGAGCTAACCACATCCAAAAAAGAGTTAAGAGGAAACCAACAAAGGAACCGTGCATAGATGCTGCAAAAAGAGAGAAAGGGACCATAAAAAAAAGGCAGATGAGGAAAATACACCACAGGAGGAATTGCCCAAGGAAATAAGGGGAAAATAGTTGTTTTTCACAATCTCCATAAATTTCAAATGGCAAAATGTCTCTTTAAAAAGATTCAAATAAGAAATATGAGGATTGAAAGAATGATTATAAAATAACAGCATGAGATGAATAAAGCTGGATATTCTTAGGAATGAGAGAGAGAGAGAGAGAGAGAGAGAGAGAAAGACTCCCCTCACCCTCTAAGAGAGAGAGAGAGAGAGAGAGAGAGAGAGAGAGAGAGAGAGGGAGAGAGAAAGACTCCCCTCACCCTCTACCTACCCTCCTGCCATCCAGGCCCCTGGGAGGTCATATGGTGACAGCAAAGGAAGATTGCACCCAGCAGCTGTGTATGCCCACAATCAGCTCAGACACACTTGACCATCTGAGTAGGGAGGCAGCACAGCTGCCTGGGGAAATTGTAGATTGAGCATCTGGAAATGGAGTCAAGCTCTGGCTTAGTCCTGTGAGGGCTGTGTGACATTGGGCAAGCCACTTAACCTCTCTGGGCTGCCCTTTCCTCCTGGGTTTTGCTTCCTGCCTAGTACAACGGGGAGGTTCAAATGGATAAGGATACATTTTCCAAACCCCAGAGGTGAGAGGGATTATTGTTAGCCTTCGGGTATCATTGTCACCATGAGGGCCTCTTCCTGTTTTTAAGCAATCCTAGGGCACAGCAAGAAGCTCTTTTTCCCTACCCTGGCACTATTTCCCTGAACCAAATCCCCCAGCAGGTGAGCAAGTGAAAGCTACAATTGACTTGTCTTTATCAATATCCCTCCCACTGTTTGCTGTCCGCCCTGTGAATTGAGTGAGGAAAATCCATCCCTGCTTCTGGGAGCTCCAAGCCTTCAGGCCCCCAGGTTCCTTAGGATCCCAGCATGTCATAGCTGGACTCTAGGATGCCATCAGGCTTAACCTTTTCACTGTGCAGATGGGGTAACTGAGTCCTGAGAGTAAATAATAATGATAATGATGATGATGATGATAATAAATAATAAAGTCTCTGTCAATGCTTTCAGTTGTAGATGATAAGAAGAAAATCCACATCAAACTGACTTCAGCACAAAGGGGAGGTATTGGCATAGGTAACTGAAAGTCAAAGAGTAGGGCTTCAGGAATGGTTTGATCAAGAGCTCAAACAATGTTGCTGGGTCTCTCTCTCTCTCTCTCTCTCTCTCCACCCTCCCCGCCCCCCACCGGTTCTGCCCCATTCGCTTCGTCCTCAGAACCTGTATGGTGGCAAGATGGCGGCAGCAGCCTTTTTGTCTCCTTAGATTCAATTTCAGAGGCAAAGAGCATGTGTCTCCATCCCAGCACCTTCAGCCAGTGTTTGTTGCACTTTGTTTTCTCTTATTGATCCATGTGACCATCCCTGAGCCAATAGCTGTGGCTGAATTAATGTCACACCCTGACTAGTTGGGGTCTGGGGTGAAGCCCCACCCAGAAGCAAATCAAGGGCTGTTGTTGACATGAGGATATGGGCACTGGGAAGGCAAAGCACTGGGAAGGTGCCCACTAGCGCATGAATCCTGGATGGAGCACCTTCTGCACACAGATGCTGTGCTAAACACTGGTGTCCATTTTCACAAACCTTCCTACTAAGCTGCCAGCTGGGCATCCTTATGAGGAGGAAGAAACTAAAGTCAGAATGTGAGGTGACTCACCTAAAGGCCACACAGCTAGGAAGGTTTCAAAGTCAGTTCGCCAAAGTGCATTTTGGGACAGTTACCACTGGGGGCAATTGGGGCTCAATCCTGGTGGGGGGTGCTAGGAGACATTCTAGAACACGTTTCCCAGCTATTTCACCAATGGACCAGGGAGCTGGGGTGAGTCCTCACTCTTTATTGGTGGAAAGCTGTCTGCCTGGCACACAGGCAGAGAGGAACTTCAGATGGAGACTTGCGGGCACTTGCCGGAGCATTTTAGTGGCAGGGTTCAGGATGGGACGTGTTGAGGGGCTATGCCTGGGACCTGGATGGCAACTGCTACATATACGATTGACAGAGGGGGAGGGATTCTTCTCCCCTGTTCCTAGTCCTGCGCACCTCTGCCTTCCTAGCCACTCCCACCCCATAAAGGGAGAGGACTGGGCGGTCTGATTCATCAGAGCCCACAGTTACTGGGACCAGGGTCACTGTGCCGCGAGGCCGGAGCCCAAACAGCCTTTCTTTTCCGCTTTCTGCCACTTCCATGTGGTGGGCAGATGTAGGCCGGACTCGCCTCTTCTCTCCCACATTGTCTAAAAAATAACAAGGTAGAGACTGCGTGGTTGGCCTCATGGATCCCACGTCCCTTCTTGAGTTTCCCTCCCCCTTGTGGTCAGCAGAAGGTGAACCAAACTTAAAACTCATGTAGGACTAAGGTAGGAGGACCCATCTAAGTTTTGAGCCTAAGCTGAAGTGTAGATGAGGCTCAGGCAGGGCGTGGGAGAGCACAGCCCATACAGAGGGAACCAGAGCAGAGGGCAAGAAAAACTGTGCCTGTGGCAAAACGTGGCCCTGTGGACAGGGTTCTGCCATCGCCATGAATTGTCCTCACGGCTGGGCTGTTGGAAATACCTTCAGGTGGGCTGCTAAAAATTCTAGGATGCTGTGAACCCAGAATATTGAGAACCAACCTGGCCTTGGAGGGTCAGCAGCTGTGAGGGTCAGCACCTCACTCTGGGCTGCACGGCTCCCCTAGCTGGTGGTGGCTGGAGAGGCCTCAAGGGCAAAGCAGCCCTGCGAGTGCCCCCCCTTCTGCTGGGCGCCCTCCTGCCACCACCCCGATTCCTTCTCCACTCGCAGGTCAGGGCTCTGGGCCCGGAGGTTAATGGGAACCTGGAGGCAGCGAGCGGGAAGGGAAATTGCTGTTATGTTTTCTCTTTCTTTCCTCTGCCGCTTCAGTCCTCTGTCCTTATCCAGATATCAAGGCCAGGGCTCCGGCTCATAATTTCAAAGTCCTTTTAACTTTTCTAGGTCAGAGTTTTATTGCTTTTGGCCAAAGTCCACTTGAAAATGTGCACAGCCAGGAGTAGGGGCAGCACGGTCTGTAGAATAAGTTACCAGGTTCAAACGGAGCCCGTGGATCCGATTTAGTGGCTCATCTGAAACACCTTTCACTCGAGCTCGTCTGGCCGCCGGGACCCAAGTCGCAGATACATCTGTACTGGGCGGTGGGACACGGTTCCTCTTTCCCAGGTGTGTTCTCGGTGGAGCCCCACGTAATCACTGAGGAGCTGGTGGTGGCTCCAGGGCCTGGGCCGGGCGGGGCGCCGGAGGACAGCGCCACGGCTGGTGAGAGTCCACTGCGTGTTTTGCACCCAGTGCAGCTGCGTGCGGTTGTGGGCCAAGATCCAGACCTCTCTGTGCCTCAGTTTCCTCATCCACAGCACGGGCTAAGTAACAATTCCCCGAGTGGCTGTTGTGAGGGTTCAGTGAGGTGACACAGATAAAGTCTGTGTGCCTAGAACAAAGTTAGCTTTCAGGGATCCTGAACTCAGGGTTTCCAGAACTTTCCATCAGACCTCAGTCTCCTGGTAATGGAAAGTGAGGAGGCAAATGTTGGCGGTTAGTTTTGTCTCTCACTGAATCACAAACAGGACCTGGAGCCCTGAGTGGCGGGGCTGGATGTCAGGGAAGGAGAAGCAGCCAGGTCCAGCCCTGACTGGTGGGTTCCCACAGGTCTGCTGGGGCCGGGGTTCCTGGGCTGGACCGAGGCCTGGCGTGGACAGAGAGGGGTGTGGACGGGGCGCATCCCTGCTGGGTGAGCTGAGTGACAGCCACCCAAGGGGTTTCTGGCTCTCCTCCTGCAGCTGCAGGACCTGAAGCTGAAAGCTGGTGGCCAAGGGCGTGGCGCCCAGCCCCTCAGTCCCTCCTGGGGAGCCAGGTGGGGATCAGCAGGGCCCTCCCACCCGGACCCACAGAGGCTCCGCCTGTCTGTGCCCTCAGCCCTGGGGTTGAGGTCTGGGAGAGGGACAGGGGATGGGGATGGAGCCGAGGGCAGAAACTGGGCAAGTCATTTCTGCTCTGAGCCTCACCTGATGCCCCAGAGAAAGGCCGTGGTGATTTAGGCTGCAGAGCTGCTGTGAGGGTGGCACGGGGCAGGAAGGGTGGAGGTCAGCCTGGGCCTGGCACAGAGCTACACTCTGTGTAACTGCCAGGTTCAAGGTTTGGCTCTACCACTCTGCAGCCATGGTGCCTTGGTCAAGAGACTTAAGTCATTTGTAAAGGAAGCTAATAACAGTGCTCACCTCATGGGGTTTTGTGAGTATTAAGTGGTCGATCCATTTGAAGTGCTTAGAAGACTGCCAGCACGTAGCTCTGACTAATAGACACCAGCTATGATTATCATCCCATTATCACCCGTAGGACTACAGTGGGGATTAAATGAGAGCCTCTGCAAGCCGGGTGCCTAGGGAGCCTTCCTGTGTGTGTGCTGTTGTTATTAAGGTTGCACTTATTGATTACTTACTATGTGCCAGGCACTGTTCCAGGAGCTTGGGGCACATCAGGAACAAACCAGACCAAAATGTGGGGGCAAGGGGCAGGAGAAAAGGGAGTGGGTGGAGTTGTAAACTGGTGACGACCCCACACAGTTATGTGACTTTGCAGACCACCAGTAACACAGGGCAAAGGTGAGAAAGTTACGGAGGTGAATTCCCCTGAGATCCTGGGAGACGTGGCTCTCCCAGCAGATGTGCCCTGTGCTGAGGGAGACAATCTGATGTCCAGCCCTGCCCACCCCAGCACCCTCTGATACCTCCCTGGAGGGGGAGCAAGATTCCAGCCAGCCCACCCTCGGCGGTGTCCTCGAAAATAAACCATTTTCCTAGTGAGTCAAATGAAAAACGTATTGCTTGGAAAGTGCTGTTCAAACAGAATTACCTGAACCTTTTATCATCAGAGCAGGTGACACACTGTAGGCATCTGGCGAAGGTGTCAATTATCATAATTAATTAGACCTTCTATTGGCCGGAGCCACTTGCCACATCTGCGAGGTTGGGGGACAGGGAGGGGCGAACCTCGCGCCTAGGTGCAACCCCACCCGTGGGAGCTCAGGGTGCCCAGTTTCTCTACAGCCCCGGGTGGGGCGGCTCCATCCAGGAGGTGAATGGGAAGCACTGTGTGTGACAACAGTGTGACAGTAACAGTGATGACGGTGTTACAGCTCTCGTGTACTGAGGACCTACTATGTGCTGGGTTTTACAGACATGAGCTCATTTAACCCTAGTGACAGGGGTGACCACATGATCTGTTGACCCCCTGGGGCACTTTGGAGAGTGAGAGGTCTCTGTTAATGACACCCATCTCCCCTCGGGCTCCTGGACAGGTTGACTCCTCCACTTCAGGTCTCAGCTCAGATGTCACCTCCCCTGAGCCCCTCCTGACCGCTCTCTGAAGTCTCAGGCCCCCCGCCCCCTGCCCCAGTCACGCACTGGCCCCACAGTGCTCTGTGTCCCTGTCCCACCCGTGGGTCTCTTCTCTTCTCGGGTCTGAGTTGTCTTCACACCCTCATCACCGCCTGGCCTGTCATGGAGTTGGCCAGTGGCTGGTGTGTCTGTCACCTCTCCCCATTGCCTTGTGGGCCCATGAAAGGTGGGGCCAGGTCTCTTCTGTCCAGGGCTGCACCCCCGTGAGTAATGCCGGCCTATAGTAGCTGCTCATCAAATGATGGGAGGACGGGAGGACGGGAGGACGGGTGGGTAAGTGAATGGATTTATGAAAAGCTGTGAATAGAGGAACTAGGGTATGCAGTCACATCTCCTCTCCATAGACTTTGCTTATAGACAGGGGTGACAGTTCTCCTGGGGGAAACTTCTGTAATCTCTGTCACTTTGCAGGCCTGGGGGAGGGGCGCAAGCTGGAGCTGCTCAGTCTGAGAAGCTGACTGGTGGGCAGGCAGAGCACCCTGCAGGGTGACAGGGAGGACACGGGAGTGAAAGCCTAGCCGTGTTCAACCACCCACAGAGCTGGGAAGGAGGGCGAAGGATGCCGCTTGAATTAGTGGAGGGGACACAGGTCCCGGCTGAACCACTGAACAGCTGCATGACTTTGGGCCTGTCTCCTCTGCTATCCCCGTCTCCTCCCTCGTCACCTTCCTCCCTGCCCTCTTCTACATGTGGAAACAGCTGCCTGCTCTTGGGCTGCTTTCAAGATGAAGGGAGGCGAGGATGTGTTGGCACTTTGAACCAGTGCACGGGAGGAGGGATGCGAAGGTGCCTCTGAGAAGCTCCTCATGGTCACACATGGTGAAGCCAAGGCCTCAAGAAAGACAGCCTCTTGCTAGTGGTGACTCAGTGAGCTTAGGATCAGTTGCCTGTTCTGCCCCATAGACATCAGGGTGGGAAGGTGGCTGGAGCCCCTGGCTTCCTGCAGAAGCCCCTGCTGCTGGGACCAGGGGCTGGTGTCCCCTGACTCTGCCCTGATGGGGTGGGTGACCTTGGATAAGACTCTTCTCTCAGACTACCCACAGGAGGATGGTTGCAAATAGGCAAAGAGGGCTGGACCAGGTGACCCCAATGACGCTCAGAGTGGCAGCTTCCAGGGAGGCCCCCAGAGCTGCCCCAGCCTCTTTGTGGGGCCTCAGTGGGGACTGAAGGGTTAATGCCTGAGATGCTCTGAGTGCTGCCTGACTGCCCCTCCTCACCTGTGATTAATTCAGTGTGGTAAGGCAGTATTTATGCTGGAAATTTAATCGTCAATTTCTTCTGATGGTAAAGGAATTGAAAAATAAATTGGAAGTGTCAGATGATGCATTAGGGTGGCTGATGGAGTGGAAGTGGGCACCTACCTGGCCTCCTCACTGTGCAATTTACGGGCCCAAGAAATTAGCCAACTTTCTGTTTCCACAACTGAAGGATCACAAACAAGGGTCATGGGGTGAGAGGGGTGGGGCAAGGGGAAAAGGAGATGTGAGGAAAGAGACATTCCAGTGTGGAGGTGATGTCATTAGCTGTCACTTGGTCCAGTCCTGAGTTACAGATGAGATGGTTTTGGAGAGGGGCAGGGGCTGGTCCTTGATGACACTGGATGCTCAGGGCACAGTGAGGCTGGGATCCAGGCTCCCTC
>NW_017731360.1:8436094-8440744 GCF_001890085.2 Hipposideros armiger | reverse complement strand
TGTGTGTGTGTGTGAGTGTGTGTGTGTGTATGTGAGAGAGAGAGTGTGTGTGTGTGTGTGTGTGAGTGTGTGTGTATGTGTATGTGTGTGTGTGTGTGAGTGTGTGTGTGAGTGTGTGTGTGTGTGAGTGTGTGTGTTTACAAGGCCATACTTGCTGCTGTGGGTAATGACATGTAGAGGAGCAAAAAGGAGCAGAGGGGGCCTGGTCGGAGCCACTGCAGTGTCCAGGTGAGAGCTGGGGGCCTGGACCGGGGTGCAGGCAGTGCAGGTGGGAGAAGCAGCTGGAACCCAGACACTAAGTGGAGGTTGCATCAACAGAGCCGGGTGATGGATTTGAGGTGCGTGGTGAGAAAAGAAGAGAATCACAATGACTTCAAGTTTTCGGATTGATTAGCTGGTGGATGAAGGTGCCATTTGCAGGCACACGAAGGCTTGGGGTAGGTAGTTTTGTGGGAGAGGAAGTTCTGTTTTGGATACACTGGGTTTGAGCTGCCTCCTGGGTACACAACTGGGGCTATCAGACCTGCTGTTGGCAGCTGCACTATGCACCAGCTTTTCCTTTAATCCTCCCAGACACGTGGTACTTCTCTGTCCACTTGAAATTGGATGAAGCCATCTGTCTTGCTTTGTTCAATGAAATGTGAGCAGATAGGCTCTTATAAATCTGTGCACGATTCCCCTTGCTCTTTTTTCTTTCTGCCTGAGTGACCAGAAGTACTCCATTCGGACCTGTCGGCCTGGGCCTTGGAGAGAGGTTAATGTGAATCAGAGGGTCCAGCCAGCCAAGGACAGGTAGCATTTGTGGTTTTAAACTGCTGAAATTGGGGGATCTTTGTTAGTACAGCATAGCCTAGCCCTAACCTGACTGCTTGAAAGCTCGAGTCTGGGACCTGGAGAAGTGCTCATGTAATTTTGGGAGTCATTAGTGATTGATTTAAAGCCTTTTTAAATTTTTTTTTTCAGATTAGAAGATACTGGGAGTGAGTTTAGGGAGGGAAATGTCCCTTGCCCCTCTGCATCATACTACACGTTTATCTGATGGACTCAGGGCCTTCTTCCCAAACCCAGGCTCCAACCCAACTTCCCCTCAAAAGCTCAAACTCTCAGACCGATCCTCCAAGTTTCATCCAACTCTGCTCCCCCCGCCCCCCATCAGTTTGTCCTCTCCGGCGTCTGCGGCAGTGGTCCCTCCTTCCCACTCCCACTGCTGCCGCCCCAGACACGTCAGCCATGTGGGGCAGGCAGTGCTGGATCCAAGCCTGAGGTTTGCCACTTAATAGATGTATGACTCTCAGGGAATAACTTAACCTTTCTGAGTCTCAGTTTCCTGGAAAAAAAAATGGAACTATTAATGGAACAATTTTGAAGATGAAATAAAATGAAGCACGTGCAGTTCCTAGGACCCATCACTGTGTCATATACAGTCGCCATTATTACATCATGATTTTATGGTCACTGCCCTCCTTCATCACTGCCCCAACCTCTTCACCAGTATCCCGGCCTCTAGATTCATTATTTCCAATCCATCTCCCATGCTGCTTCCAGAGAAAGCTCCCTAACGCAAGCTCTGACCGTGTCACTACCCTGCTCAAGAACCATCCATGGCTCCATATTGCTTACATAATAAAGTCCAGCCTCCTCACCCTGGCTTTAGGGGCCCCCCTTCCTAGGCCTCCCTCCCAGACAGCAGCAAACTGATCCCCCTGTTCTCCCTTTAACAAGCCTTTTAGCCCCTTGGTCGGAGTGGTCTAAAGAACCCTGGCTTGAGAGGTAACCTGAATTCTAGCCCCTGCTTTGCAACTGATTTATTGTGAAACCTTGGGGAAGTTTCTTGCCATTCTCTGGGCCTCAGTTTCCCCATCTGAGAAATGGAGGGGAGGGTGGGGGCTGAAAACAATTATCTAAACACCTTATTCCAGCGGTTCTCAACCTGTGGATCGCAACCCCTTTGGGGGTCGAACGACCCTTTCACAGGGGTCGCCGGGTACTCGTATGTGGGCGTATCTGCATGTGGGCCTGGAGACGGATAGAGGAGCGGTGTCTCTGTTCCTAAGACCATTGAAAATATGTGTTTTCCGATGGTCTTCGGCAACCCGTGAAAGGTTGAGAACCGCTGCTTTATTCTAAAGCAAGCACTGGAAGCCAAGCTGCTAGTTTTCCCAGAACTGCTCCGGCTGCCTCACCTGTCTCCTCCCCACCCTACCTCTCCTGTAATGGGAGAGAAGTCAGCCAGATGTGGAAGCCCAGCCTTGCAGCTGCTGGGCCATTGAGACCGCAGAGACCCTGCTGGTCTGAGTAATTAAACCGCGGGGAGGCGGGGTCTGACTGGTGCCAGGGTTGGAGTGCAGGATAGACTGGAACTGCACTTTGTTTCCAGGATTCAGGGTGTGGGTCCTGGGAGGAGGTGGGCACTGTCCTGAGCACTGGGGGTGTGGGTGGGGGCCTGTGAAATGGGGTCGGTGGGCTGCAGGCCCAGGGAGAGGTCAGCTCGGGGTGGGCAGAGAGTGAGGGGGACAGTGACATTCACTGAGTTCGTCCTGAATAAAATACTCACCAACATCGTATCTTTCTCCAAAGAGTTCATAAGTGTCAGCTATTATTATGCTTAATCTTCATAGTTATTCATCATCCTATTAAACTAACTCCCATTTATTCAGCATTTACCTTTCGCCAGGCCCTGCTGTTACTTCTCTAGGCCCCTGACTTACTTAATCTTAATGACTCCCCTACAGGACACCTATTATTTTATTATGGTCCCCCCCACTTTAAGAAAATTGTGTGGTTAAGCAATTTACTTAAGGTCACAGGTGCTGAGGGCGGGATCTGAACCCAGGCCGTCAGGGCTGTGAGTAACCAGTGCCCTGCACCGTCTCCATGTCAACCAGGCTGTCTCCCAGGGGGTGGTCCTCGTCCTCATTTGACAGGCGAGGAGACTGAGGCTAAGAGGAGGGGAGGGACCTGTCCAAGGTCACCCTGGAAAGTCTCATGGTGGAATCTGCAACCCAATGGGGAGGGGGTGCCTGCCTTCCTTGCGTTCTATCACCCTGACCCTTTAGAGGGAGCGGGGCTCATGGGCTCACCCCAGGACCCTGAGTAAGTGGTCAGTGGAGGGACCCTGGAAGAGGAGGGGGCCTTGTTCTCCCAAAGATCCAGGCTCATGTCCCCACCTTGCCACTCAATGGATTGTGGCCCTGAGCCAGTCACTCAAGTGCTCTGAGCCTCAGTTTCATCTTCTATAAAACGGGGCAGCGGCTGCTTGTTGGGAGGGTGGGAGCAGAGGTGTTTAGTGCTCGTGGGTGCTCAGGAATTGGCTGTGCCTTCCCACCCCATGGGGGCTGGGCTCCAGCTCTGGGGCTTGATGGTCCCCTCTGTGGGGTCCTAAGTTCCCACTGGGGAATACTGGGAATGGGAGAAGAGGCTGGGTTGGCCATGGGCTGCAAACCACTCCTGGGAGGTTGGACACATTTCCCTGGAGAGGGTGGCTGGAACACCCAGGCAAGGCAAGCCTACTCCTTATCAGCCATGGTCATGCCCTGTCACCTGTGTGGTCATCACAAGGCCCCTCCGCCCTGCCAAAAATACTAATAATTAACTTCCCTTGGCCCAGGGTCTTTGCTGGACACCCCCACCCTGGGCCTGTTCTCTGTGACCACTAGCCCCCTCTTCCCACCAGTTGCCCTCACCCAGGGCTTAGCTCAGAACTGCTGCTGACTCCCAAGCCCCCTCTCCAGCCTCTTCCCTGAGCCCCAGCCCCTTTGCTCCAGCTGCCCCCAGACACCTGGGTCAGGGGCTCTCAGAATGTTGGGGCTGGCGGGGGCCCCGGGAAGCATCTAGTCTATCACCTGGGGACGCAGGTGAGAGCAATCACCCTTCACTGTGGCCTCCCCTCCATCTCAGAGGCCCCACCCCAAGGGTCTGACTTGGGGTGCTGCTCTTCTTCCTCATTTCCCCTCCCACATCCTGCCTCATTTACCCCTCAGAATAGTCTGTAATCCAGGTCTAAATTCTGATTTACAAGCTTCCTGGGGAAGGAAGGCAGAGCCTGCACCTGCAATGACTAAGAAGTTGGTGATGTGCTCTGCCGGAAATATTTGCTTCTCCAGAGGGATCTGCTTGGCCATTTCTCGCCAAAGGCTGGGGTTTACTGAGGCTTCCCTTTCCAGGACCTACCTGCTGGCTTTGGAGGGGAAAACAGAGGTGGAGGAGCAATGGGGACCTTCTCCCTCCTGCCCTCCCCTCAGTGCAAAGCAAACCTAGATAGTATGGAGGAAGGAAGAAGATGGATTTTGGGTTCCCCAGGATCCAGGGTTTGAATCTTGCCCCAACAGGTCCCTTCGGGGACTTCAATTATACAGAGGGTGTCAAAAAACAATGTGTACACATTTTAAGAAAGGAAAAAAACTATTAAAATTGTAATACTCAATATATACCAATAACAAAAGCTGAATACAAGTCACATTTGACTTCTGCAATTACAAGAGGTGCTCAAAGTGGATACAATCAGCATCCAGACATTTCTTTTTTTTTAGATTTTTTTTGGGGGGGAATTGGGGGATGGGAACAGCGCTGGGGAGTTGGAGGAAGGGGAACAGACAAGTTGCTGTCATTTTGTTCTTCAGTCTAGTTGTGGAGGATGTTGCTTCACTGGCC
>NW_017731360.1:8425735-8431484 GCF_001890085.2 Hipposideros armiger | reverse complement strand
AAAAAAAAAAAAAAAGAACTAGGGTCTTCTCTGGGATTTCCCAAACATACGGTGTGGCCGTGGGAAAATGTACTCTCTTTCTCTGTGGGCTTCAGATACCTCCCCTGGAACAAGATGGAGTTCAGGGTAAGTGATGCAAGAACGCACTCCTTCCACAAACGTGCCTTGAGCGGGGAGCTGGGTCACGCCCAGGGCAGGGATGGGCTGAATGCAGAGGGAATCAGACCTGAGCGGTAGGACAGGTACGGACAACATCACAGGATCCAGGAGGGAGCTGGATAGCTCAGAGGAAGGCGAGCCCTGCCAAAGATGAGCGTATCACAGAGGCTTCATGGGGTAAAGAGGATTGCGTGGGGCACTGAAGGATTTAAGATGATATGGGAGGCAGCGAGCATTTAAGAGGCATCAGAGGTCCTCGGTTCTAGTGTTCTAGGGTCCGTGATTCTGGGCTCTGGGCTCCATAGTTCTGGGTTCAGGGTCTTTTATTTCTCTGTTCTCGATTCCATGGCTCTAGATTCTGTGACTCTGGGTTCTGAATTTCTGGATGTAAAATTCTGTGATTCTGGGGTCTTTGCCTTTAGGTTCTGTGGCTCTAAGTTTTACAATGTACAGCTCTGGGGTGTAGGATTTCACAGTCTCGATTCTGCATTATATAATTCTGAGTTCCGGGTTCTGGACCTTATGGCTCTGAGTGATGCATCCTATTTATTCCTCTTCAAACCCAAAGGCAGGTGTTGGGGAGAGAAGGGGATCCCTGTACCCTCCCAGCTCCTCTGATGAGTAACGTCTCCCTTCCTGAACAGGCGATGGGTCAAGGGAAGCCCCTTCCTCTGTCCCTCCCTGCTCTCTTTTCTAGTCCTTCCTCCTTCTTCCAGTTTCTCTGCCCCTAACGAGGTGCTCTGTGTAGATTGGGCAACAAGCTGGAAAAGGGTGTGGATGGAAGGGCCAGTCCACCTGACTCAGCGGGGCAGAAAATAACTGTTCCCAGGCTCTGCCCATCCCTAAGTGATGGGTGGGCTGGCCAGGGCACTGCTCTCAGGAAACAGGTCCTGTGTCCTTAAATGACCCAAAGGCTTACTTCTGAGTGAAGAAGGAGAAGGAGAGGGTGATTTAGGGGCTCTTAAAGGCACTGCACACTACCAGGGAGTCATCCTTTGGGATGAAGTGTTGTCCTACCCTCTCGTCATTTCTCAGGCTGCTTTCCCAAGCTTCTCCCAGTGAGGGCCACTGGCAGTCCCACCTAGCCACTTCGTTCCATCTGAGCCAAAGCTGACAGAGACAGAAAGCGGTGAAATTCGTGCAATTGCTCTCCCAACACACACACACACACACACACACACACACACACACACGTGATATTACCATCTCTGGCTCCCAGGAATTCTGGGATTCTTTGAGGGAGGGTCTGTTGGATTAGAGTAGAAGAACACTTTCAAGCTCAAGGACAGACATGTCATTTGTCTGAGGGTTTGGGTGTGTATGAACGTGACTGGGTGTTTGAGAGAGGCCTGATGGTGGGACCTTGGATGTCCCCAAAGGTGTGGGTGGTGGCCTTGAGATAGCACAGCTCTTCCAGAGCTTGTGGGTTATTGTCCCAAAAGTCCACTGTGAACCTTGCCTGTGTGGTTGTCCCTTCATTCTCTCTCTGGGCTGGTGTCCCCAGCTCAGGGAACTGTCTGGCCAGCAGNGTAGCCCATGGCAACCCACTGCAGCAGGGGCTACAGCCTATGCTGTGGCTGGTGACTCACCGCGTCCCAGCTCCAGGTTGAGCTGTTGTTCAGCATCTTAGCTGTAGAGGGCAGTGTCACTGGCTCTCATATGTGGGATCCGAACCGGTGCCCTGTGGCGTCCCAAGCCAGATCTTAACCAACGTGCCACTTGGCCGGCCCCAGACACTTCTGATTACGGTGAACTACTGCTTGAGCAACGTTGAGCAAAGTGTCCACTTGTATACAATTTTTTTGGCATCTCGGGTACATGCACAATAGAGTCTCAATTTGTTCCACAACTCACTGCTGCTCTGTTCATTCAAACATTCTTTTTTCTCTCTGTGTTTCAGTTTGAATAGTTTCTATTGCCATGGTGTCCTATTCATTCATCTTTTCTTCTGCAATTTCTAACCTGCTGTTAATTTTATCCAGTGTATATATCATCTCACACATTGTGGTTTTCACCTCTCAATGTTCCATTTGATCTTTTTAATATCTTCCATGTCTCCACTTCACTTTGAGAACATATGAAATACAGTTATAATAACTTTTAAAGTCTTTGTCTGCGAGTGCTATCATCTGTGTCACTTCTGAGTTGGTTTTGATCGATTCTTTTATCTCCTCATTATGGGTTGCATTTTTTTTGGGGGGGGTGGGTTGCGTTTTCCTGCTTTTTTGAATACCTGCTAATTTTTTTATTGAATCCAAGGCGTTGTAAATTCTGTCTTGCTGGATGCTGGATATTTTTGTATTTCTATAAAATTCCTTAAGCTGTATTTTGGGGTGTAGTTCAGTTACTTGTTAATACTTTGACCCTTTTGGTCTTGCTTTTAAGAATTGTTAGGTGGTCCTGAAGTAGTGCCTAGCCTAGGGCTGTTTACTTCCTAGGATCTAGGTGAGGCCCTTCTGTGTCCTTTTCTCAAATCCCTGTGAACCATAGGTCTCCTGTCTGGCTAGTGGGAGCAGGCGCTATCCCCAGCCCTGTGTGTGTGCTGGATCTGTTACCTCTTATTTTTCTGGGTGGCTCTTTCTCCAGAGTTTTTCCAAATGGGGGCGCTCATCAGCGCTCAGTGGGATACTTGAAAGGGCCCCTGTGTGGATCTTCCCTGTTCTGTTTTTCTCTCTCCTCCTGGTACTCTGTCCGTTGAATGCTCCCCGTTCTTTTCTTCCTGGTTTCTCAGCGCTGTCTCTTTAGCTCAGCTCCACATGGTTCCCGGTCCTTGCCTCAGGGCCAGGAAATTCTCTCAAGATGGGAAGCTGGGAGATCACGGATCTCACCTTTTTGTGCCCCATGTCTCAGGGATCACTGTCCTCCATTGTCTAATGTTCAGGGTCTTGGTCTTGGCATTTTAACTCCTGAGGCTTGATTTCCTTATCCACAAAAGGGGACTAATCACAATAACTACTCGCTCTTCCCAGAGTTCTTGTGAGGATTAAATGAGATAATATACTAAATCACTAAGCCCAATGCCTAGTATTCAGCCAGGGCTCAATAAATAGCGGCTGCTATTATTTCATCACTACTACATTCAATATCTATGACTAAGGAAATACATAATGGGAAAAAGCTACCAGAAATTCAGAAATGCTTTTAATGAACTTCTCTGTTGTAATAATCGCAGTAGCAGCACACACATATGATAGCCTAGTGGTGTGTTACGTGGTAAGCCAGTTACTCCATGAACACACAGTGCTTGGTGCTGTTAGGTGCTGGGTATACAACAAATGAACTTGAGGACCCCTTGCAACAACCACCCCCCAGGAGTTTAATATCCATACTCTGACCTGGGTCTAGTCAAAGCCAAGGGGGATTTCTGATTGCATAGTTATGCCAGCCCTGCAGTAACAGGAGTCCAGGAGTCACCTGGGCCCAGCTTGGCCTCCTCCCTGTGCTCAAGCAGAATGCTTGGCAGCCCTGGTCCTTCCAGGATTCAGGGCTGGGCCCTCCTCCTTTCAGCAGCCCCCAAGTCTCACGCAAGCATTTGTGGATGAGGTTTGTGATTCTTTTTTTCCCCTCCATGAATACATAATCATCTCATGATGTATTCATCTCAGATGAGCCGAGATGACGAGATGACGGTTGTAATAAAACCGGTTCATTACATCCCTCTACACAGAGCTGTTTAATGAACGTGTGGCTGCCAGCCCTCCCTGGCCTCTGAGTCAAATGCAAATGAAATGCATTCCACAATATCATTTAATTAGTTGGTGGGGGGTGGGGTGGGGAGAGGGAGGAGATAGTATTGGGACCAAGACAGAGAAAGGGGATACCATGAGGGGCAGGGAGAGAGGGACAGGGATAGGCCCAGAGGATGAGGGAGGACAGGAAGGAGGGGAGAGGGTGAGGGAAGGAAAGGAGTGAGCCAGGAAGGGAGAAGAGGTGAGATGCGACTTACATTTGGCTCTGACTCTTCAAATCCCTCCTGTAGGGTAGGCAACATAATGAGTTGGGTCCGCTCATTATTCCCATTGGAAAAGTGAGGGCATCAGGTCCTGTTATGTGCTACACGCTATGTTAGGTGCTGGACGAGACAGGATCCAACAGTGAACGCAACAGGCAAGATCTCTGACCTCTTGGGTTCACAGTCAGGTGGAGAAGACAGACATTCAGTAAATAGTCACATCCAGGGTACACAAAAGCACAGGGAGCTTGTGATTATTTGCACGACTGTATTTAAAAGAAGGAGTGTGCAGAGCGGTTAAGAGAGTGGGCCCTGAAGAATGACTGCCTGGATTTGAATCCCAGCCCGGCCACATTCTGACGGTGCGAACTTGAGCAAGTTACTTACTAACCTCTCTGGGCCTCCGTTTCTTCATTTCTAAAAATGCAGTTAAAAGTACACGTCTCATAGGGAAGTTGGAAGGATTAAATCAGTCAATATATATAAATCACCTAGAATAGTGCATGGTGCCCAGTAAGTAATGCTAGACTCTCCTTGACCAAATCTTAGACAGGCTCCTTTGAGCCCTCTTCTCGACCAGACCTTGACCTTGGGCTTGCATATCCATCCTTGCCAAATCCAGTTTTAGCAAAAATCCTGCTAAGTAGGTTTAGAGAGGATGTCTCACCCCGGGTATCTATTAATAAAAATCCTGTTAGGTCAGTTTAGCAAGAGTCCCCTTCCCTTGGTGCCTCCGCTTAGTCATTTTCCATCCACCAAACCCCTCGCCCTGCTCTTTGGTTATAAATCCCCACCTGTGCTTGTTGTATTTAAAATTGTGCTTAGTTTTACACTGATGTCTCTTTCCCCTATTGCAAGAGTTTTTGAGTAAAATCTGTCTTTACTGCTTTAACTAGTGTCTGGCTCTGGTTCTCTGATAGTTCTCAATAAATTCCAACTTTGAATATAAATGAGCAAAAAAGCAAAGCAAAAGGATTAGAGGGCTGTGGTTTAGCTCAGGGATCTGGACAGTATTTTCTGAAGAGGTGCACCTTAATCTGACATCTGAAAGAAGATCGCAGATTGACAGGAAGAGGGGAGTCAAAGTGGGGAGTGGGCCTCTGTTTTTTCATTTGCCTGTCTAGTGGCCACCCCTCTTTGGTAGGATCACTCCCCAATTTTTCTTTGAAAACAACTCCCCACCCACTCTCAGTACATTTAGGTGGGACTGACCCACCCTCTGGCTTCTGCCACCCAGCCTTGGCCATTCAGTTCATTTCACTTCTTGGCTATAGTAATTGTTTCAGTCATGGGCAGATGACCCACACCAGGTCAATGAGAATCATACCAGGAAGTTTTGCTAATCAGGAAAGAGAGCTGCTAAGCCCGTGTGATGTAACCCTAATTCTACCAAGTGTCCATTTCCCATCTAGAGAGGAGAGCATGACTGTGAAAGACACCAATACAGGAGAGATGGAAAGACAACATCCTGATGATGTCAGTTAAGTGGCTAGATCCAGCTCCACCTGAAGCCATCCACTCCCTAGATTTTTCAGGTAAATGTACCAATTATTTTCCCTTTGTTATGTTAAAACTCCAGGGTCTCCTCTAATGTGATCTTTTGTCTCATGATTACTCTTTATCTGTAGCCTCAGACAC
>NW_017731360.1:8420809-8422809 GCF_001890085.2 Hipposideros armiger | reverse complement strand
TCATTATTAGCCTCATTGACAAACTGGAATCTCACCCTAGCAGCCCCAGGACAGAGCCAGAGATGGAGTCCAGGGCTTGGGAAATCAGAGAGGGCTTTACTGCCCCCTCCCCTGCCCCCCTCCCCACGTGCATGTGCAGACTCACATGCACCCTGCTTTTACTCAGAGACACATCTGCAGAAAAAGTCATTACCGGCGCCAAGTGATGGGGTTTATCATCCTGCCCCGGTCCTGGGGTTAGGCTTCGCCCTTCCACCACCTGGGATCAGTGACCACCATCTAATCTGTTCCTTGAATGTTTCTCTGAGAATTTTGCTGGCCCTGGGGACCAGCCCGGAAGGCAAGAGAATGGAAGATCCACAGCCAGAAGCCTTAGAGACTAGAGATGAACCATGATCTGTGGCTACGGACAGGCCTTGGGGACCGTTTGGAGAAAGGGGGCCTGGAGTCCCAGGTGGACCACAGACTGGAGAGTCAACAGAGGGGTGGGAGTGTCCACTGAGAAGCATCTGGCACTTGCACGGCTCTGAGAGTAGATGGCCCTTAAAAGTTTGCACCCACCCTGGGTGCCCTTGCTTTCCCCTACCCTCTAAGGGGCGCTGTCCTGCTCCCCCTTGTGCTGCCCCCTTCTCTGCACAGCTGTGGCCTCCTGAGCCTCGTTTGTGTGACCGGAGGGCTCCAGGCTAAAAACCAACCCTGCCCAGCTGAGGGGGTTAAAGAGTCCAGGGCAGGTAATGGGGGCGGGGTGGGTCTCAGAGTCTGGCCTGGTTTTGAATCCCAGCCACTGACTCACTGCCGGGGCTGAGCAGCCTCTTTCTCATCTCTGGGCCTCAGGTTCCTCATCTTCTCAACAGGGTGAGGTGCCTGCAGGGACTCCAGTCGGGTTCCCAACAGGCAAGGGAGTAGGGGTGGGGACATCTGTAGGTGCTCAGTGGATATTTGTTCTGTCCCCTCTGCAGCCCCCACAGTTCCTGGTTCCAAGTCAGTATCTGGTAAATGCCAATTAACCTGGTAAAATAAATAAATGAGCTCATGCTTGTGTCTGAGTCTCATGGCAGCAAAATCTAAAACTGTGCTTGGGAAATTGAACAACTAGTGGGCCAGATGAGTAGAGCCATCAGGGTTTGGCTGTCAGACATCAGGGAGGACTTCCTGGAGGAGGCAGGCTTTGGGCTGTGTAGGATTTGGATATAGGAGGGGAAGGCATACTAAAAGCGGGAGAGACTGCATGTGCAAAAGAAGGTGGGAAGGGGAGGGGTCAAGGTGAGACCTCTTGCGTTGTGAAGCTGGCATGGGCATTGTGTGTGTGTGTGTATGTTTAGGCGGGGGTGGTCCCAGCACAGTGCTGGGCTCCCAGGGGATGAGGGGATGCTCGGTAACAGGGGCTCCTTGTCCTGTGTCAGCTCATCCAGGTCACTTTCTTCTTTCTGTCCCCCTCTCCTCTCTGTCCCCAGAGGTGGCCTCCTCACCTGGTCACATGTGGTCCCAGAGGGGAGCAGCCTTCAGTGCAGGGATCAGGAGGGACCATGGACATGTCACCCCTTTTGGGGAAGACCACCAGGCTCTACTCGCCATGAAACACAGACCCCAGAGGCTCAGAGCTGGGAGGTCCCTCCAGCCCCTCCATCCTATAGGAGCCTGGCACAGGGAGGTTAAGAGAGTGGGCCAAAGTCACCCAGCCCCCAACACCCCCACCCCCCATGCCCAGTGCTCTCCTATTACCCAGCCTGGGAGGAGGGTCCTCTGTCTACAAACATCTGAGCAAAGAGCCTCAACAATTCCTCTTCTCCCTCTGTCCTCCTTCTATCCTCACACTCACTCACTCACTCACTCACTCACTAGACTGAGAACAGCTTGGAAAGGGGACCCAGGCCAATGATCTGTAGACCATCCAGCTGAGGCCTGGGCCTGTGCTAGGAAGGGGAGGGTTAAGTCTTCAGCAGCCCTTTCTGGTTAGCGTTTAACTTGCAGTTTCTAAAGGCCATCAGGAGCCCCATGGA
>NW_017731360.1:8415174-8419972 GCF_001890085.2 Hipposideros armiger | reverse complement strand
ATTTGGTATTTCAGTGTCTTTCACTTTCACCATGCTAATAGGTGTGTAGTAGTGTCTCATTGGTGGTTTTAATTTGCATTTTCCTAATAACTAAAGGGGCCAAGTGTCTTTTCATGTAGTTTTTTGTCATCTATCTCTGTTCAAGTCTTTAGCCCATTGAAAAAATTGAGTTGTTTATGTTCTTTGTATTGAGTGTTGAGAATTCTTGATATATTCTGGAAACAAGTCCTTTATCAGATACACGATTTGCAGATATTTTCTCCTAGTTTGTGGCTTGTCTTTTTGGTATCTTCCCAGTGTCTTTTGAAGCTCAACATTTTTTAGATTTAATGAGGCTGCCATTCCAACCTCGCTGTTCATTACAATAATTATGCCACCTGCCAGTGTGGGATCTGTCATCTCTGTAGACGCCAGGGAACCCTGTTCTGGAACGGGCCCTTCCCAGCGTGTTCAATCCAGTGTCATGGGCAGTCTCTCTATATCAACACATGGCTCTATCCAGTTTTCTATTCTGCCTTCCTTGATCTGGCACCTCCAGAATCCATTCCCAGGCCTACTTTCCTGGTTCCTGCTGGTCCTTGTGGCCAGGTCCTGCAGCTCCTTGATATGCATATATATAATCTCTCTCCTCCCTGGCAGACCCAGTACTTGGGCAGTTGGTTTATGCTTAGATTTGAGCCTAGTTATGGGTCTGTTGGCCAAAAGGGGATGTAGGAACAGACCCTGAAGAAGGCAAGTCTTCTTGTGTAAGGCACCTCCTCCTTTGAGGCCTCTGCCTAGTCTTCTAACAAGGGGGAGTGGGAGGGGGTCACTTTGGAGGCCTGGAGGGTTCTGGGGAAGTTGGCTTCTCAAGTCTATCCATCCAGCTAGTGTCACCCCAAGTCTCAGGGACTTCCTCCTTTCCTATCCGGACCCTGACGTTGACACAGAAGACTTTCCTAGACAGAATTCATCCTTCTTTGAAGCCCTGCCACTCTTCCAGTGAGGTCCTGTGCCTGGTCTCTGGCCACAAGAGATGAATGTCTCTTCTTATGCTGCCAAGTATGTTCTCTGATGAACATTGTGCTTCAAATTGCTGCTCAATAAATCTGAGTCTATCGTTTTCAGTCTTCAGTGTATCAGTGGCACTTCACAACAGCCTCTAATTCCAGTTTTCTTAAAATTACTTTTCTCCCATATGTCATGGTGCCAGAGACCTTGCCCCAGCCAGCACCCCCCCCCTCTACCTGTACCCCTTCCCTGTTCCCTGTGGTGAATGTCTTAATGAGGGTACTGCCACCACATGTCAGGGACTGTTGCTATCCCCCCCACCAGCAGTGACAGTGTCCCCACTGCCATCGCCACAATTTCATCTTAGGGCCTGCTTCTTAGGACCATTCCCACTACCATTTTGCTGAGATTGGGTTCCCTAGAAACAGAGCTTGAGATGAGGATTCTTGAGAAAGTGGTTTACTGGGAAAAGGGGCGTGTGGGGAGCAGGTGAGACAGGGGCAGGAGCTAAACAAAGATGTTGTGTCCAGATCTGGGAGAGCTGACTTGGGGAGGCCACCTGCTAAATACCAGGACGGACCTGGGGACCTGGGGCTCTTGGTCTGGGCAGGTGTATTAGTCAGGCATCTCTAGAGAAGCAGAACCAATAGGATGTGTATACATATATAGAAAGAGGTTTATTGTAAGGAATTGGTTCATGCAATTATGGAAACTGGTGAGTCCAAAATCTGCAGTGTGGATGGCAGGCAGCCTAGAGAGGCCGTCTGCTGAAGAATTCACTCTTGCTTGGGGAAGTCAGTCTTTTTTATTCTAGTCAGGCCTTCAACTGATTGGATGAGACCCACCCACATTATGGAAGGCAATCTGCTTACTCAGAGTTCACCAATTTAAGCTTAATCTCACCCAAAACACTCTCTAAGTTGACACATAAAATTAACCATCACAGCAGGATATGTGGGGCTGGGGCCTTAAAACCAGGAGAGGGAAAGGTTAGCTCAGGGTAGGAGGTACAGGGTTGCCTAGGAGGACCTGGTACCTAGCTATGCAATGGGCGAGACGGGGGGCCACTGTCCAGGCCTGGCTACCTGGCTGGCAGGTGATATCAGGCAAACTTCCTAGCAGGTTTGGGGCCCCAGATGGAGGCCCGAGAGGCAGAGGAACTGCCGGCCAGGGAACAACAGGTGCCTCAGACACGAGCCAGGAAGGATAATGTATCCTCAGGAGAAGCTGGGTGTCGAGTGCCTGGAACGGGAGGGAGTAAGGTCATAGGAGGACAGACCCACAGCCACCGCTGTCAGATAATAAATGACTGTTGGTGTTTCCATGGGTCAGGAGTTGGGGCACAGGTTAGTTGCATCCTGGGTTTAGGGTCTCAAAAGGCTGCAGTCTCATCAGAGGTTCAAATGGGATAAAGTCTGTTTTCACCATTCACGATTCTGCCCATCACGGTCCTGTCCTTTCTCTCAAGTCCTGCACTGTGTCCATCTGCTGCTGCTCTCCAGTGGCCCAATGCTGCCCGAGTTTGGGTTTCTCCAAAAGCGCAGGTGATTTATGTGGGAGCTGATCCCAGGAGGCACGGTGAAGTGGGCACAGTGGGGCGGTGAGGGAGAACAGCCCTAGAGACTGAATCAGAGAGCATTGTGGGATCAGTCCTGCAGGGGACCCTCTGAGGAAGTGCGTGGGCTGTGCTGGGAACTGCCCACCACTATGTTCACCTGCTGCAGGTGAGCACAGAGCTGACCCAGGGCACATGGGCAGGGTATTCAAGCCATGAGGCTCCCACCTGGGAATAACCCCCTTCTCTGAAAGGACCTGCTGCTGCTCCCGCAGCCTGTGCTGTTATCGCCCGCTCCCATTGTAAACAGCCAAACCCTATCTCTGCTCCAACCAGCAAAGCAATCCCCACTTCACACTAAATGCATAATTTGCTGCAAATTAAACTTAATGGGACTAGAATAATTATGTTGACTTTTAAAGGTACTTAGAGATAAATACCTGATTGGTTATCTCAGAACATCAACTTTTCCATTGTGCTTCCTGAGAAACAGGGGAGAGGAGGTGAGGCGGAGTTGAGAGATGAGGCTGAAGGAGGGGGAGGCATCAGAAATCCATCTGCGGGCCCCCTTACGCCCTGGCCTGGGGAGTGGAACCCAGGCCAGCCTCTGGGAGAGCAATTTTGCAAAACATACCCAAAGCCTTAAAAATACCCACACCTGGGGTGACAGGTTAGCTCAGTTGGTTGGAGCGTGGTGCTGATAGCACCAGGGTTGCCAGTTTGATCCCCGCATGGGCCAACTGTGAGCTGCGCCCTCCCTGAGAAAGTCAACTATGCCATTGTAGCGTGAAAGCAATGTGTAACCAATGACCATGGCTGTTCCCAATTAGGGTTAAAAAAAATACCCATACCTATTGCCCTAAGTCCACAAATCTATCATCAGGAAAAAATCAGATGGAGACAAAGATCTATGTGCAGTCAGTCATCCCAGTATCATTTGTAACAGACACATTTAGACGGGACGATGCCTAACAATGGCGATTCCCTACCTCCGCTACAGAACAACCACATGACAGAGTGTAGGGTAGCCATTAGAAATAAGACAGTCAAAAAGTAATTCGTACTGGAAAGGTGCTAATAAAGATAGGAGTGAGAGAAAAAAGCAACATATAAATCCAAACATTCTAAACATACCCAGAGGAAAAGAAATCTCAGGAGGAAGTGCATAAGAATACTAACAGTTTTTAATTAATTTTTGATGTCAAGGAAAAAAAATACACTTTTGTGTGTCTCCTCGGCTGTCCGTACTCTGCTACCATGCTGCTTCCCTCCTGACCCCGGATGGGTGGGTTTTCCACACATCGAGCAAATCTGCTGCACCAGCTGGGTGTCCTGTGATTTAACTCAGTTCTGATGCTATTCATCTGGAAATAGTGTCAGATCCCACAGATTAAGGGTTCAGTCCCACAAGTTTGCCCAGCTCACCCCCCAAGTCCCAGTTTAGAAGCATCCATCTGAGTGCCGGTGTGAGTGGGGGAGGGTCACCGGATGGTGAACACTGGGTCAGGGTGGGGCTGCAAGGTTGCTGAGGGACCGGGTATGGCCAGACGTCCTCAGGCTGTGACGCTGCTGGGTCCCACAGAAGCCCCTTCCTCCTGCAATGTTCCTTCAGTGCTCTCTACAGAGAAAGCTTACTGTCGCACTCTGTGTAAAGGAGAAATGCTTAAAGGAATTCAGCCCTCTGTTATAGGTCAGGTATGGAAGGGTGGGCTGGGAGCTGAGAGGCAATACATTAACAACTGGCACAATAGTCCGCTTTACTGAAGCGAAAATAGAGTTGAAACTGGAAGTCGGGACACCTGGACTTTGCCTGTGACCTTAAGCAAGTCCCTTTCCCTTCTGGGCCTCTGTTTCCCATGCATTCAATGGAAGGAGTTAGTTAGATGAGAGGATGTCTAAGTTTCCTTCTGATCTAAGGATCTCTGACTATGAGTGGGCGGTGATGGTATGTGGGAGACCAGGACACATTGACAGAGAAGTAAGAGCCTCCCCCTAGCGGACCATCCACTTTCTCCCTGGCACCCACAGCTACCAAGGTCATGGTCAGCACAGTGTCAGCCCACAGCCTGGTCAGGGCTCCGCTGTCCACTGCCTCTAGCACTCCCAGGGAGGGAGGGGCAACAGAGGGAGTGATGATGTCAATAGAGGAAGTGAGCTACCTTGTAGAGCGTTTTCTTATCTAATCATAGTATTTGAGGAGAACCTTAGTGGTCTTCTAGTTCTATCCCTTGCTTGGTGCTGGGATTTCTTCCA
>NW_017731360.1:8401839-8414644 GCF_001890085.2 Hipposideros armiger | reverse complement strand
CATCATCATCATCATCACCACCATTCTCCCTATCACCTCCATCATCTCCATGAACATCACCATCATCATCACCACCATCATTCCTTCTACCTGCACACGATACTCCACTGAACAATCCAATGAGATGGGCATTGTTTCTAATTTATAGATGAGGAAAGTGCAGCTCAGAAAGGTAAAGTGGCCTAAGGCAGTACAGACAACAAACAGAAAGGGAGGATGATCTGAATTCAGATTTGTATGAATCTCTCTCCACGCTATCTCATGGCCCTGAGAGCTGACCTCTGCTGTTCACCTCCACTGGGGGAATAGAATTCTTTCCTCCCTTTTTCTAGACTCCATATCTCTATGTATATGGCCTAAAAAGCAGCAGGATGTGCATAGAAGTATGTTGGCTTTGGAGTCAGATAGAATGAGGTTCAAATCTCAGCTCTGCTACTTACTATCTCTGCACTGCTTAGCTTTTCTGAGCCTCAGTTTTTCTCTTGGTAAAGTAATACCAGCCATGCGAACTTGTTGTGAGGAGAGAGATAATGTGAGTACATGGTACAGAATAGGCATTTGGGAACTGGTGGCTATTACCATTGTTCTTGTTGTTATCAAACTAACCAGGTGTTGGGGCTCTGTACCTCATAGAAAAATCCCGTGGACTGGATGGGGAAGTGGGGGAAAGCAGGGATAGGTGACATGACAGATGTGTCACCTCATGGGTTTACACTGAGCTCTCTGTCAGTCCCATCTCAAGGCCTGTCTCCCTCTTCTGTTCCTGAGCTGTTGTTTTATTTGGCACCATATATTTACTTCACTAGTGCATATGAAATCTATCGTGTGAGTCTCAGTTTGCGGCTCTGGCCTGCAGGGATGTTCTTTACCACTCTGGTCTAAGGCACTTGCTTGTCTTCAAAAGCCTGTCATCTGCAAAACCGAAGAGCACATGTCCCCAGTGGTGTGATTGCTAGAGCTGCTGTGCGTCTCCCCCTCCCCCATGGACTGAAGGCTCCTGGGAGGCAGGCATTGAAGCTGACATGTCAGTAGACACTCTCAGAAAGCCCTGGGCCTGGCCTAGACGGCCCGCCAGGATGACTGGGAAGTGATTCTGTCAATGGAATGAGCTAGGAGGTCATACTTTCTCATGAATTGTGAATTTAGATTAAAGGATGTTGGATCCTGGAGTCATTAGAATAAGTAGTAGCTTCTGGTCAACGTTTTCTTGAAGACTAGAATGAGTTTCAAGGTTAGAGTTCAAACCAGCATGAGAACGAGAGTCAGAGTCCAGGTCAGTTGGGGATTAGGTTGAGGGTCAGGGTCAAGATCAATAGGAATTAAGTTGATGATTCGAGTTGGGTTGAGGTCAGACCAGGGTCAGTGTCCACAGTGAGGAAACAGGGGAGGCCCTGGTGAGGGGTCCGGGCTGGACTGGGGCCCTGCACCTCGTACTCCTGCTTGAAGCCGTAGCCCTCAGCCGTCTTCATCTGGTTGATATGCTGCAGGAAGTCGGCCACACGCACTGCAGGATGCAGCTGCCCCGTGTGATATGGGGAGCCCTTCCGGCCACACAGATGCCACGGTGAGCCCCCCAGAAGGCTGCTGGCCTCAGCGACCCCACCACCGCGCTGGTCCCCTGCAGTCAGAGAAAGAGAAAGGGGTTCCTGACACACACAGGCCCCAGACTGGGGAACCCCAGATGGACTCAGGGGCTGAGGGAAGACAGGGAGCACGGCCAACATGGAGGACGGCTGGGCTGTTCCCTGGAGCCAAGCAGCCGGGCTGGGCCTACCCGTGTGACCCAGGGCAAGTCCCTTCTCTTCTGTAGCTCAGTTTTCCCATCTGTAAAATGAGCGGGTCAGATCACGTGACCTCTGAGGGCCCTTCTGGCCCAGCCCTGCCTGCGGTCCCCTCACTCCCTCCCTCAGCTCCCAAGCCAGGACCACCCCGCTGTGACTTCTCCATGCTGCCTGGTGGGCAAATGCTCAGCAGAGCCCGTGACAGCCCCTCCTCCTCCCCGCTTCCAGGCAACAATCTGGAACACTGGCAACTCCCAGCAATTACCCCCATTCAAAGACAAGCAAATCCTGAAATTAGCTGCTGCCACCACCCCCTCTGCAGATTCACACCAGGCACCTGAATAGAGGCGTTTCTCCTGTGCAAGCATTTCCATTGTCAGCCTGTGCAGCGGCCTCAGCCAATCAGGGAACAGGTGGAGTGGTTCACAGTGCCCCCCCCAAAAACCATTTCCTCCCTCCTAAACCCACCCACTCCGGACTCTTCTGGTCAGCACCCCTAAGGACATTCCACCCTGGTCCCTGAGTCAGGTTGTGGGATTGAGAAAACAGCCCCACTCGGTCCCGCCCACCATTGGACATTCACTCCCACAATCACAGGACTCATCATGTGTTTTTCTTCTCCTCAGAGATCACAGTCCTGAGGTGCTCGTTGCCCAAGGTTTGAAAACAGTTATTTCTTATACTTTGTCCTGTTTTCTAGTTCTGTAAGGTGGGAGGGCAGCCCAGCTATTACTTCCTCATGCCCAGAGGCTCCACTGAGGCTCAGAAAGACGTGACTTGCCACATGCAGTGTCCCCTAAAGTGTGTTCCACAGAACACTCGTTATGCGAGATGATTAAGCGGTAGTCCATTTACAAAATAAACAATCAGGACAGATGTTCAGCTTTTAAAAATGAATTTGGAAAATGTTGGTTTAAGCAAAATGAAACAGGTGTGTTCCCTGCAGGACATCTCAGGACTTCCAACCCACTAATGTGTTTGTTCTGTGAATCTCCATGAGTAGAGTGGAAGTACCAACACTGCCTAAACTTAGCATAGAGGGCTTTTTTGTTTATTTCACAGAACATCTTTAGAGAAACAGTGTAAGGTGGTGCTCAAGAGCAAGGACTTGGATGAAAACATGCTTGAGTTTGAATTCCAGTTCTGCCATTTACTGGCTGTGTGTCCTTGGGAAAGTTATTATCCCTTTCTAAACCTCAGTTTTCACATATGCCAAATGAGGATAAAGTTAGTCCTATTCAACAGAGGTATTGTGATTATTAAATGAGGTGATGCATGAAAAATACCCAGCCCATTGTTGGCACGTGGTGAATGCCCACAGACTGTTGGTATTATTAGAATTTACTGGGAAGTCAGACAACCTCTGAGTCCCAGAAAACTGGGGGCAGCTTCTCAAAGGAACGAAGGAGCTGACAAGAGTAGTTTTTGACCTGCCTTTAATCTCCATTTTTGTAACAACTTGAACCAGGACTTGAAAGGTAGCACTGGAGAGGCAGCTCTTCAGAGGCAGCTGCAGCCAATATGCAAAACATGTGTGCAGGTTTATAAGAGAGAGAATTTTGTCCTGCTTGAAGAACTCTCAGGGTTTCCAAAAGGGGTAATTGGGGAGACAAAGGATGACTCACGCTCTTTATGGGAGCTGTGCTGACAGCTCAACATAGAGCCGTCCAGGTGGAGGAGGGGTGCGGGGATCCCTGAAGGGCAGGCGGAAAGTGGGCACAGAATGAGCTTGTGAGACAGAGGACGGGCGAATCTCACCACCAGGTCAGGGTAATGTCAGGAGGCCAGAGCAAATCTGGGCAGCTTCCGGGCTGAGTCCAAGGACAACACAAGCTGGCAAATACAAATATAAATGCAAATACGGCCAGTGGGCAGGGGCAGGCTGGAGAATGGTGACTCTGCCCTCCGCCCTCCTCATTGCGTGCCCTGAGCCCAGGAAGATGGGCTTTCCTGACCACAGCGAGGAGGCAGCAGCACCAGGGTTCACCCCCAGGCCCATGGACTCTGGGGCCCTGTTGTCCACCAGGCTTCCCTCTGCTGTTCCCTCCCTAATAAAGGAACATTTGTGGCAATGAAAGAAACTGGCACTGATTTGGCAAACCACTGGGGTGGAAGCCACTGGCACTCACCAGAATCAAGAGCTCAGGATGGATGGGGCCCAGGAGGATGGAGGGCTTTTCCAGTCAGTGCTTTGGGGTCGCTGGGCTCAAATTCCAATAGGGCAGGAAATGTCCAGTCAGCTCCCTTCCACCAGCCAGCCACAAATTGCTTGATGTGATAAGTCGATTTCTTTTTAAATAAACAAACTTTTAATTTTAGGATAGATTTAGATTTACAGAGAAGTTGTGGAGATGGTACAGAGAGCTCCCATGTACTCCAGACCTGGCTTCTCCTGTCATTAACATCTTACCTGAGCATGGCACATTTGTTATTAGTAATAAACCAATATTGATACATTATTATTAACTAAAGTCTATACTTTATTCAAATTTCCTTAGTTTTGACCTGATGTCTTTTTTTCCCCCTCAGGATCCCATATAGGATACCACACTGTATTTAGTTGTCATGTCTCCTTAGGTTCCTCTTGGCTGTGACAGTTTCTCAGACTTGCCTTATTTTGATGCATTTATCAGTTTTGAGACTTACTGGTCAATTTGTAGAATGTTCCTTAATGGGAATTTAAAAAAATCGAGATATAATTCACCCTTCTAATTTACAAGGTTGTACACACATCAGCAGCGATGATCTATTTCCAGAACATTTTCATCATCCCAGAAAGAAATCCAGTAACCATTAGCAAGCATTCCCTGTCCCCTCCTCCCCCTGCCCCTGACAACCACTAACCCTCTGTCTGTTTCTATGGACTTGCCTATTCTTGGACATTTCATATAAAATGGATCATACACGATGTGGCCTTTTGTGACTGCCTTTTTTGACTTAGCACAATGTTTTCAAGCTTCCTTCATGTTGTAGCATGAATCAGGACTTCGTTGGTTTTTTTTTTTTAATTGTTGATTGTGGTAAAATATACCTAACATAAAATTTATCATCTTAGCCATTTTTAAGTGTACAGTTCAGTAGTGTTAAGTATATACACGTTGTTGTGCAGCCGATCTCCAGACCTTTTCCATCTTGCCAAACTGAAACTCTATACGTGTGAAATAACTACTCCCCATTTACTCCTTCACCCAGCACCTGGCAACCATTATTCTACTTCAGTTGCAGAATAAAACCCTACTTTTAGTAGAATAAAATTCTACTTTATAGCAGAAGAAAATTCTACTATTCAAATTCAAGTATAACTTTGACTGCTCTAGATAACTCACATAAGGGTAATCACATAGTATTTGTTGTTTTGTGACTGGCTCATTTCATTTAGCATAATGTCCTCCAGGTTTCTCGATGTTCTAGCATCTATCAGAATGTTCTTCCTTTTTAAAGCTGAATAATATTCCACTGTACGGATATATCACATTTTGTTTATCCATTCATGTGTCGGTGGATACTTGGGTTACTTCGGCATCTTGGCTATTGTGAATCGTGCTGCTATGAACATAGGTGGATGCCGCACCCACCAGGCTCTAGGCATCACCCTCACCATGGCCCAGGGCACAACCAAAGACTCCTTTGGGGGCAGGTGAGGAGAAGCCTCTGTGGCTGTGACCTTGACCATCAACATAAGAGAGAAGGTGGGAAAGGAAGGAGGGAAGGGAAGAGAGGTGAGGAGGGGAAGAGAGGGGGTGAGAGAATTAGGACACCGAGAAGAAAGAGAGAGAGTAAAGGGAGAGAGAGAGACAAGGAGGGGGTAGAGAGAGGGAGGGACAGCCTAGACATCAGCAAAGCACAGGGAACACAGAAGACCATGGACAGAAGACAGCCGGTCAAGCGAGCTGAACAATGGTGCCCAAGGAGGACCCATCATGAGTGGATCCTGGTCTAGAAGGCGGTCTCCAGTGGTGTGCCACAGGGCTCTGCTCCCACCCAGGCCTCTTGGCCTACTTGGAAGAAGAACTACAAACACCAACCAACCAGATCCACAGAAGACAGGACCCGGGAGGGGCACCGAACCCTACCGGCCTCCAGCTGAGCTTGGGGTGAGATTACGCAGATGGAGTGTAACACAGGCACTTGCAAAAGTTCTGCATTTAGGTTAAAAAATTAATTGCACATGTAGAGAGGGAGTGAGAACTCCCTTGTCAGCAGTGTCTGTAAAAGCCAAGCTGGAGGTTCTGAATGAGTTGGCGGGACTGTGGTTGCTGGAAAAGCTAGTGTGACACTCGGTGATGTAGATGCAAATAGAGGGTCTAGGGAGGAGGAAGTGAGAGACCACCGTCCTCTGGGCTGACCCAGGACCATCTGAGCCTGCTCTGTCTGCAAGGAGGGAGAGCAAGCAAGGGAGGGGGGAATGTTCTAGAAGGCTTATAGAGTCGGAGAAGACAGAGGCAGAAGACAGAGCAGCACCAGGAGGCCATGGAGTCAGATGGGGCCTGGGTGGTAGCCTCATCACTTCCTGTGACCTCTGACAGGCCTTAGCCTCTCTGAGCCTCAGGTTCCTCACCAGTAAAATGGGAGCACAGTTCCCACTTCCCAGGGTTGTTGTGAGGATGCTATGTGAAGACCTGAGCCCAGAGGAAGCGCCCAGGAAATGGTGGGTCTGAAGAGCCTGAAGCCACCTGGTGGAGAAGGGGCTCCTTGTGACCTGAATACCATCTGCACTGTGGGCAGAGCTGCCAGTGTGGGGACAGGCCTGGGCCCCCACACGCACACACACGCACATGGCAGTGGACCCCAGAGTGTGGCCTGTATGAGGACCTTCCTGGACATGAACTGTGGTCTGACGTCACCAGCAGAAATAGCTCAGGAACACGAGGGGCTGCCTCAGGGGGCGAGAGGACACGGAGGTTCAGGGAGGGTAAGTGACTTGCCTGGGGTGACTCAACAGAGCCAGGCCTGAACCTGAGACCGACCACAAAGCCAGTGCTCGTGACCTCCACGTGAGGGGGACAACACTGAGAGAGTCAGAGCAGAGGAGGGAAGCTCAGAGACACAGGTGGCCGTGGAGGAGGGGCTGACGCCAGGCCAGGCAGGGGTGTGGGAGCCCAAGCCCAGCCAGAGGGGTTGGGGGCAGAGGCTCCCCAAGAGGGGGCAGTCCCCAAGGCCAGTGGAGCTACTTACGGGTAGTAGGAGTAGGCATAGTGGTCTCTCCTGGCAGCGTGCAAAGAGAACAGCACAGTTGGGCCCGTGATCCTTCCACAAGGCTGGGCCCAGGGCAGCGCCCAGCTAGCAGGGAGAGGCCTGGTGCTTTACAGGCTGGGGACAAGACCGGCCAGAGACTGAACAGGTCAGAGGGCCTTCCTTGTCCCAAGGGCTGTCTGGGCTCAGTTGCTGAGGACCAGGACCTGAGGCCCCTTCTGGAACCTTCCCTGAGCCTGCTGATGGAGTAAGAGGTGGGGAAAGGGCCTAGGGGAAGCAGAGCTTTCACACACAGTCATTCACACACACATACACTGAGAGAAATATACACACTTGCACACACACAGAAGCAGACCCACTCAGATGTATATAAACACACATTCTGTATACACATAGAAACATACACATCCCTCACATACACACACAAATGCAGACATAGACACGCATGCACAGACACACATAAACACACACATTAACACACTCATATACATACACAGAAATATTCACACACACACAGATGTGTACACTCACACATGACACCCCCCACTCACACACTTACTCCTGCAGAGAGCCCCCCACCCTCAGTCCCAATGCTGCTCAAACCTGCAGGCCCCTCTGCCTCTGAGGGGACAGCCCTTTGCATACACACCTGTGCCTGGGAGGAAACAAGTGGCTGATATAAGGAGGTGACAGGGTAAGAGAACTCCAGGGCACACCCAGAGCCCACCCTCACCCACCCAGACTGCCCCTGAGTGTGGGGTCCAAAAAGGAGCCAGGTTGGCCTTCATGGGCACCCAAAGCCGAGCTTGGGTCAAGAGCCCTGACATGACTGCAATGCTCCCACAGAGAGAAGGCAGAGCAGGCCTGATCCCCACCTCACAGGTGGGGAAACTGAGTCTCAGACAGTCATGGTCTGCCTGGGACTCCCTGGGGGTCAGAGCAGGTGTCCACAGCAGGGTCAGGATGCTGACCCCAGAGCCAGCTCCCTCCTGAGGCCCCTCCCAGGCACATCCAGGGGTCCTCCATTTACCAGTCCCCACATCCCCCTGTCAGCAGGGACCCCAGGGAATAACTTTCCAGAAGGAAATCCTGCAGATGGCGGGGAAAGGAAGGAGAGAGGAGGGTGGAAGGCCCAGCAAGGACAGGAGATCGCCTAGAGGTCACACAGCACATCTCATCCATTGCAGGGAGAGAGGGGAGGGCCCCACACCCTGTGGCAGGTCACAGAGGCTGCGTGGGGGGGAGTGGGTGGAGGGGGGTAGCACGTCATGCTGGGCTGGCCATGAGAGTAGACCTGGGTCAATCCTGATTCTGCCCTTTGCTACAGAAAAGTTATTTTTATAAACAATAAACCCAGATACTTGCCTAAAACCCTTTGCTGGATTCGGGAGATCTTAGAATAAAATTCACAGTCCTTACAATGGCCTGCGAGGCCTTCCGTGTGCACCCAGTACTGCAAGTAAGGGTCCGGCCTGCAGGAGGAGCTCAATAAACGTGGGCTGCTGTTAGGACCAGGTTTGCCGCCTTCAGCTGTCTGACTTTGAGGAAGTCATGTCCCCTCTCTGTGCCCATATCCACAGCTTAAAATGGGAACCATTGTAATGACAGCGCAGTGCTCCAAGGTCGTTGTGAAGATCAAATGGGATCATGAGTGATTAAAAAAGGGAACAAGCCCAGGACGTCTGTACACTGATCCGAATACACCAAACTCAGCATAAAGCGCTGTGCAGATGTTATTACTTCCGGCTGGGCTGCTCCCCATCTCTCCTCAGTGCTCCCCCAGCCCCTCCAGCTGCCTGCTAATGAGCTGGAGGCTTCGGTAATGAGGCTGCTTCATCATTTAATGCGCTGGAACAGCCCAGGAGGGAGAGGAGATGGGTGGGGTGAAAAGCGGGGAGGTGGAGGTGCCTGGCTTGCCCATAGCCTGGCAGCTCCAGAGTCTGATCACAGAATCATTCTCCCCGGTCTAGAGCAATCGGTAAGAAGGGAGTGAGGGGCACTCCTACTCTTATTGTGAAAGTCCCCCTTGCCCATGAAATGTAAGGAAGCCTGGATCTGCATGTGAGCCCAGCCCCCACCCCAGCAGCTGCTCACTGGCCTCGCAGACCCCAGGCCCAACCCCTTCCTCATCTAATCCCTGCCTTGCCCCAGAGTGACCCTGGAAAACCCCTTAGGTCTTGCTGTGTCCCTTTCTGGACCCCTTGGGGCCCACAGTGGCTGCTATTGCTCCTCTCTGTGTCCGGGGCCTTTGTACATGCTGTTCCCTCCTTTCTCCAGTTCCCTCCTTGGGCCCCCACGGTCCCCTTGTCCTTCTCTAATCCCATCTCTCCTCTGAGCAATAAGTGAAAGTTCACTCCTCCGACAACCCCATGGGACTAGAAGCCCCTCAGGGCTCCGCGTCTGGCTCAGTCCACTGTTTCCCCAGAGTTCAGGCCAGTGCCTGGCACCTTAGCCAGCATTTACTGAGCACTGACTGTGTGCCGGGGATTGTGCTCAGCCCTTTACAGGCATCTATCAATTAACCTTCAAGATCATCTTCAAGGACGTACTGGAGACAGGATAGCCCTGGGGTTGGGAGCACAGGCTTGAAGGGCCAGGCCTGCCGGATTTGAAACCAGCTCTGCTTTTACTGGCTGGGTAAATCCTTAGCAAGTTACATAGGCTTTCTGTGCCTCAGTTTCCTCATGTAAGATGGAGAAAGTAATGACAGCACCTACCTCATGGGGTTGTTTTGAAGATTTAGAGTAAATATATATAATGGCTTAAACAATGCCTGACAGAGTAAGTGCTGGCTACCGGTATTATCCATGTGTTACCGATGAAGAAACCAAAAGAGAAGGAAAGTCACTTGCTCAAGATCTCAGCAGTGAGGTGATAGAGTTAGAATGCAAATCCAAGATTTGCCTGACCCCAAAGTACTTTCTTTACTAAGCCTTGTGAGCCTCAGTTTCCCCATCTGAAAGTTAAAGGGGCTGAAGTGGACGATGCCTGGAGTTCCAGCACTAACACTCTTCGGCTCTGTGATTCTTGGTGGAGAGTTCCGACTCGGAGCAGGTTTCAAAAGCCATGGCCCCCCCCCTTGTACATTCAACCCATGCTTCCATCTACAGCCCCTGGAGAACATGCCAGATTTTTGGTCAGCAGTGGCTGGCAGGTTGGTCTGAAGTGAGGTGGGCCAGATTTAGCAGGCAAGGCTTTGTGGAGACACTTCTATGGGAGCCCCCAGTATTGGAGTGCATTGAGACGGGACAATTGGGCTCCAATTGGCACCTACCATGACACGTGACAGACAAAAGTCACAAGCACACCGCCTACTTCTGCAGGAGCCAGCTGAAAGCATCCCCTTCAGAGCTGGAGCTGGTAGTGTGGAGCCTTATCTGCAGAGGCCCTGGGGAGAGGTGAAAGCCCTGAGCTGAGTAGGGGTACCTACTATGTGCCTGATGCTTTTCACATCCTGTCCCATGTTTACCCCCTTCACCCCTTTGCAGACGGAGTGTTGTTCATTCCCCAATTCAGCCATACCTGAACTTTCTCCCTTAACCTGATTCAGCCCCTCAACCCCCATCTCATCTCTCATCTAGTGTTTCAATCTAGTGTTACACGGGGCGCCTATTGCAGTCCCCCACAGATCACTTGGAGACAGACGAGATCTCTCTGTGACCCCAGTCAGATCATGCCCCCTTATCCCTCCACTGAATCCTTTAATGGCTTCTCCTCAGTCTCCTCTGGTGGCCTCCCTCCACAGCCACTGGCCTCCTTGCTGTCTGGGAATACATCAGGCTCATCCCCACCACAGGGCTCTGTCACTTGATGTTCCCTCTGCCTGGAAACTCACAGCTTTACCTGCTTGGCTTCATTGTTGTGTCTTTCTGGTCTCAGCCTAAATGTGACCACCTCAGAGTGGCCCTTTCTGAGTTTTAATCTAAAGGATTCTCCCCCCGCCCACCCATCCCAATCCCTGTGCTCTTAGTGCATCTTACCACTTCCTTCTCAGGCTCTGGGCTAGGCACAGAGGACACAGCAGTGAGCAGGACGTGTCCCTGTCCTTGGGCCCTTGGGGCTCTATTGATAAGGTGGAAGGGTGGGAACTGATATTAGTTGAGGACACACACACACACATACACACAGCTGCTGGTGCCACACTGGAAGCACATGGGTTGCCATGGGAACATGTAACAAGGTAGAAGTGGGGCTGACCTATTGTGGGGGTTAGGGAGGGTTGTTCTTCTATCTAAGAGTGACAACATATCTAAAGGATGAGACTTCTGTTTCCCCAGTCCTCCCAGATCTTCCCCTTAAAACCCAAAACCCCTGAATATAACACAACACTAAGCACGGGAAGACTGAAAGACAGAAAGAAGGTGGACTGCCTGGGGATCTCAGGACTTGAAGACTGACGTGGTGGTGGGTTCCCTGGGTTTCCTTATTGCCTCCCACATATCCCAACAGAGTGCTGCAGAGGCCGCTAACCCAGAACCACAAACAGACACAGACTAAAACAGCCCCAAGAAACAAACTGTCACTCTAGCCAATGGACTGGGAAGAGGGTGGCCTAACAACAGAAAACCTTTTTGTCAAAATTTCCCTTACTCCAGCCAAAAAGCAACAGAAAAACTACTCTCCCTCGACTCCCTCTTTTTCAGCAGGATCGAGCAGGAAGCTGGTGATCATCCTAGCCCTCCCACCCCCACCCTGTGTAAGCACAGATGCTCTGATTCCACTCAGATGGGTCTAGCCCTGAGCCACGCCTCCACTCCCACCTGGCAGCAATGAGACTTATGTGGTGATGGAAGATGGGGCTATTCACACGTGATGCCCCCAGCCACCACTTAACCAGTGGGGCCCAGAGAGGGGCTGAGTTTCTACCCCAACCTGGCACCAGTGAGGCAGGATGAGGCGGTGGGAGGCAGGGATAGCTGGCCTTCTGCTTGCCTCCTTGGTGTCAGCAGGGCCCAGTGGGGAGCTCAGCTCCCGCCTCCATCCTGCAGCAACAAGGTGGTGTGAGTCAGCCTTCAGCGTTGCCATCCCTGGTGTCAGTAGGGCAAGTGGGAAGCTGAACTTAACATGCCCGTTCGGAAGCAGCAAGGAGTAGAGCTGGTACCCTATCTTTGCAGGTAGAGCATACACACCCATCTGGGCTCTTGATACAACCGCTGGTAAAATATTTAATGACATAGAATCCAGAGTCTTAGAATATTCAAAATGTCCGGGATACAATTAAAACAAATGAATCAGCCATCATACCAAGAACCAGGAAAATTACAACTTGAATGAGAAAGATAATCAACAGATGCCAATACAGAGATGAATCAAATGTTAGCATGATCTAAGAAGGGCTTTAAAGCAGCCGTCATAAAAATGATTCAATAACCAATTATGAATTCTCTGGAAACAAATGAAAGAACATCTCAGCAAAGAAATAGAAGTTATAAAAGAACCAAATGGAAATTATAGTACTAAAAAATACAATGACTAAAATGAAAAACTCAATGGATGGCTCAACGGTAGAGTAGAGGCGGTAGAGGATAGAAGCAGTGAACTTGAGGATAGATCAATAGCATTGACCCAATCGGAACAGCAGAGTTTCCTCAAGGAGAAATAGGAGGCTGTTATCAGAGGCTGGATGCCGGCTGAGCAGAACCACCAGATGTTACTGATGACTGGAGAGATGGGCCTGGTGTTACTTTCTGAGGACTGCCAGAACCAAGTCAACCGGGTGACACCAACAACAGTTTGTCATCTCACAGTTCCTGAGCCTAGAAGTCCAAGATCAAGGTTCCAACAGGGTTGGTTCCTTTAAGGCAGCGGTTCTCAACCTTCTCTAATGCTGC
>NW_017731360.1:8397174-8401444 GCF_001890085.2 Hipposideros armiger | reverse complement strand
TGTAAATATCTTTTTGTTTTCCAATGGTCTTAGGCGACCCCTGTGAAAGGGTCGTTCGACCCCCAAAGGGGTCGCGACCCACAGGTTGAGAACCGCTGCTTTAAGGGCTGTGAGGAAGAATCTGTCCCTGCCTTTCCCCAGCTCCTGGTGGGTTCCTGGCACTCTTTGGTGTTCCTTGGTGTGAAGAGCATCACTCAGATCTCTTGTCTGCCTCTCCACGTGGAGTTCTCCCTGTGTGCGTAGCTGTGTCCAAATTTCCCCTTTTTATTAGGATGCTAGTGATATTGAATTAGGGCCTGCCCTAATGACTTCCTTTTAACTTGTTACCTGTGTAAGGACCCTGTTTCCAAATGAGATCACATCCTGAGTGTCTAGGGGTTAGGACTTGAACACAGGAATTTATGGAGGACACAATTCAGCCCATAACAGGCATGGCAGCTGGTGCTCCACCCAGGTTCTCTTTACTGGGTCAGTGCACCAATGTTCCAGCAGTGGTGCGCGTTAACCTCGGCTGAAATGCCGCCTCACCCTGGAGAGGCCGCGGTTACCCTCTCCCCACTTGGGGACTTCCAGCTAGTGATCAGCTGACACAGGTACAAAAGGCCGGGCTCATTGCCTGAAGGTGGTGCCACAGGAGCTGCAGGGCTCCCTGTGGGTTCAGGCTGAGGCCACAGCCTTGCCTGGTTCCTCTTCTCCCTCCCCTGTGTCACTTGGTCCCCCTCTTGAGAGGACCCCCTCTGTAAGCTACTTGCCCACAGGTCCCCATCTAACTCTGCTTCTAGGGAACTCGACTTGAACAGCCTCACCCACAGGGTCGCCCTCCTGGGGAACATGCTTTTCCTTTTGAGAGGCTGAGTCTGAAAGGACCATCTTGTCAGATTTAGAGGAAGGCGGGGCTGTCATCGGGAAGTCTCTCAAACTCCAACTCTTGCCGCTAACTCACCCCAGTTCTCCCCGCGTCCGCTCTGGATTCTCCTGCAACCCACCCTTTCCGTATAATTCCCACATCTCTCTCAGATCTCCGTTTGATTAACAGAAGGTTATAAACAAGTTCCAGAAAAAGGGAAAGCCAGCGTCTCCCCAGGGCAGCCATGTCTCTCAGCAGGTTGCTTTCTAACCAATATTTTTGTTTTCTTGATTTTTACATAGATAAAGAATCAAGTTAATTAATATACACTTCTTTCCTTCTTTAGGTCTTGGGAAGCTCTTTGCCCCACAATTAATTGATAACCAGGTTTTAATAAAGGATCTGTCTTTGCAATTGCAGTTCATTAATAGATTTACAAGGGAGGGAAAATGGTTAAATCCCACTAGGAGGGTTGTTTTGCATTTCTCCTCTTTTAATTACATGGTTATGTCCTGGCCCAAACCTCTGGGTAGAATGCGGGCAGAAGTACCAGTACCCCATCTGTTCCAGATGCAAATGCAATTGATATGGGAGAAGATGGGAGGGGGGAGGGGCTCTTGTGTGCTAGGGGGACACCCCTCCCTCACCTTCAGAGCTGCCTCCTGGCTGGGAGGCTCTAGGAGAGAGAGCGTGAGGAGGGGCCTGGGCAGGCAGCTGGGAGGACGCACCCGCACCCCAGACCGGGGATGGGAGAACAACTAGGGGCCACTCAGGAGAGCTGAGGGTCCCCATGATCAGAGTCACCGTGTGGCCAGCAAGCCGAGCTATTTACAGTGCTGGGTGTGGCTGTACGCTGGATGCCGGGTTTTCAGACTCCAGGAAGGTGAAGGTTGGAGAAGACCCTGGAAGTCTCCCAGGTGATCCCTCTCCAGGGTCCCCTAGTGTGGGCTCTGTTGCCCCAAATCCCCCTGGGAGTCCCAGAACCCAGTCCTGGGATCCTAAGTCTTCAAATGGGTGGGGAGCCCCGGAGCCTGCATTTCAAGGAGACCCTGGGCGGGGCTTCTGAGTGGTCACCCTTCCTCTGCCCAGGTCTGGGTGGGAGACCTGCTCCAGCACCCGGCACAGAAGACCCCTTTTCTGGGTCTCTTTGTCCATCTGTGAGTGGGGTGAATACTTCCTGCTTCCTAGGCTTCTACTCAAGGCTCAATGAGACGTTGCCATGGAATGTACCTCAGCCTATGACCTGCACACAGTAGGCATGTTATCAGTGTGAATGTCCCCGAAACTCCACTGCTAGCGAGGGAGACTCAGCCCTTTCTAAAGCGCCCACTGTGTGTGTGTGTGTGTGTGTGTGTGTGTGTGTGTGTGTGTGTGAGACTGCAGGTAAATTATTTCCCAGTTTGAACTCAGCTCTGCTTCCCAGATGGCTCCCAGCTCTGTCCTGTCTCCACACTCAGCACCCTGCACAGTGTCTGGCTCAAAGCAGGCGCTCAGTAAAAATACTTGTTGAATAAATGAATGAATGAATGATATCTGGGGCCACACATAACACTCCTGTTCCCTTTGCTGCCCACAGCTGACACTATAGTAAGTGATCGTAAATAACAAAAATTGTGATAGCTGACACATATTGAGTGCTTCCCATGTGCTGAGCGTTTGTTACTGTTCACCATCACCTCAGGACACAGATTCCAGTCCACCCCATTTTACAGATGGGGTAAGTGAGGCTCAGCGAGCGAGGGATTTGCACGGATAAGAGAAGGATCTGGGACTTGAACCCAGGCCTGTCTGGCCCACATGGCCCCTAGTGCTTCTCTTTCCCAGTAGACATCCTCTCACCTCCCCACATACTCTTCAGGGTCACTGGATGGGGATCCCTTCCTCTGCTGGCGCTGCATCTGGACGTCCTCCAGCTTGACTACACTACATCCCCTGGAGTATGGGCCCAGAGCATACACCCTGTCTCAGCATGCTTTTCCCACCCCCGCAGCCCCCACTCTAGCCTGGAGCCTTTTCTGCCTGTTCCCCCCCACCCCACCCATCAACCCCCTTCCCACCACGATTCCTGCGGCTGGGGATGTGGCTGCCTTTCTGGAAGGTTCTGTTCCCTTTCTTGTTGTCAGATTTTCCTTTGCAGTTTCCTGTCTTAGTTTTTGGCAGGATGCTTTGCAGATGAACAGAAGGCACCTCCTGGCTTCTCTCCCTGGGGCGGTGCAGAGCTGGGAATTCTGCTCCTGGTGCCCAGGGCTTCCTTTGGGAGGGAGGAGGGCTGTGTGTGAGCACCCCAACATACATCCCATTCTCAGGCGCCATTGAGGCCATCACAGGCTTTTGATCTTTCCCCGCGGGGCCTTCCCTCATGGCCTGTGCTCAGCTGGGCCGCCTCCAGCTGATGGTGCTTCCTTTGCAGAGGCCCAGCCGGGGGCAATGGGAGAGGTGGGGGCCTCCCCCAGGAGAAAGAGAAACTGCCACTTTTCTGGGCTGGGCTGGGCTGGGGGACACCAGGCCAGGTCCACCACCCAGATGCCCCCTCCTCCCGCTCCTCCGGGCCTCCCAGCAGCAGGCCTGAGACCCTCAGGGGGAGTGGGACATGCTCACTGAGAGTCTGAGAGGGGACTACGGGTGGTACCCAGACAAACATTAATATTTTCTATTTGACCAGCTGTGTATGTATCAGAAAAACCCACAAGCAGTTAGTGCGTTGAACCCTTGATTTCATGGATATTATTGCTCAGGGTGAGGCATACTGAAAAAGGGAGCCCATTTGTAAAGGGAAGGACTGAGTCAGTGCCGTGCATGTGATGGCAAGAAGCACGGAACGGCCAGAGGAACGGCCGGAGCTGGGGAGACAACGAGGAGGCCGTGAGCCCTGAGTGAGGTCCCCGGAGTTCAGCCTGGCTCTTTCCGTGGCTGAGGGAAGGTCACTGCACACCTGTTTCCTCCTCTGTAAGGCGGGGATGATCAGTAGCAGCTTGCAAGGCAGTGGAGAGGGCTACATATCTGAGATGAGGAGGGTGGAGTGCTGGCCTGGAGCTCCACACAGGGTCAGCGCCCAGCTGGGGCGTGGTGGTGGTAGTTTTATTATTATTAGTGTTAGCGTGACTATTATTATTATCAGGAGCTTATTCTGGGTAAGGTGACTGACGGCTTTCCTTGGGGAAGAGCTTGTCACCCCGTCCTCAGCACAGCCTCATGCAACAGCCCCCACCATGGGCGTCCTTCTCACACCTCGAGCAGGATAGATGGCAGGGTGGAGAGGAGCCTGGCTCCCAGTCGGCAGGCCTGTGTGCGTGTCCATCGGGGCCACCACTAGGCAGTGACGCAGCTTTTAGGCATTGCCATATCCTTGATTGTAGGCTGAGACCAAGAGACCCATCTACAGGGCTGTGTGTGTGAGGAGCAACAAGAAAAGGAAGGTCAAGT
>NW_017731360.1:8342714-8394340 GCF_001890085.2 Hipposideros armiger | reverse complement strand
TCAGCCTGGCTCCACCCCTCCGTCCAGTCCTTCCCCAGCGCGCGGACAGATGCCCCGGCCCTGTGGGTGACTGATCTCAGCTGTGAACAGCCATGGTCCCTCCTGTGCCTGTGAAGAGGACAGGAGACTTTAAAGAGCTTGGTGTGACTCACTGGGATCTCATGTTCCCAGGTTCCCGCTTGCCTCCCCGCCCACCGTCACTCAGGGACTGGACATTCATGGGTGGACCGTGGAGGGCAGGTCAGAGCGGCCCACCTGGAGGAGCACCCACTGCCCTCAGGGTTTCTGTGAGACCTGGGCCAGACCACCTGCCTCGCTCTGTCCTGGGATGTCCCTTCACCTCTGGGGAGGGTGTCTGGGCACCCACGAGCTCTGGGCAGGGAAGTGCTGCCTCTGGTGCGTTTGCAGAGACCAGAGGCCATCATTTATTCTGTTACAGTCCCAGTTCTATCTATATCTGTCTATATGCCTGTATCTGTGTCTGTATCTATGTCCACGTCCATATCCATGTCCACATCATTATATCTATATCTGTATGTATGTCACCTATATCTAATTTGTTCCAGAAAATTGAGCACGTGAGGTTCTTCCCCTTGAATGCTTCACTCCTGACCAGGAGGGGCTGATGGAGGTGGGTAAGCCTAGTTCAGGGTCAGCTCTACTGAGCCAGGAGGGGATGAGATGGATCATTTTGAAAATCTATTCCACTTTTTACCTTGGTGAAGGGCATCCTGCAGCTAAGTGCCCACTGGTTGGTTGCACTAATTAATTGTTTTTATTGCCTATACTTGAGGCCTCTGGAGCCATGGCATGCAAATACATGCAAATGACCAGAGGAGTGGGTTGAACCCAAAGCCTGGTGAGCATCACCAGGATTGGGCCGATTTCTCTGCTCACCTTTTCTGTTGAAATCCTGTCCTGTTCCCAGGGTGCAGGAGAGTAGGGGAGAGGAGCAGGGGCCTTAGCACCAGCCAGACCTGGGTTCAAATCCCAGCCCCACCTCTTACTGCTGTGTGATCTTGGGGAGTCCTTTCACCTCTCAGTGCCTGTGTCCCCATCTGTGCAGTGGGGATGATAATAGTGTGGCCTGTGCAGGGCTCGGGGGCCCAAGGAAGCAGGCGCTCAATACACAGAACTCA
This sequence comes from Hipposideros armiger, assembly GCF_001890085.2. Lineage (NCBI taxonomy): Eukaryota > Metazoa > Chordata > Mammalia > Chiroptera > Hipposideridae > Hipposideros > Hipposideros armiger. Next base: position 8,393,201 of record NW_017731360.1, on the reverse strand, counting down.
CATCATTGCTGTTAGAAGCAGCCCCTTTCTGAGGTGGTGGGGAGAAGAGAGCGTCGCTCTGGGCTTTGCAGCCCTGGCCAGGAGTGTGTTTCTTGAAAGGGGGAGACTGCGATGTCCCCTAATAAATGGCAGCTGCTCCTTAATAGAGTCCTCGCCCCCTCTTCCTGTCTGATACGGCCTGTTTTATGTGTGACCTTTGCTGAACGCAGCCATTCCCCTGGGGGAGGAGGGGGAAGTTACAAAAAAGACTGGAATTTAAACATTCTGAAAGATTTATTGTATGTAGTGGATGGAACAAATCCCACAAAAGCCACACAAGTTACGTTAGGAGGAGTGGGGCTGAGGTGGGAGGGGCGGGGCTGGGGATTTGGAGGCTCCTGGATAAAGGATTCATTCAAAGGGTCTTAGAATCTTAGCTGTGAATTGGGTGCAGCTTACAGAGTGTGCCCGCCTTTGCAGGGAGGGGGCTGGCATTAAATGAGCGCTTACTGTGTGCAGGGGCTGTGTTTATGCTGAACCCCATCACCCTCGCTCTGCCCCCAGGAGGGCACTGCTGCTCCCACTTTTCTGGAGGGGAGCCTGGGGCTCTGAGGGGTGAATTGACTTGTCCCAGGTCACTCAGCTTGTCAGTGGCAGGAGGGGAGGTGAGCCCAGGCCTGGCTGACCCAGAGTCCGAAGTTTCTGGAACAATCCTTGCCTAGATTTTGAACTGATTGTTTCCTCCACCTGAAGGAGTTCCTTTTCCCGCTCCTCTTCCTCCTCCTCCTCCTCCTCCTTATTCCTTTCATCCTCCTTTCTTCTCTTCCTTTTCAGGGAGCCCCCTGACACCCCAGGCTGGGTTAGGGTCCCCCTCTGGCTCCCACATGGCCTTCCCCATCAGATCCCATGGCATCATCATCATCTGTCCCCCTTGGGATGGGGGCCTGGAGGGTAGTGACAGTGTCTCTGTCCCCATGGTTGGCAGAGGACCAGCCTCCCTCGGTGCTTGTGGGGAGATGGCTCTGTCCCCACTCTGTCCCTCACTAACTGTGGGGCCTTGGGCCAGTCGCCTCGCCACTCAGAGCCTCAGTGTCCTTACCTGTGAAAGGGGTGACAACCCATCTCCCAGGGTCGCTGAGGTATGAAGTGAGACGCGTGGGGACAGCAGCGGGCACGGTGATGGGCATAGCGCCAGGCACAGTGGCGGGCACAATGATAGGCTCATGCAAGTTTGTTGTCCTCAGATTCCAGCCTTTCCCCTCCTCCTGTCTCACCTCTTTTCATCCTCACCCTCCACTCTCCTGCATGGCACCCCACCATCCACCTTCTCCCTCCATTCAGAGGAAAGTTAATTAAAAACTTCCTTCCAACTCACACTTCCTAAAATTCAGTGCTTAATTAGCACATCCCGCTAGCTGAGAAGTTATATTAACAGAAACCCTGCCTCTGCGTTGGCGCTTGGCTTCTCTCTGCAGGACCAGCTACATAATTTGTGAGCCCAGAGAAAAATGAATATGTGGGGCCCTTGTTCACAAAGCTGGAAAAAAGTACCATCAAACATCTAAAACATAAAACTTTTTCCTTTCTGCTGCAGTTGCTCTCTCATCGTGTCAGGGTGGTTTTTATTTTTTATTTCATGTTGTTCTAAGTAAAGAAGATTAGAATTTTAAATTATTAGCATGAACTTTACTGTTCATCTTTATATTGTGCAATGCCAGTTTTAAATGCAAATTTAAGAACATTTAATTTGCATATGGAATCACTGAAATTACACAATGTGTATTTTATAGCTCATTCATGCATGTGTATTTCATGCTTACTGGAAGAGTGGAAACTCGACACAAAACCAGCTCCACAGCTTTTACTTCACTTCTTGATAATATGTGGACGTGCTTCCAGTACTCTCCACCTTTGGCTACTGGTGCGTAAGGAAGGCCTGAAAGGAAAGGCACCATGAGATGCTGTATCCTTTCCTTTCCTCCTGTCATAAGTTTCAGTGTAAGTCATTGACTAATACAGAGATGGAACATGGGTAAGAAAGAATATATATAATAAGGTTCCTTGGCCATTTATGTTTCTTAGAATAGCATTGACTTCTTTCTGTACTTGTAGAGCATTCTGGTTCCAGCAGGAAGCCTGGCTTTGTGGGGCTGTCAGCACCCCACTTCCTTAGTTGTAGATGTGACACTTGCCTTGTACTCACTTTGAGTCTTGCTGAACCACCACACATCCTTGGTCTTCCGGAGCTCATGGGGCATCGGGAATGCTGTGTGTGGATGCGGACGGTCAGAAATGGTGGACACACACATCAGGTACACCCTCTGCTAACATGCGTGTGCTCCATCATCCCATCGGGCTTCACTTCCAAAACAAATTAAAGATACAATTATTAAGAATTTCAAGATGGCGACAGCAGAACATTCACTCAAACATGCAGCTCAAATGCATAATACACCCTGTCTCCCTGAAGTGTTTCTAAAAATATTTCTGTCTTTCAGCCCCTAGCCTCTTCTCTGACTCTGAGTCTGTTTTACTGAGTTGTTTTTTTTTTTTTACTTGAAATCCGGGAGTGTATGACTCCATGCTCTAGCTGGAAGTTATGAAGCTATGAAATGTCAAAGCCAGACTTCAACCCCATTAACTAATGTGCTCATGTGACAAACTTATTGATTGAGGGCCTACTTTGGGCTGGATCCTGTAATCCCCCCAATTCGGTAAAACCCAATGTCACCTAAGGGCACGGAACAGATGCTGTTCCCTGTGGCCTCGGTGCCCGCCATGCCAGACCACTGCTGGCTTTCTTACGGCCACGATTTCACAGTAGCCTCAACAATGTGGGGGGAGGGGCATTAACTCACTTGACAGAGGAAGAAACTGAGACCCAGAGAGAGACAAGGCCACCAGCTAATTAGGGTGGGGCTAATGGGCCCAGCCTTGAACTACTGGTCAGCTGTGAGGAGGAGGCGAATCCTATGGGGGGCGGGGTGGGAAAGAAAGGCCCCAGGCTGGAATGTACAGGAGAAGAGGGTGAAATGTGAATTGCCGACATCTCTGCTCCTCTATCCCACCCCCTTCACGTCTGGGCGTTCACCAAGGTATGTCTCTCTGCCGCAGGTATATCATCTTTTGGACCCAATGCTGGCTTAGATATGGGCCCTGCCACTCAGTTGGAGCAACTTCATACATATTTCTCAGCCCCATTTTACATGGCTACAGTCACCAAGTCTCACTGTCTCCTTCTGCTCCCTCCTGGCAGGACCTGTCCCCGTCTCTCCTCCAGGCATTATTGTCTCCCCCCAAGGACTGCAATAGCTTTTCTCTGGGTCTGCCTGTCCCTGAGCTCATTTAGTGATTGTCCCCAAAGTGCCCTCCACTCTGGTCATGGCCACAGGGATTCTCTCTCATCATCTCTGGGATGGAGAGGACCATTTAAATTAATACAGTGTGATGGGAGGTGGCAGGGAAAGAAAATGAGAGGTTTAAAGCTAGAACAGTCTTGCAAAATTGGCAGAATTGGGGGGCGGCATTACTAATCCATGGGCTGGCCTCCCAGTGTCTCCCATGCAAAAATCTCCTTAAAAAGAAATCCACACCCTGGAATAATTCCTGTGTTCCAGAGGGCAGGGAAGCGTTGATGACCACCAGCGCCTTCCTTGTCTTCTTGAAACCCTCAGCTCTGTGACGAGGAATTAGGGCCTGATTAAAGGAAGACGATGCCATTCCAAGATCACATTTCTCTGTCCTCAAGAGATGAGAAGCAGCAAGGGAGGATGAGGAAAAGAAAACAGGAGAGAAAGAGAAAAAAATAAAAAGAGAAAACAGATGTTCCTTGTTTGTTCTGGGGATCGAAGCTCAGGGCTTTGTGAGCACACAGCCAGTTTCTGGGTGACCCCTGGTGGGGGTGCAACCGGTGACTGTGGGGGGGAACATTAAAACCTGCAGAATCTGTTTAGTTTTAACACCTCTGATGCCTGAATGCCTTGTACTTTTACGCTGCTTCCTGCTTCGCTGCTGCAGAAACATACTGATTTGTTAAAAGGAAAAAAAGATCAAACGGGCTGTGGAGTTTTCTGTGTGTGCGGGTACAGATCTGGGTATGTGGAGTGTGGTGGGTTTCTGTGCAAACAGCCCCGGACCCAGCTTTGAGGGCTCCCACCTCCCTCTGCCTTGTTGCTGCTGGGGCCTCTTCTCATCCCTGCCCAGACCCTTCAGAGTGATTTCTGGGCTGAGCTATCAGCCTGGGTCAATGCAGCTCCATTTCCTGGGCATTCTCTTCCATGCTTCCTCTGGCCATGGGCCCAATTGTCTGGAGGTCAGTCCTGCCCTGCCCCTGTCAGCCCTGGCTCCTGGCCCTGGAGGACTGGGACAAAGCGGGTGATGTATCCAGGCTTTGGAGCCACACATATCTGGGTCTGAATCCCAGTTGCTCCACTGATTTAATTCTCTGAGCCTAGTTTACTCATCTGTAACTCAGGGGTCAAAATGTCTGTCCCATGAGGTTAAAATTATTGACGGAGATAATAATAGTAGTTACCTTAAACTGAGGGATGACGTATTCCAGGTGCTGGGCTCATTTCATCCTCTTCACAAACCTATGAGGTATGTGTAACACTCAGCACAGTGCTGGCACACAGTAGGTGCTCAACATGCAGCACCCTCACTCTTCTCATTTGTGTCCCAGAGCATCAGCTCTAAGGAGATCCCCTTTGATATTAATCATAAAAATTCCCTGTGTGATAGATACAGTGGCCCTGTAGTGTTTGTATACAATTATGTCCTCCCCAGATTGACGCAATGTTGGCTCATTTTGAATTTTCGGAGGGTATCATTTTTGGGGAAATTGTGATGTTGGGCTTCTGGGTGCAAAAGCCCTGAGGATGAGGTTCTGAACAAATTTGTCACCAGCCAACCCATGCTATGATAAATGCTAAAGAGAGTCCTTCAGGCATAAGGAAAGTAATACCAGATGGAAATAGGGACTTACACAAAGGATGAAAATCACTGGAAATGGTAACTACATGGGTAAATAAAAGACATTTTTCTTATTATTTAAGTCTCTTTAAAAATAATTGTTTCCAAAGGAGGAGTAATGACACTGTATTATGGGCTTTATAACATACATAAAAGTAAATTGTATCAGAAAAATAGCACAGATGCCATGAAGGGAAAAAAGAAAATATATTGTTCTAAGTTTCTCATACTATACATGAAATAATGTGATATCACTTAAAGGTAGACAGTGATAAGTGTGTATACTATGAACTCTAAAGCAAACAACATAACAAAGAGATGTATTTAATAAGTTTAGAAATAAGATAAAATGGCATCATACACACACAAAAACTCAATCCAAAGAAGGCAGAAGAAGAGGAAAAGGGGAGCAAAGAACAGTTGGGAAAAATAGAAAACAAATAGCATGAAAACAAACCTAACTGCATCAATAATAATATTAAATATAAATGGTCTAACCACCTCAATAAAAGGCAAAGATTGACATATTGGATAAACAAGCTTGATCCAACTGTATGCTCCTTACAAGAAATGCACTTTATTTTTTTCTAGTTTTTTAAATAGAAAGAAATAAATGGCTTACAAGTAAAAGGGATTGAAAAATACACACCATGCTAACACTAATCAAAACCAATCTGAGGTGGTCATATTAGCATAAAAAAGGTAAATCTTAGACATAGAATATACCAGGAATAAAGAAGAACATTTCATAATGATAAAGTGGTCAATTCATCAAGAATCATAAGCTTTTATGCTCCTAATAACAGAGCTCCAAAATACATAAAGCAAAAACTAAATAAACTGCAGGGAGAAATAGACAAATCCACAATTATAGTCAGAGGTTTTGATATCCTCTCTTGATAATTGATAAAACAAGTAGAAAATTTATAAGCCTTGAAAATTTTAATGACACTATTAACCTGCTTGATCTAACTGATATTCATAGAAAATTCCACCCAACAACAGCAGAATATACATTTTTTTCAAGTAAAATTGCACATTTACCAGAACAGATCTTATTCTGGGCCATAAAATTACCTCAATAAATTAAAAAAAAATTTATGTTATGCAAAGTATGTTTTGACCACAATGGAATTAAATGAGAAACAATTCAGAAAGTTCCCTGGAAAATCTACCAAATATTTGGAAACTGAAAATACATTTCTAAATTATCTGTGGGTCAAAGAAGAAAATCAAAAGGGAAGTCAGAAAGTATTTTGAACTGAATGTAGATGAAAGCACAGCATATTCAATTTATGGGACGCACCTAAAACAGTACCTAGAGGAAAATTTATAGTACCAAAGACTTATATTCCCAAAGCAGAAAGACCTCAAATCAATGACTGGAACTGGTGCCTTAAGAAACTAGAAAAACAAGAGCAAATTACAGTCAAAGAAAGCTGAAGAAAGGAATTTATAAAGATCAGGGAGCAAATCAGATTGAGTCCTAGGACCTTTGCTGAGTCTAAGGACAGACTCTTTGAACCTCTGGAATAGATGCATTCTTGTTGTAGCCATCTTATCTCCATCAGTAGAAGGTGTGTCTGGATGCAGCCAGGTCAGAGGAATTGGAAGTGAGAGGTAGAAGAGAGAGACACCAGGTCCTGGGGACATTATGTGAACCCCCTGGGTGAAGCCAGGTCTGAAACTGGAACTACCCATGGACTTTTCAGTTACTGCATCCAATATATTCCTTTTATTCTTAAGTAAGCTTAGGTTAGGTTTTCTATCACTTGCATGAAAAATTCCAAGTGGTCCTCCATTGTGGCTTTATCCTTGCAGGGAGGAGCTGTGGGCACCATACAGAAAACCTCACACTTTCTGAGCAGCTGCTCCGTGCTGAGAAGCGGGCTTTGTGTGTCTTCCCATATCATCATATCACTTCCCACTTTGAATTTATTATCCCCATTTTACAGATGAGAACTCTGAGGCCTAAGCTCCCCCAAATGGGAGCTGGATAAGCCACTCTTCTGTTCAGTTTCCTCTCCACCTTCACCTTGCCAGCTCAGAGCTTGGGCCTCCAGGTGTCAGACAACTAAGCTCAGGGGAGCTCCCTCTAGCATCTCCACTGCCCCAGGTTGGCCCCTCCCCAACCTGTGGACCTGTCCAAGAGACTCCAGGCCTCCATGCCTGACTGATTAACTCAGGAGTCAGAGAGAAGGTACCTAATGTAGGGGTTAAAATTTGAGCACTGGAAAAAGCTGGGTTTAGAGACGCATAGGATTTTTAAAAGAATAATTAGAAAACCTCTTCTTGAGTTGAGTTGTTAAAAATCACTCAGGTAGATGCCCAGGGCAGGGTGACTTAGCCAACTGTACAGGGCGTCACGATTCAGCCAGTGCCACACAGCCCTCAACTGGGAAGGGCCGTCAGGTCCCCGGCCCCAGAGCAGTCCTAAAGAATGAGAGATGCTGCGCCCTGCAGGGTGTCGGGGCGCAAGCTCTGGGGACAGAGGAGTCTCGGTTTATACCCTAAAGCTGCCTTTTGCAAAGCATGTCATTGTGGGTGATGCCTTAGCTTCTCTGAGCCTCAGTTTCCTTTTCTGTAAAGTTTTATTTCAAAGGGTGTTTGTGAGAATTACATGAAAAAAAAATGCATGGGGAGCAATTAGCACAGAGCTGGGCACGTAATAGGCAAGCGAGGAATGATGGTTTTATTATTATTTAGTAGTTGTTGTTTATCATGATGGTTGTCCATGGGGCAGGGGCCTCACCTGGCCTGTCACAGCTGTGTCCCTGAGACCTGCGCTGGCCTGGTACACAGTAGTTGCTCAGTGCGTGAATCGACCACACAGCTGAAGTGACCGATGTTTTCTCCTTTACACACCTGCCTTGTGCCCTGCAGGTCAAGGGCCGACAGAGTAGCTGCCTGCGTTTCTGTGGAACCAACAACACCCTGTTGACAGGCTGGCCTTGTTTCTCCTGCCAGGTGCCTGGGGTGGTCTCTCCATAATTGGGTGGAGCCTCCTAGATCTTACCTGATGCCCCTTTTGCCAAAGTGACAGTAACAGGACCATGCAACTCTCAAAGAAGAACATATTTTGCAGTGCTCGCAATCTTTTCCCCTCCTTCTCCCCCTTATTTCAGCCCCTGTGGCATCTCCTAATGACTCCAGTGATTTAATGTGCCAGCTGGGCTCTGGCAGAGCCAGTGGCAGAATGTCAGGGAGCCAAAGTCTCGGTGCCCTTTGCTTCGGTTTTTATCTTCCTGATTTCATGGGGCTGGAGCCCTGGCCACTAAGCAGCTGGAGAAACTTCAGAAGCGATGTTGAATCACAGGGCACGTGTGAGCAGCAAGAGGACAACTTGTCACTTACATCCCAGCCCTTGCCAGAGAAGGGCCATCTTAGCCTGTCTTGCTGTGTTCCAAGGAACTGGCTCGTTTCCCACAGTCACTTGTTGCAGGATTGAGAACAATGTTCTTCAGAGCGGAGATGGGCAGCTGAAGTTGACAATGGCTGACACGCTGGCTCCAGGATCCCCACGTCAGGGTGGCACCAGGATGTAGTGTCCAGGAGAAAGGACACATCACAGGTAACTGCTGCACTGGGTTATTCCCTCACCTTACCTTAACCTTCATTAGTATGTCTTACACCTGAAAACGAAACGAAACAAAACAAAACAAAACAAAAAAAACAAGCATACAGTAAACATTCACACAGTGTAAAAAGCATGTAAAGAATAAAAGTGAGGGACTTTGCGTCTGGCCACAATGGACTAACAAGGACTAGATTTTTCCTGTCATCTGAAAGGACCAAAAAAATAAGCAAAACATTTCCAATGACAGCTTACAAGATGCTGGAATCAGGCAATGAAAAACAGTGATCTCTGAGACATGGGAAACAAAGGAGGTGGGCCCTATGATTGTACTGCCTTCCTCCCTTGAGAGAGGTTTTGGCTGTATATAGTGCAGGGAGCGGGAGCCCAGGCAGAGCACAGCGGATGCCCTGAGTTGAGATGGAACAAAGAGTTTGGAGAGACCAATGTGTTCGAGTTCACAGGACAGAGCCCTGGAAAGGAGAGGGCTACACAGAGAAAGGTCTTCAGAGATTTGTAAAGGGTCTCGAGTCTTCACCTGAGCTCTAATCAGGACATATATGTGAGGAGTCTGCCTGTGGGTTGGGGAAAAATATCCCCCAGAGAACAGTGCCACTCACACACACACACGGCTGGAAATTGCATCTGCTCCCACCAGCCGGATTAGGAAACCTTATGACTCCCATGACACTTAGAGGAGTGGGGAATAATTGTCCTTAGACTGGCTACTCCTCTGGCCCTACCTAATAAAGCTTAAGCAAGACCTGAACGGATCAAACTGTTTCAAAGTAACTTAGCTGCATCCCAGGACAAAGCAAAAAATAGGTATAAGAATACAAAAATGTGCAGCACTCAAGAAAATACAGCTCACCATGTCTGGCACACCATCAAAAATTACCTGGCATGCAAACAAACAGGACAATAGGTCTCCTCTTGAGGAGAAAAAAAAGCCCATTGAAACTGATTCACAATTGACACAGATCAGTAAAGGTATAGAAGACTTGAACACTATTAATTAACATAATCAAATTGACATTTATAGAATACACCCAACAACAGCAAAATAGATGTTCTTCTCAAGCCCACATGGCACAATCACCAAGATAGAACATATGTGGGGCCATAAAATAAACCTTAACAAATTAAAAAACAAACAAACAAACAGAAATTATACTAAGTATATTCTCTGGCTCCAATGGAATTAAACTAGAAATAATAACAAAAGATTTCTAAAAAAATCTCCAAATATTTGGAAACAAGCAACATAGTTCTAAATAGCCCATGGATCAAAAGGAGGATGTCTTAAGGAAAATTTTAAAATATTTGAACTAAATGCAAATGAAAGTACAACATACCAAAATTTGTGGAATGCAGCTACAGCAGAGCTTAGGAGGGACATTTATAGCATTAAATACATATATTAGAAAAGAAGAAAGCTCTAAAAATAACCTTAAGAAATTAGAGAAAGAAAAAATTAAATTTAAAGCAAACAGAAGGAAGGATATAATAAAAATGGAAGCATAAATCAATGAAATTGAAAACAGGTAATTAATAAAATCAATAAAACCACAAGCTGGTTCTTGGAAAAGATAAATAAAATTGGTAAATTTCTAGTCAGAAGAGAGAGAAAGAGATAGAGATAGAGAGGACAAATTACCAACATTAGAAGTATTGAGCCTACAGACATTATAAGCATAATAAGAAAATACTGTGTTATACACATAACTTCATTAGATGGAATGGATCAGTTCCTTGAAAGACACAGATTACCACAACTTACACAAGAAAAAATAGATAACTTGAATAACCTTACATCTACTACAGAAACACCAATGTAATTTACCATATTAACAAATTAATAAAGATCATTTCAATAGCAATGAACAATCAGAAACTTAAGTTAAAATGTCCTACTTACAGTGGCATAAAAATATGAAATATTTAGGAGTAAATCAGATGAAAGATTTATATAGATCTGACAGTGGACTAGTCCTTGTCAATAAAAAGAAATAAAGTCTTGGTACATTTCTCAATATGGCTTAAATCACTAAACAGTGCTGCTGAGTAGAAGAAGCTAGACAAAAAAGTACACATATGGGGTCAATTAATTTATATTACATTTTAGGAAATGCAAACTAATCTATAGGGACAGAAAGCAAATCAGGGCTTGCTAGGAATGGGGAACAGGAGGGATGGATGACAAGGGGGCACGAAGAAACTATTAGAGATGATAGGGACGTTCATTATCTTGATTGTGGTGATGGTTTCATGCATGTGTACATATGTCAAAACCTACCCACTATTATACTTTAAAGTATGTTCAGTTTATTGTATTTTGTACTTACCGCAATAAAGTTATTTAAAAAAAAATACAAACACCATATTCCCTCCGCTCCAAATCTACTTCCCAAATGAAACGCTGCAAATAACAATAATCATGAGTTCTATCCATTGTCTCTGCTGTGACAAACGTACTGGGGACATTAGCTCCACCAATCCTCCATGAACCTCATGAGGTTGATGCTTTTACTGCCATTTAAAGATGGGCAAACTGAGGCTCAGAGACATGGCCCACCATCCCATTAGTATCTGTCACAGCAGAGATTTCAACTCAGATCTGTGTGATTCCAAAGCTCACACCCTCTACCCTACGGTGTGTATTTTCATTATATGTATATCCTAAATTTCCTTCCTTTTACAAAAATGGGATCATACAATGCACGCTTTTGTCAAGCTGTTTTTCATTTGAGAATATCTTCCCACGTGGACCTGCTCCAGTCTTTCACTGGCTGCCTGTATTCCGTTGCCATAGGCACCATCATTTATTTAGTTGGTTCCCTATAGATGAATATTTAGGTTGTTATTGGCTTTTCTGCTATTATAACAATGTTGCAATAAGCTTATTCTGCCATGTCCCCCATTCGCTTTAAATTACTTTTTTAACAACACATGTGCGCCATGCAGACATTCTCATTGTTTTATATTCAAGAATTCAGATAAAGGAAAAGTTCCTTGTTCTATCTTCCACCATAATCACCTCCACTGTTCAATCTCTTCCCCATTGAACACTGTTATCAGTGTGGCAGGTATTCCTTAGAGACCCTTTTAATATGCATTTCTGTACATATAGATGTATGCTGAGCTATGTAGGTTTGCTCTATGTTTTTAAAAACGTAACAGGTACCATATTATGTGCATTATTTTGTACCTGGCTTTTCATCATTTAAAATCACTGACATCTTTCCATGCCAGTAAATACAGAGTTCCCTCATTCTTTTCACAAGGCACGTGTCCTGTTCGACTGCTTGGACCCCCTCCCACCACCTCCTTCCTCCCTTCCTTCTTACCCCCTCCTTCACACCCTCCCTTCCTAAACCATTTCCCTATACATATTTAGGTTGTTTCCATTTTGTTCTCTATGTAAATATTCATACAGTACAATAGGCATCCTTGTGTGTGTCTCACTGTGTGCACACGGGAACATTTCCCTAGTATTGCTACCTGGACCTAGAATTGCCAGGTTCAAGGGTTTGCCGGGCCAGGTCTTGTCTGAGGCTACCAGTGGCTGGGGAAGGCCTGGGCCGCAGGTTGCTGTTTGTGCAAACGCCCAGCAGGAGGCAAGATGGGATGTTCTTTTTATCTAATACTTGGCTGTATATGGCCAAGATCTTGGACAGCTCCTGGTGACACAGAGATCCTGGCTCTGTAGCCATTTGAGCAGAATGATTGGAACAGCTCTGTGGGTCACCTGTGGGGCCAGCCCACACACAATTTGCCTCTCTCTCTCTTCCTCCTTATTTGGACTGGGTTTTGGATTGACTGATCCAGATACCAGTTATTTGAAGGATTTCAGTCCACTCTACTAGCGAGTCTTAGGAAAGTTCAGGAAGAGATGTGTAACAAATGATTCTAAAACAAACAACAACAACAACAAAACAAAACAAAAGACAAACCCCAAAACCTGTTCCTGAAGCCTCCTCTATGCCAGGGTGGATATGCAGGGCCTGGTCCTCCAGGAATTGCGTCCAGTGGGGGAGACACACTTCCACCAGCTGGCCAGGGCTGTGACTGTGGTAAGTGCAGGACACTGTGGGGACACATAACGGGGCTTCTGAGGATAGTCAGGGGAGGTTCCTGGCTGTGTCTTAAAAGGTGAGTAGAAATTAACCAGGCGAGTGAGAGTATGTGGGGTAGTGAGTAGAATGTCTACTTTAAAAAAAAAATCTTCCCTTCCCTTTTCTAGTAATAGCACCTCTTTCCTTTGGAGAGAGCTTCCCATCAGCCCCCACATGATTCTGAGAACTCTCAATCCTTTAACTTCACCTCCCACTAGCCAGGGATTGGCATGTGACCCAGACTTGGCCAATCAGAATATTGCACTCGGGGCCCCAGTGATTGGTTCAGAGGTGGGCCAATCAGAGCCTTCTCTTGGACTTTCCGCTGGAGTTAGTGGGGGAAGCTTGTCTTTGGGATCGTGGAGCTGGAAGCAGCTGCTTGGGGCCACCTTCCCTGTCCTCACGGGGCATGCCTGGGTCTGGTCATTAAAACGGAGGCCACTTTGCAAAACAAGGCAGAGAGAAGCAGAGATGACGGATGGGAGGAGAAAGAATCCTTGGAGGCACGGAGACTCTAATTCCTGCAGTTTCTGTTTCAAGAGCTCCCCGGTCTGTTCCCCAATCCTGGGGCCCTGTCAGGGAAAATTCCCAACCACACAGAGGATGGTAAGGAGTAACCCTGCCACCTCTCCATAGGTGCCACTAGTGGACTTGAGACAGTAGATCAGAGCCAGGTCATTTTTTACTCCACAGCAAACAGCAGGCCCATTAGCACAGCTGCACTCAATCCCCTGCACCAACTCCCATAAGGCAGGTGATGGACCCAGGTGAATTTTATGCATGCAGTGGGTTAGAGTGGAACCTAGGGCTAAGGCTCCAACACTTTTTGAGCATGGAGACAGCATTGTAATAAGCACTAAACAAGCCAGCCCCCACTTCCTGCAAGGAGCGAGCAGCTACAGAATAGTGCCTGCCGACAGGTTCCACGGTCCCTCGTTGGCACGCAGGTGAAGAACTTTGTTTGGAGCCCATTGGGCTATGGTGGCAGGGTTGCTATGCCTAATCCAGTGATGGATCCCAGTTGTGATGCTGGCCACCTGGGCTGCTCAGGCCTGATCAGCCCATTCCACCTGGTCTCCTGTGAGTATGGCATCTATTCATACATGGGTTTATAAATGTCCCATTGGGCTACAGCAATGACTTTTCAGAGCTCACGGCTCCATCACCCATGACCTTGACCAGACATCTAGGCCATTAGCCACAGCCCAAGAGTTAATGAAAATATAACATGTCTGATCCTTAGGAGTATTGTCCAAGTCAAGGGTGATGGCTTTCAGTATGGGCTTCCAGAATTACCAGGGTTGGACAGCTGCCCATTGGTACCATCAGCTGATAGTTTGGCTAAGCTGTCAATAAACCGAGCCTAAGTACCCAGAGGCATTTCCTAAAACCAGAACCCAGTATCTCCAGGTAGGTAAAGGCTGGCCCTGTGGGTGACTGAGGGGAGGTACAGCAGCTCCTAAAGGTGTGGTTACACAGTGCACTGGCGGACATACCTGTGGGACCAGACTTGCTTCCCTCCTGAGTATTCCATTTAATAAGACACTGTTGTGTCTTTCCACTGTACCTGAGTGGACCCACTAGGTGGAGTGTTACCTGGTGGTCTTGCTTTCGGTGCTTCATCTCCACAAGTGCCCCATAGTGGCCAGAGGCTGTTTTTCAAGTGGGGTGTAGCCAGGTAGCTGGGCCAAGGAGGCAGGGCATCCAAATCCCCAAGGAGTGCCTGTAGGGGGACTACCTCCCTTTGCCAGAGGCTGTAATCAGCAGTGACACCTGAGTTAACAAGAGTCCTTGGGTGGGTGGGCAGGTCTCAAGGTAGGGCTGCTGAGATATCTTGTTGTGCCGCCTCTAGGACCACCTGCTGAGCTGGTCCTCAGATACTTTGCACAGGTTTTTTTGAAAGTCAATTTACACATCAGGCTCAACAGAATACCTAATGAGGCCTGTATCACCTCCAGTGCCTGAAGAGCCTGAGGAGGGGCTGCACGCCCTCTCTGGTGGCTGGTGTGGGGGGTGGTGGCTGGGGTGAGGAACCTCTCTCCTGTCTCAGAGACCTATTTTGGAGCTGCAGCCCACGTTGCTCCCAGATTTTGGCTTGGGTGGCTGGTCCCTTTAGTCAAGTCTAACCCCTCTTTATAGAGATAAACCTGAGGCTGAGAGAGATCAGTAGCTTGCCTAAGGTTGCACAGCCTCTGAGTGGCAGGGCCAGGATTTAGACCCAGGTCCTCGAGATGCCAGAGTCCAGGCCTTTCCCCTGTCCTGCATGGCTGTTGGCCTGACGCAGGCCTATGTGTGTGCTTAATTTTGCTCCATCTGTGGCCCGGTCCCCATGCCATCTGGGTGTGGGTGGCTGCTGGCCTCTGCCTCTGGGCTCATACTTCCCACAGCTGCTGTCTATCCATCTACATTGTCTGGGAAGTCAGGTCCTGAACCACACGGGGCCAGATGCCAACTCGGGAATTTAGTTTCTCACCTGGGCCCTTGGGATGCAGGAACGGATGGCTACACATTTCTCCCTGAACCCTCTTCCTTCTCGCTGCCCCCAGCCTGCCCCAGGCCAGGCCCTACCAGTGTTCCCCTGGACCATTGCCACAGCCTCTTGATGGCCCGCCCCCACCCCAGTACCTCCAGGCTCTCCTGGGTTCCCCTTTGCGGAGCTGACCCCTTTCCCATTCTCAGCCATGTGGTTTGGGTGGCACTGATCCACTCAGAGCTCCAGGGTGAGCCCTGATGGGTCTGAGCCGTTAGCCATTGGTCACAGTCACTGGCTTGGTTGGGAACATAATCAAATCAGAACCGATGAGATGCGGAGATGTTTGCTCTGGATTCAGGGAACCAAAAAGTTTCCCCACTCAGCTACTCAAAATGAGTCCCCACCACCCATGGTGTGAGATGGGGAGGTGAGACCTGGAGAATGTCGGTCACTGGAGGTGAGAATGGAGTGGGAAGGGAAGAAGGCAGGGATGCTACTATGCGGAGCCTGAGGGTGAAACTGGTATCACGGAAGGTAGAGCAGGGAGATGGACAGAGCCCGGATCTGTGTTGACATCATCTGAGCCACTGGGTGAAGCCATACCTGAAGCTGATTGTATGAACCTGGGTCTCAGCAGGAAGCAAAATTGGGCGATTTGAGGAGAGTTTAATAAATAGACAATTTACAAGTGTGACGGCAGTATAAAGGGACACCAACAGGGCACCACAGCTCTCAGGGCAAGTGACAGAGGGGCCATGGCTACTCTTGGGCCTGAAAAGGGTGACTGAGTGAGCAGTTATCAGATCCTGGAGACGGAGGGTTGTGTGGAGATGGCTGCCCTATGGGAGCTGTGTGCTCGTTACAGCCCCTGGTGATCCCAAGCAGGGAGAGAGGCAATAAACACTTTGGCCACACTGTCCTTCCTGCCTCCAGCCTCCCTTTAGTGACCCCACTGGTGGGGCTCTCTAGAAGCCAAAGGGACAGTAATCCACACAGGTCGTCCTTCTGGGGCTTGGAGCAGGGTGAGGGGGTTTCTGGGTGAACAAGTGGGAAATATCCGGCCTTAACTCTGGCCTCTGGGTTACATGAGCCAATCTATTCCTGTGACTGCTCGAGGCAGGGCCAGTGGACCATTTTACTTGCCACCTAGAGGACTGACTGATATGTACACCCAACAGGGTCCCACCTCTGTGCCCTTTTTCCTCAGCCTGGGATGCCATTGCTTGCCTCTGGACATCTGTCCCTAACCTCTCCCAATGCCTCTCCTTTAAGCTCAGAAGCTGACGTGAGGAAGGCAGCAGAGCACAATGAAGAGATGTCAGACAGACCTGGGTTCAACTCCTTGTGCCACCACTTAACTTACTGTGAGTCCTTGGGCAAGTTGCCTACCTTCTCTGAGCCTCAGTTTCCTCATTCATCACATGTTAGATTTCGCCCCATCCCCATGACCTTGACCCTGCCCTTAGCCAGGTGTGCTGGGGACATTCCTGACCTACTTCTGCCTGTAGGCTGCTGTGTGTCCTTGGGCAGGTGTCTCCTCCTTGCTGGGCCTCAGTTTTGTTATCTGTAAACCAAGGGGTTTATATTCAGTGGTTTTCTAGGCACCCCACCCCTACCTCATCTTCTCTGGCTTTTCTTTGATTCTCTCTCAGTTGCTCAGCTCAACAGACAAACAACCCAGGGCCTTCATCTCACCTTGCAGAGGGGAGGCTGCCGTGGGAGCAGCTTGGCGGCGTTGAGAAGCCTGGCACGTCCACCGTTTGTGTTTAATTACTTTGGCAACTGTTTACTGCCTCCTCGATTTCCTGAGCAAACAGCCCCATTATTTGGAGTAATTTACTGGCACTAGCTTTGGTTGCGAGGAGTGGAAGCTTCGAGACGTGCCCACACTTCAGCCACTGAACGCTGGATGCGCTCACACAGCCAGGCTCTCTGAGAGGGGCGGAGGGGTGCCGAGGGCAGGGTGCCAGCCTTTACTGTTATCCTGGACTCAGGAGTCTTTTGTCTGGACCCTGGGGCCCCTCCAACCTTGGCAGGGCCTCCTAAGTCTGCAGCCTGAGGCTCCGCTGAATAGTGGTCAGAGCAGAGGCTCCACAGCCCTGAGGACCTGGGTTTGTGTTGCAGCTCTGCTGCTTTGTCACTGTACGACCATGGGCATGTTCCTCTGCTTTGTGAGCCTCAGTTTCCTCATCTGTGAAATGGGGGTTGATACTTCTCCAGTTCTCCTCTCTCCTTAAGCCATGTGTCCCCATTCCTTTCCACATGGCCATAGTGGGGGCTCCCATGGTCTTAAATGACCTTGTCTTCTCCCCTGGCCACTATGTTTTAGACTAAATTTGGTACCTGACCAAAGCGGGGCTGATCCTGGTCCCCCAGCTCACAGACCTTTAAGATTTAGTTAAGACTGACATGAACGCTTATCCCATGTGCTGTTGGTGCAAATCCCAAGGTGGGGCCTGGGGAGGAAGGGCTACCTCACCCCATGATGGGAGCTTCCGGTGGAGCCTCAGGCAGCTCTTTCTTCATCTTCCCTAGCCTCATGCCATTCCCCAAGTTCTTTTTGTTTTCATTGCCTCCAGCCTTTCTTCTTCCTGATCTCCCCGGGGAACTGGACTCCACCCACTGCCTCAATATTGTTTGGTACTCTAGGTTGATAGTCTGGTTATCCATCGCTACATGACATACCACCCAGCCTTCAGTGGTGTGACATAACAACCAGAATCTATGAGTCAGGAATTTTGACAAAGTGCAGTGCCGATGATTTGATCCCCATTCCATAACATCTAGGGCCTCAGCTGGAAAGATCTGAGTGGCAGAGAGTGACCTGAATGGCTGGGTGCTGCAAGCATCTGGAGAATTCTTCACTCACATGCGTGATGGGCTGAGCTGGGGTGGGTTTGAAGGCTGGGCTCAAGGATGTTGAGGATGTTGACCAGAGGACTTCCATGGGCTTCCACAGCATGGCAGCTATGGGGGTAGTTGAACTCACATGGCAGGCAGTTTGTAGGATCTAGCCCTGGAGGTCATATGGCTTCTAGCACACACTATTGATCCAAGCAGTCATGGGAGGAGAAATCAAAGAATTTGCAATCTTGTTTTAAAATCGCTGTCATTGGGGATGGAGAATATTGCTGTTGCAGAAAGCTGGTCAATTATCCCCATAGTATAGGTGCCATGTCTGAATCTGATCCACCCCAAACCATTTGTGGGTTCACTCAGCAAACACACATGGCCTGGTCTCTTCTAGAAACCAGGAAGATGAGAGAGAAGGCTAGAGTCCTGGAAATACTCCCAGGGAACAGTCACCCTGTTTCTGTGAACACAGGGTTGTCCATTCTCCGCCTGCACATGACATTTTTCTCATCTCCGAAAACAGCAGGAGCCGCTTATGGGGATGATGCTTGTTGGTTTAATTCAGAGACGTTCATCCTAAGGAAAGGCCCGAGTTTGTGACTCCGTGTTGAAAGCAATGAGAAAGCATCGTCTCCCAGACTGAAGGCGGACTGGCCGTGGTCTCTACCCTCAGCCTGACTCATGGCGGAAGCCGGTGAGACGCTGGCCCTCTCTGAGCTGAATTTTCGCTCTTTGATAGAGAAACTCACGGAGGGAATGGGCCTCTGAGTAGGAGGACAGGGAGGAGTTAAACACAGGGCCCTGCCCAGCTGAGGCCTTTCCACTGTCACCCACCCTCTGTGTCCCTGACTGGGTCTGGCCCTGGTACGTCCCTGCTGGTGCCCCTGACCCTGGGTAGAACCCGGGTCTGACTCAAGGGTGGTGTGTCCTTGGGGCACATCCTTAGGTAGCCCCATCCTGGTCCAGAAAAGGCCTGTGGTTTGAGAGCTTTTATATTTAGGGTCAATTTAGCAACTGGGTTTCTGATTGATTTCCAGAGGGAAAAGGGGGTAGATTTATAGCTCCTAGAACAGGTTTTGCAGCCTTGCTGCAGATTTGCACGAGGCAGTGGGCAGGAAGTTATTGATGTGACCTCTGACCTTGGGGAAGGAAAGATAATGAGTTTATGATAAATCCATCTTCCCAGTTTATCGCTGGCCCCTTAGAGATGTGACCTGATGCACACACGCAGCCACAGGGAAGAGGAACATGAGGCATAAACCCCAGGAAATGAAGTTCACTTGCTGCCTCCCTCTGGCTCTCAGAGAACTGGCTCTGCTTTAAGCCCTCTGGCTCTGCACAGCATTGAAGTCCGCAAAGTGCCCAGCAACTTCAGAACTCGGCTGATCCCTGGAGACCTGGGGGCTGGCTGTCCTGGCTGTCCTCCCTACAGACCCCAGCTGGGCTTCTGTCCCTGCAGCCCCCTCCCCTCCACTGGGCCCGTTGGTCCCACTGCAGGCTCAGAACAAGGAAGGGAAGAGGGAACCTCCTTCACTGTGGGTTTGGGAACAGGGAGCCCTGGGTGTGAATTCTATGGGATTCTTCTGCTTACCAGCCATGGGGTCTTGGGACAATTCCATGAACACTGTGGGCCTCAGTTTCCTTACCTCTGAAATGGGAGATGAGGAGACATCCTTCCCAGGATAGGTGTGGGATGAGATGAGGCATAAAGGGAGCAGCACACTGCTTGGCAGGTGGTACGTGGGAGGTGGGCCCAGACATGAGGGGTCCAAGGTAAAGAGCTGACTCCATTGTCTGTGTGACCCTGGACACGTGCCGCAGCGTCTCTGAGCCTCAGTTTGCTCATCTGTAAAATGGGGAGGATGGAAAGCTCTCAGACACGACTGAGGGACTGTCACAGGCCAGGCACTGTTCTACATGCGTTACCACAGTCTACAAGGTCGAGATCATTGTTAGCCCCATTTTACAGATGAGGGAACTGAGGCTCAAACAGGGGACATAACTTGCTCAAGGTCAACTAGGAAGTGGTGGAGGCAGGATTTGAACCAGGGATTCTGGCTCCAGAGCTCACATTCTTGCCTGCTTCTTGGGGTCCTGAGGGTTCCCTAAAAAAGAAGGGTGTGAATGGGCTCTGCACACTTGAAAGTGCTGTAGAAACGTCAGACAAGGTCACCTTCTATGGGAGAGAGAATTTGAGCCTAGCAGCTGTGGCTGTGCTCTGTAAGCTGTTAATCTCACATCCTACTGAGACCACCTGCTGTTTAGGGGGAAGATGGGCTGAGGTCAGAGTCAGAGTGACTGGGGTGGGGGGCGCCTGGAGTAATCAGGGGAGACTTCCTGGATGGGGGGGGCACTACCCACTGAGGGTGGAGAGGTGGGCAGGACTGACTGGCCTCTGGTCCAGAGAAGGTGTTGGGGAGACCGAGCTCAGGGAGCACATAGGGCGGGGCCAGGCCTAGAGTCCAGCCTCAGGACTCACTTTGGGATGCAGGTGGGGCTTGGGGAATCATGTGGCTATAAAACGCTCAGATATTACTTACAATAGTCATGATACGGAAGCCACCTAAGTGTCCATCAATAGATTATTAAAGAAGATGTGGTACACATACACAATGGAATATTACTTGGCCACAAAAAAGAATGCAATTTTACCATTTGCGACATCCATGGACCTAGAGGGTATTATGCTAAGTGAAATAAGTCAGAGAAAGGAAAATGCCATATGATTTCACTTATGGGTGAAATCTGAAGAACAATATAAATGAGCAAACAAAAGAGAAACAGACTCATAGATACAGAGAACAAACTGATGGTTACCAGATGAGACGGGAGTTGGAGGTCTGGGTGAGAAAGGTGAAGGGACTAACAAGTACAAATTGGTAGTTACAAAATAGCTGCTGGGATGTACATTACAGCACAGGGAATATAATCAATAATGTAATAGTTATGTATAGTGCCAGGTGGGTACTAGACTTATGGAGGGGAGGGGTCACTTAAATTATATAAATGTCTAACCACTATGCTGCACACCTGAAACTAATATAAAATGATATCGCATGTCAACTGTAATTGAAAAAAAAATCAAAGAAATGATTTTTTAAAATGCTCAGACCCCGCTGCAGGTTCTGCTGTTCCCTTGGTATGGTTTGTTATCACATTAGCTGGTTTCTGCCTCTTTTGTTAAGAAGTTGCATGTTTCCTCATAATTCAACGTCATTGTTTTATCAATTTGGTGTCTCCAACCCTATAACCAGGGGGTGAGTTGTGGCTTTTTTTCCTCTGCCATTTACTCAGTTCTATTGACTTGTCCTTCCTCATTATTGAGCTAGTAATTCTTTTCATGAGCTTCCATCGATTTCCATATTGAAATATTTCTTGATGCCCTTTTAAGCAAGAATCCTGTTTCACGTGTCCTAGCATCAGATTAGAATGTTTTTGTTTTGGATCTGTTTTATTATAAAAACAACATCAATACCTTACTGGGCACATCTGTGTACTCCCCATCCTGGGGTCCTCAATGGGGACACCTGTGTATCCCGGTCCTGGGGTCCTCACTGGGGCCACATGAGATGACAAGTGAGAAACCTAGGGCTCCAGGCAGGTGGCAGCTGCTCCACAAACACCCAGTCCTCGACTAGACACCCCCTTGTGGGGTGTAGAGAGCACACACCTCCCATGGTGTATCAATATTGCCCTAAAGAGTCTCTCTCCAGTTCCCTCATGTGATGTCAGTGTTAGCAAGCATTCGTTGAGCACCACTCACTGATTGAAAGGCCCTGTGCCCTGGGCTCAGAGAATATTCTTCTGAATGTAAACTGACTTACACCCCTCCCCTGCTGACCACTTAGTGGTATCTTCTTGATGCCAGGATTGAAGGCAGGCTTCTTCCTGAGGCCACTAGGCCTGTGTGGTCCGGCCCCTGCCCACCCAACCCCAGCTCTCCCCATCTACCCTTCTCTCTGCTGTTTCTCCTTGGAACACCCCAAGCTCTTTCCTGCCACAGGACCTTTGCATGTCCATTTCCTGCCACCTGGCATGCCTTTTCCTGTCCACCCTTCACTTGAGTCCCTCTCACTTTGGTTCCCACCCCACCTGCAGGCTTGGTTCTTCTCCCCTGCTGTCATCTCCCCATCCCATGATTGTTCCTCTGGTCCCACTCAGCACCATCTGGAACTCTTTTCTTGGGGTGTTCACTGATACTGACTGTCAACCACACTAGCCTGTGAGCTCTAGGAGAGTAGGGGTTGCCTGGGTCCTGCTCCCTGGGGCATTCCAGTGCCCAGCACATGCCTGGCATAGACTTGGGTTCTTCGATGATTGGATGAGTCAACAAAGAGGAGTAAGGAGCCCAGAGGCTGTTGGGTGATCTGCGCATTGTTATGGAATGTGCCTGTTGGGAGGGGTCTGCCTTCGAGATATTGGCAGGACCCTCCCAGACCTGTGACTGGGGTGGCATCGACTGACCTGTCCCACAGGGACCAGTGTCCATCGGGACCTGGGGTTGGGAAGCGCCAGCCACCTGCTTCCTCCTCACATCATGTGCGCCTACTGGGGTGACCTGGTTCCAGCGGTGGCACCAGTGGGAGTAACCAGTGGCTGCGGCATCCCAGCACATGAGACGGTCCTTCTCTTCGTGCTGACATTCTTAGGGCAGGTGCCAGGCTCTGCTCACTGAAGTTGCTCTGGGCTTGTTCCTCACAATGCTGCTGGGAGGCAAATGCCCCAGGAAAGGGGCATTAGGCTTGGGTGGCCTTTGGGGGCAGCTGGGGCTTCTGTGTCAAGTGGCTGCTTTTGTCTCAAGTCTGGCTTTTATTTCTTAGTGATTTCAATTTCAGGAGCTTTTTTGTCTGTGTTTTTATTCTCTCGTCTTTCGTTGTGCTTTCTCTCTGGGTAATCTGAAGCTTGCAGGCGGCTAACTAAGATGTGTACATTCAAATGAAATGCCATAAAATATAATTGAACATATTCCTTTCATGTTTATGCAGTGGATTCATCTCCCTGACACATCCTATTTCCTCTGTGCTCCCTCTGCTTTTTGTCTGAGATTTTTCCTCCCCTCCCCAGAATCTCTGGGATTTGAATGGCCCCATGGCCTTTGCTCATTGCAGATACACAGATGAACTTGAATTTAAGATAGCCCTAAAGTTATCATCCTTAGACTACTCCTGGGGCTGAGGAGAGGGCACTGCCGGCATCTGTGTGCATTTGGGAGGGGTTTCTCCTGATAGCAGGGACAGTTGAGGGTCCGTGGTGGGACTGGCAGGGTTTCCTGTGGATACAGGAAGACTCACTCTTGGTGGGTGGGTCCTTCATTGCTATAGACCTGAGGCTGGATATTTGTAAGCATGACTTGCAGCCAAAGCACCCATTATGGCTCCCGACCCAGGGAGTGGTGGGATCAGTAGGATGCCCTGGATGTAACCAAAAAACATGGCCTCAACTCAGGAGGAGAGTGAGAGGCATCAAATGGAGGTGAGCAGGAGGGTTTCTACTGCCAGGAAGGGTTACTGTGTGACAAATGACAAATTTGGCAAATGACCCTCAGTTTCTCCACCCATAATATGGGCATATATCAGTACACAGTACAAAGGGGTTGTAGGGAGGATTGAATGAAACAGTGCTTGTAAAATGTCAGCATGATGCCTGGTCCACAATGGGTACTGAATAGACAGATGAAAGCTAGTAATAAGGCCAGTAATATTCACTCATCCATATCCATCCATCCACTCATCCATTTATTCATCCATTAACTCATTCATTCATCGTCCATCCCACTTTGCTAGCTACTATGTGCCAGGCTGTGTGCCAGGCATCAGGGAGAGAAGAATAAAAACTCTTGTCATCTCCAGTAGCTTGTGGCCTAGTGGTGAGACTGCAGCAAGCTCTGTTAGAGGGACATAGGCTGGGTTTTCTGGGAATGGAGGAGGGACAAGCAAAGTTGGCACCAAAGGAAATCAGAGAAGGCCCCCTGGAGGAGGTGACACTTGAGCTGAGCCTTGAAGGGGACTTGAGCTTCAGAAGGCAGAGGACGGGGGAGGGGCATCCCAGGAGAGGGGACAGCAGGGCAAAGGCAGGGAAGTATGACGTGTGCAGTGGGTTGGTGACCAGGGGTGGGCTGATGGGCCTGCAGCCTGGGACTGTGGGACAAATGGAGGGAGGTAAGGAGGGCAGGTGGGTGTATCAGGCAGTGCTGGGGAGCCATGGGTGGTTTGGGAGCAGGGGAGGGATGTGTCAGAGTGGCAGGTCCTCCCACAGCCTCAAGTAGAGACCGTTCTTTCTCTGGGGAGACAAAGTGTCCCTCCTGTCACTCCTGCCTCTGGGTCTCTAGCTGGGGCTTCACAGAGTGACTCTCCTTCTGAGTCCTGACATGGCTCCAGGGGCTCCCAGCTGGAGACAATGTCTCCAAGTCCTCAGAGCCCTTGTCCTCCCTCCTTCCCTTGGGCGCCACTGTTTTCTGTTTCTCAGGCAACTTCTTTGAGCAGAGTTAGCTCCACAGGACTCTCCCTCCTTCCCTTCCCCCCACCAGTGTTTGTTGAGCACCTGTGCCGGGCCAGCACTGTCCTGGGGCTACATCATGAGCAGAACAGATGACACCCCATGGCCCGGAGCTCATAGCCCAGCGGGGAGCACAGATCGTCACTAAACAGTCAGAACTGGCCCTGTGACGAGGGCACCCAGGATGAAGTGTCCAGAGCTCTGTGAGCCTGTGCTGGTTTTGACCTTGTGAGGAAGGTCTAGGAGGGCTTCCCTGAGAGGGGGACACTTGCACCAAGATCTGAGGAGAGAGGAGGGAACCTCTGGGGAGATGGGGGGGAGGTGAGCGCTAGGTCTCAGGGACAGCAGGTGCAAAGACCCTGAGTGGGAGACCCTGAGTGAATTCAGGGCCTAGATGGTGGCGACTGAGGCTGGGTGGAGATGAGGGGATCAGGAAGCAGGTGAGGCTGGAGGGAAGGTGTGGGCTAGGCCCTGCTCGAGCCTGTCGGTTTTGGGGGGCAGTTCTGTTTCTATCTCCAGAGCCCTGGGGCGCGCCGGAAGTGTCCAAGTGAGAGGCATGAGCGGATTTCTGTGGAGTGTTGCTTTTGGTGTCTTCTGGTCAGGAGAGGACAGTGGGGCCGGAGTCACAGCGGGCGGCTGGGAGGAGACTGTGGAAAGGTCCAGGTGGGGGGTGGGGGCGAGAAGAGGCTGTGGCGTTGGAGAGAGAGAACCAGTGACAAAAGCTCTGGGAGATGGCACTGGAGGTAGATTCGATGTGGGGTACAGGGAGGGAGTGGCAGGGGTCGAGGAGGATCTCCCCCATTCCCCGCCCCAGGGTTTTTGATGAAGGGTGAAGTCTCCAGTCCAGTCAGGACCAGGGAACCAGGTTTGGGGGAAGGACGTGGTCACTGTGGCGGTGTCTCTGAGGTCTTTCTCTTCCATATCTTTCAGGTGTAAGAGGCTTCTTCTTGTTTTTTTGGTCCGTTGTCTTTTTCACCCTTCCCTACACTATTATGTGTTGTCTGTTGATCACAGCTTTTAAAGGCCCAGAGAGGGAGTGAAATTTCCCAAGGCCACATAGCAAGATGGATGGGGCTCCCAGACAGGCATCTTCCTGCCACGTTATGCTGCCTGGACGTGACTGCTGAGTGGCCAAGGTCACTGTTCTCCCGGCTCTGCCTGGACAGTGGCAGGCCAGCGGCTGTATCACCCCCTGAGTCAGTAGTTAAAGAGCCACTGTGTTTACAGTATAGATTTTTTTTAAAAGATGGTTCAAGGAGATGTTGATAAATGGGCCTTTCCTCAAAAAATTTTTTTTGTTTTGCTATTTTATGTTCTCTAACACAAGAGATTCCCTCTCTCCCATGGCAGCTGGAGGAACTGGGAAATTGCTCCTGCAATGCTGAGGGCACCTCTCAGGATGTGGCCCTGGGCCGGTTGTGCTCTGCAGGGCCAGTGCCCGGAGGCTGAAGCAGCTCAGCCTCCTTGCCTTGTCCTCCCTGGTCAGCCCTGAATACTTGCTGCTCAGTCCAGCAGGTGGTGAGCTCTCCATCACTAGAGGGGTTTCCAGAGACTGGGCAACCCTTGGCAGGGAACCAAGGCACCAAACACTGTTCTGGGGCAGTGACCCACCCCACCCCACCCCACTTCACCCCACCTCACCTCACCCCACCTCACCCTGCCCTTCATTCTACCCTGATCATGCCAAAGGAAGGAGGAGTGGGAAGAGGGAACCCGCAGTTACCATTGATGGTGGTGGTGCTGGGTGTGGCACCTTAGGATCTGATTTACCCCCTCCATCTCCAATCCCTTCCCGGATCCCATCTCATGAATTAGGCTGTGTTTTTCCCATTTCACTGATGAGGAAACTGAGGCTCAGAGAGGTTAATTAAGGCAATAAGCAGTAGAGTTGGACCTGTTTGGGCCTGAACTCAGGCCTGTTTGATTGTTTCCCCAAACCCGACTGTCTCCAGGAGAATAAATGCTACTCTAAAACCAGCGCTCACCTGTGCCAGGCTCTGAGCCAAACGCTTCCCATGTTGTATCTCAGTTAACCCTGATAAGGGCCTATGCTGTAGATACTTCTACCACCTCTTTCCAGGTGAGGCACCTGAAGCTCAGAGAGGTTAAGTTGATTGCCTGAGGACACCCAGCTGGTGAACCTCATTGCTGGGATTCAGTCCCAGGTCTGTCACTTATAGAGTCTGCCTGTAACTGCTGCAGCATACTGGCCCTCCCTCCATAAGTTCTTCTTGAGGTCTAACCCAATTCCTACATCCTGACCTTCAGACCAGCTGCATTAGAGCAAGAAACAGGTTATACACCACCAGAGGGCAAAGAGAGTTTTATTTTATTCATCTTGGTATGTCCCATAATAATTGACAAACAAATGCACGAATAAATATACAGTCACTCTGCATGTTGGTAAGGATGTAGCCAGGCAGGCAGGTAGGTGAGCAGGCAGGTAGGAGGATGTGGTCACGAGGTAACTGATAAGGGGAGCGTGTTCGGAACTCTTTGAGGGGAAGACATGGTTCAGGAACATAACCTTAAAGAAGGCATTAAAATTGATCTTGGTGCAGCTCATCCAAATCTATGTGTCAGGCCAGTAAGTCGCCTGTTTAACGGGCCTGGAGATGTCACGATAGGGTGACAAAGGTGGGGCTCAGGCCCCACCTCAACTGCTATCTTTCAGGGTGATGCTGAAAGTGTTTCTGTCATGGGAGAATGTTGACTTGGGCTGCCAGGATGGGGGTTAAGGGACACTGTCCAGCTCCAAATCCACCTTCCGGCCCAGAGATGGGTAGGTGGGTGGTGCCATGGGCTGCAGGCCTTGGGGAAGACAGGTCAGGCCCCAGAGCCTGTTACTGTGTGGGCTCTCCTGTGCCAGGTTCCCACGGGTGACTCTGAGAGCAGAGGAGGGAGGCCCCTGCCTGCCTGCTGACTCCCCGCAACTGACCGGACCTTTTGCAGACACCACCATAGGAGACGTCAGTGGGAAGAAAATCTCTGTTTGGTTTTGCCAAAGATCTAACTGTGGATGAGGGACAATTATGTCAAGTGGTTAACAGAGTTCCCGCAGTGTTTTGTTTCATTTTTGATCTTGTCTGCTCACAAAACGAATTCTGCCAAACCCATCGAAGCCAACTGTCAAATTAAAACATTTTTTGGGGTAGACAGATCTCTTATTCTGATGGCAAAATCCATTTGAAATGATCCTTTAATCCGGTCTTCTTGTGAAACCTGGAGCTGAAAATTTAAAGCCTGTTCACCCTAAACGGTTTCTTCCCACCCCTCCCACTGTCTTGTCTCCTGGTGCCCTGTCCCCCGTCTCTTAGAAAATAACGCAGCAAAAAATTACAGCTAGCAGAATAACCATTTGGTTTCTTACAACAATTTTTTTTTTTTTTTGCAGAGAAAATTGCAAAGCACAAAGCCTTGTGTCACAGTGTCTGTTGGAGCAGGGAGAGAGGCGCTGGCTGTCTAAGATTCCATTAGCCCAAGGGGATGACTGTGCTGGGGGTGGGTGGGATTTGACAGGCCTGACGCCTGTGCGTCTGTGCCAGCAGGATGGAGAGACAGAGGGACGTCTGGGAGCATGGCGGCGCCTCATTCCTGCTGGAGCAAGAGGCTGCCACCTTCTCTCTAATTCCTGTTCTCTACCCTGCACTTTTTCCGTCTCTCATCTCTCTCCACCTTCTAGATCTTAAACCTGCATTTGGGCCCAGCACTTTACAGTTTGCAAAACATTTTCATACCCATGATGCTCAGCCATCCATTCATTTGTTTATTCATGTGTGCATTTACTCACCATCTACTCATGGTTCTCAACATGTGGGATCAGGTTGACTGCGTGCCATGCCCTGTTGGCCCTGGGGCTGGGGAGGTATAGAGATTAGCAAGACACAGCTTCTCTCCTCTAAGAGTTCAAGGATTAGTGACGGAGATGGAGTTGTAAACAAATCGTTGGGTGCTTGGCACATAGTGGGATGCTGCCGTCAGTTCCGATATTTTGAGCAGCAAGTAATAAAAAACTCAACAACAGTCACTTGAGCAATTGAGACATGAAATGATCTCACATAACCACGTGTCTGGAGGGGTTCTGGAGCTGGTCAGGAACTCAAAGACCCAGGCGCTTTCTCTCTTTCTTCTTTATCATCCTGGGCCATATTGGATCTGGTATGGGAGCCAGAGGTGTAGACAAGCAGCCCTGACCTTGTGTGTTGAGGATTATGAGAGACAGAACTGGGCCCACAGTAGGTGCTTCCATCAGTTAGAATGTTGTTAGATATTAAGTAGTAGAAAAATCCAACAATAGTGGCTCAAGTCATTAAAATATGTAATGATTGTGCACCGAAAGCTGTCTGGACGGAGGTGGTTCCAGGGTTGGTTAGATGCTCAGTGATGCCAACAAACCAGGTTCTTTCTCTCTTTCCTATTTATCATTCTTGTTCATATTGGCCTTTTTAGTTAACTTACTGCCTCATGGTTGCAGGGTGGTTGCCAAAGCTCCAAACACTACCTATCACACTATATATAGCATTCAAGTCTCAAAGAAGGGAGTAGAGTGAGGAAGAAAAAATACTTCCCAGAAGCACTCCCTCCACCAGCAGATGTTTTCTCACACCTCAATGGCGAGGTCTGGGTCACATGCCCCCTCCTAAAACAATCTCTGGAGAAGGAGAATGGGGTGTCAGGCTTGGCTTCACACCTGGGCTAAAGAGACTTGCTATGTCTGACCCAGGGTTCTGTGAGTGAAGGAAGGAGGGGGTGGCTGCTGGGTGGGCAGCCACATGTCTCCACCTTTTCATCAGTGCTTGTGACTCAGTGTCTCAGGCAGTGTGGGGTCTGGGGTGGTGGCCAAGCCCGGACCCCGGGGGGCAGAAAGCCCTGCTCTGAGCCTCTGCCCACTGAGGACCGTGTGACCTGGGAGGTACTTGACCCTCCGTCTGCACAGCCTCCTCCACTGTGTAGGGGGGGCCATAACAGCACCTACCAGGTGGGGTAGTTGTGAAGGTGACACGGGGTTGTGTGTGTAATTGCCTGGTACAGCGGGTGTTAACTGTTAGCTATTTCAGCAATGAGGCCCATCTGTAAAATGGGCCCACGGTGCCTCCTCTGTAACAGTCCAGGGGTGACAACAGTGGGAGCGCCAGTTCACACATGTGAACACTTCCTGTGTGCGCTGGATGCCCTCGCCGACACTCACTCACTTCATTCTCACAACTCCTGTAAGAAGGGGGCTGTTCTTACCCCTATTCTACAGCTGAGGACACAGAGGCTCAGGGAGGTGTCCCAAGTCGAGGGAGGGCAGATGGGGCTCCAGGATCCTCAGGTTCCAGCCACTGTGAGGTGACCCACTGCAGGGCCTGCATGGGTAGGTGCTCAGGTAACCCCTCCCGCCCTGCTGTCACCCAGGTCCAGGGAGTGGGTGGGGCTGACCTCTCCCCTGATCCCACTCTCTGTCCCTCCTGGAGCTCCTGGGCCCCAGAACCTGCTTGTGGTGTGGGGAGATTTGCCCACTGTCCCAGCTGACCTTCCTCTCCAAGACGATGAATGGACCCTTTCTGTGTAATCAGTGGTGGGGGACGCGCACCAGGTTGGTGTCACTGTGTCTTGGTGAATTGGCAACTTGCATTCTTGGGGAAACAATATACACTTATGCAAAACATAAGCATATGCTAATGATGGATAATTACACTCCATATTTATAGATTTCTCAAATATGCAAAACAGCTCCTGACAATTAAACACCTACAAGTACATCCCAGCTTAATCACTGCACACGAGGCCCTTGGCCAGCACCATAGTGTAAGCTTGGGCAGCAAATGGATGTGTGCTGGACCCCCCGCGCTCAGACCTGTGCCCATCACCACCCTTCCCAGTCTTCGTGGCCCTGCCAGCTTCCCAGAGTGCTGGCCTTGGAGGGGAGTGGTGTGCAGGGGAGAGACCCTGAAGTAAACATCTTCCTTTTCCAGAGGGGGGACTGAGGCCCATTCACCCATTCACTCTCTCTCCCAGTAGTTTATTGAGGGCCTACTAAGTGTCAGGCTCTGTTGTAAGGCAGAGGGTCCAGCTGGTGTTCTGGGGGTGGGGAGGGGGAGGTGAATGACAATGCCAGGTGGTGATGACACAGTGAAGAGACCTCAAGTGGGCAGAGGGAGAAAGTGATGGGGTGACAACTGTGAAAGTTATTTGTGTAAAAATGCTAGAATTAAGGTAAAAGTAAAAGCAAGAAAGGCCGTTTACCCACTGTCCTGAGAGAGACTGTTTGGAAACCGCCAGCATCCTGGAGAGGAGGGCGGAGCAAGGGAGTGGGTGATAAAGGGTCAGACAGGCAGATGACCTTGGTCTCCCCACCTGCGTGGCCCAGACGTGCATCTGTGCTCTCAGCTTGAATAGAAGATTCCTCTGAACATGCCTGGTTTTACACTGAGCCACCTCTGAGTTTTCTTTCCACTGGTGTCGGCCCCATTTTCTTGGGTGGGGTTGGAGCTGTGGACAACTGGGCTGGGGGGAGAAAAGGAAGGAGAAAACTTCCCATCACAGGAGATGGTGCAGCTGGTCTATTAGTACATGAATGGAGCCAACCCTTAGTTAAGAAGTAATTTGCTTCAATGACTTGCTCCCATCATCTCTCTATAATCACTCTCCTGCTTCATGGCCACTTGTCTTCTCCCTGTTCCCCCTCCCTCTCATGATGCTCTATTATTATTTTTTCCTTATTTTTGCTCAACTATGGGACAACAGTTTTTGCCATGTCATTTTCATATAGATCCTCCAGGGGGAAACACAACAGAGCTGACTGTGTAGCCCCTTTGTGGGAACCAAAGAAACCATTTTGCAAATTACAGGAAATGATTAGAAATTAGAACAGCGTTTCCATCTATTACAGCTGGAGATGGAGAGAAAGGTGGCCTGGGCGAGGGTGGGGCTGGGTGCAGCACCATTCTCAGTAATGGGGGGGGGGAGACAGAGTGAGCAATGGAAAGAGCATTGGGCTGGGAGCCCCGGGGGCCCAGGGGCTGGAATCTGGGGTCTCCTGGGCCCTGGGACTTAGGGAGCCCCTGTGGACCCCCCACAGGACCTCTGTATGTGCATAGAGGTATGCAGATATGCACAGTACACATGTGTACACACACACAGACACACACACACATCCCCCCCACACACACACACACTCATTTCACACACAGACACGTGTGCACCTGGCCAAGGTCATAGGCAGAGGTGACTGTAGAAGCCTGGTCTGCAGGGGAAGGTGAGCCCATAAGGCAGAGGGGAATGGGGGTTATAAGTGTCAGCCCCTTGTGCCCCAGCTCTGCCTGACTCTCCTTTGAATGGAGGTGACGAAGAGTGTGGAGTTGACCTGACTGTGGGTGCCGCAGTCTGCACGCTCTCGGGAGTCAGGAATGGATTCTGCTCCCAGTGCTGATGAACCCCCTGCGCCAAGCCTTCTACCTCGAGCCCCAAACTCCTCTTGCTGACATGCACAGTCACCTCCTGTTCTGGCTCCTTGGCTGAGTAGAGAACTCTGCTTATGTAAGGACGTGCAACACACACACAACACAAACATGCCATGCAGGACTTGGCCAAGGTGACATCTACAGATCTGAGAAGCTAAGGATTCTCAGGACACGGGCGAGTCAGCAACCAAGGGAGGGTGTGACCCACCTGTCAGGTCAGTCTCTGCTGGCCCTTTACCTGAGGATGTGGGGATTTCATGTGAGGAAGGACAGTTATTCTGGCAGAGAGGTGAGAAGCAGGGAAACTGGCTAAAATGAGAACGAAACAGATGCACAGAAAGGCTGAGATGACCTCCTGGCTGGAGGGGTGAGTAGCTGTCTGGAGTCCCAGTGGGGTCCCAGGCCCTGGTTCCAGGCTCCGGTTAAGCAGGGTCTTCGACACTCCCCCACCCCAAGCCTGGTAAAATACTCCATCCCCACACAATTTCTCTTTGCCTAAGCTAGACTGAATGATTTTTCTGCTACTTGCAAAGAACCCTGACTCAGACACCAAGGAAACCTATTTATTTTTAAAACTGCTTTAAAAAAAGCACCATTTCCAACAATGAATGTGTCTCACTCATAGATTCCTCGTCAAATATGAGGAACGAGGCGTTTGCAAACGTATATGAAAATTAAACCCACAATTTGGGCACACACTTGTTTGACAAGTGATAATTAACTGCTGACAATATAATTTCAGTTTGGATGCAAATGTGTTTTTCATTAAAAAGTAATCAAAGAAGAAGATATATGAATGGCCAATAAGCACAAGAAAAGATGCTCAACATCGTTAGTCATCAAGGAAATGCAAATTAAAGCCACAATAAGATGTCATTACACACCCAGTAGAATGGCTAAAATTAAAAAGATTGAAAATAACAAGTATTGGTGAGAACGTGGAGGCACCGAGCCCTCATTCACTGCTGGTGGGAATATGAAATGTTACGATGACTGTGGAAAACAATCTGGCGGTCTCATAAAAACTTAGCTTGTGCCTCGCGTACGATCCAGCCCTTCCACTCCGTCTACCCGAGACTCTAGGCTTGACAGTAGGAACTTAGCTCTACTGCTGAAAAGATTTTCAGAATAGGTGTTGAGTGTCTGCTACTTTTTGTTGGGATGGGGCTTGGCCCAGAGATGACACTGGGATTATGTGTCCCCAGACCTTCTGTGACCCACAGACCTGGGGTCAGTCCCCAGAAGGTGGCTCAGACAATCCATCTTTTGCTAAGGGACCAGCCTCCTCCCTTGGGTGTGTCCAGGTCATGCAGGTGTCATATCCCAGCTCCCCATTTCACAGAGGAGGAAACCGAGGCTCAGAGATGTGGACTCACTCATTCAAGGCCACACAGGTGGTGGCAAAATGGGGATGTGAACTCTGACCTGCCTGACTTCCAAGTCTGTGACACTCATCCCACCTACTTTCCTGTCCCTGTAATCGACTCAGCTCCTTTGTGCCTCAGTTTTCTCATGTGTAAAATGGGAATAATTATGGTATTTACCTCATGAGATTGTCATGAGAATGAAATAAGCAAATACACAGAACAGCGCCTGGTACATAGAAATCTGTCAATCCATGTGACGTATGATGCTTATTAATTAATTCAGATAATTACCAATATCACTGTGCTATCGTCATTTCTTCCCCCAGTGGGACCAGTTGGCTCTTCCCCTTTAAACATCTCTGTTTCCCCCTGGGGATTCCATCTTAATCTCCCTCGTTTATTTAAGAGAGAGACCTGAAAGGGACCCTATGACCTGGAGCCTAAGGCGAGGATTTGTTTCCTGGCCCATGAGCAACAGGCTCCTCTGAGAATAGACATCTGAGAAGCCAGGATTCCTATACCACTCAAATAGCCAGAAACCTCCAGTTACTTAATTATTGAAGAATCTACCCTAACAGTGTGAACGGGCATTTTAAATGCCCATGTCTAATTGTGTAAAAGGAAACTTGATCTCATTTCAAAGGAGCCCCCTCTGCCTATTTCTCTTTTTATAACTTATTCCTCTAAGGCATTTGTGATGATAAGCGACAATTTGGAGAATGTAGAAGCCTTAAGAAGAGGAGTCCTGCCTCCCTCGTGGACTGTCCTTCTCCAACTCTCCCTTTCTTCTGGACACAGG
The DNA here is from genome assembly GCF_001890085.2 of Hipposideros armiger. NCBI lineage: Eukaryota > Metazoa > Chordata > Mammalia > Chiroptera > Hipposideridae > Hipposideros > Hipposideros armiger. The sequence goes on along the minus strand of NW_017731360.1, from coordinate 8,359,130 downwards.
AAGAAATCCGGAATCACAGATGCAGACTGGATACGTAGCATTTGATCAGCAGGATGGACCACAGGGACAGCATCGTCCGTTGTCAGGGACCTGGCTTCTCTGTCCAGCTTCTCCTGGCCCTTCTTGGGGACTAGGCAGGTCTCCACCCCTGTTGTCCTTGTGGGGGTGAGGCCTACATGCTGACCTGTGGTCAATGCAGGTGCTGGGTCAGGGTCAGGGTGGAGACAGGAGACACGTTATTCCCTTGTGCACTTTTCCTCAGAGCAGAGCCCCTCAGCCCCTCATCAGAGTCAGTCAATACTTTATGCACAATCGTCACAGCTTGCTCCCATACTTTTCAGGCCCCCAGATATTACAGCAGCACACAGGAAGTGGGGGAGGGGCCGAGTCAGGCAGACACCGATGGAGGATGGAATATATAGAAGGACAGATGGCCTAGGAGTGAGGAGGGAACTGGGAGTGATGTCAGTGTGCTATGTGAGTGGTTGTCTGTTTATTAAACTATCTTTTGTTTATAAAGGCAGGTTATTAAACACACAATATGTGACAAGGTTAGTCCATTCCTTTAACTAACGTTCATTGAGCACCTACTGTGTACAGGCACTGTGCTGGGTGCTGAGCGTGCACTGAGGGCCAGATCGGTCCCCACCCTCAGTCTGGTGGGGGAGAAACATGCGTCAAGAGGAGGCCCTGTTACCCCACCATGAGGGACGTGCCCTGTGCTGTGGTGGCACAATAGTGGGGTGTGACTAACTCTGACCCTGAACTAGGTTTAGAGTGAGGACTCCCCGATAACCCAGGGAGCTTGGGAATTTGGAGAACCATCTTCATTTCACAGGACACGTGACAGAGGCCCAGATAGGGGCGTGACTTGCCTGATGTCCTGGATCCAGGTTTTCCCAAACCTGAGCTCTGTCCACAGGATAACCTGGCCCCAGGGTCTCACAGGACAATCACAGTGACAGTGCCAACCCCTTTCTTCATTCCCAGGCCACACAGCAAACTTTCCCCATATTGACATTAATTATACCTCCCGGAGGTTAATTTGTAAGGAGACCGTGAAAATGTGTTATTTAAATAGTGATTATTAAAATCATGCTGGGGGTTCGCTAGATAATAGGTAATTATCTGGAACATAATTGGGGAAACAATGTAGTCAATTTTGTTTAGCTCTTTCCACTGAACCCAGAGTTAATCCTAGGGAGCGTGCGGCATACTCAATGGCATTGGGGGTATTTGTGCCATCATATTTTTATTATATCTAAATTGAAGTCACTTCAGGAACTTTCTCTGAGAGGAACACGCTGATTTGCCAAGACCTTGGCCTTAGGTGTCTGAGTGAAGATACTTTCCTCGAGTTACCACCGCTTGTGTCCAACCAGAACACAGATTTATCCCTTTATGCATTTGTACAATATTCACATTTGCTTATTGCTTCTCATGTTTTTATATCCATTCATTTGCTCCTGCACTAATTTTTTCTGCATTCATTTACAGCTTTCATTCATTTATCCATACTCTCATCCTGTGTAAATTTATTAAACACTTTGGTTTATTCATGTCCACTTCCACTGATTACACTTTCATTCTTTCCTCCCTTGCTCATTTATAAAAAGTCAGTCCCTCACTCAACTCAGTCAGTGCTTTCTTCATTCCTTTACTCTTTCTTTCATTAGTTCATTCATTCTCTTGCTCATGAGTGTGCTCTTTCATTCATCGCTTCATTCACTTATTCAATGGCTCATGCCACTTGTCCACTCATTCATTCATTCATCATTTGGCAAGGAATGATTTGTTCATCTACAATGTGTTGGGTGTGTCCGTTGGGTGTCATTGCAGCCATGTCACCCTTCTGGCATTTTCCAGCATTTCAGTGAAAGGGACCTTGGGGGCTTATCTTTTTTTAAAGAAAAATTTTTATTACAGAATAAGGTACTGTAAAACTTACATTGAGAAAAGTATACAAACCATAAATGTACAGCTAGAAGAATTTTCTGAAATTAAAAATCTTTGTAGGACAAGCACCAGGTCAGGCAAGAGAATGTTACCCGCACCCCAGCAGCCTCCCCTGGGCCCCTGCCTGTCACTCTCCCTCCAGGCTCCTGACTTCTCACCCTGTATATTACCTGGGCCTCTTCCAGAACTTCAGGCAAATGGATTGATACTGTTTAGTGCTCCTGTGTGTCTGCACTGTGCTTAGCATTACGTTTGTGGGGTTTATCCACGTTGCTGTGTTAAGTTGTACATTGTTCACTCATATTGACGTGTGGTGTTTGCGTATCATACGAATATGCAACTATTTATTTACCCATCTCGCTCTAGATGAAATTGAGTCCTTTCCAGTTTTGGTCTATTAGGAACAGTGCTGCTATGAAATTCTTGCTCATGCCTTTTGGTGAACATATGGATGAACTTCTGCTGGGCTGACACTTGAAAGTGGAATTTCTGGATTTCACGGACTACACATATGTTCAGCTTTAGGAGACACTGTCACGCAGCTTTCCAATTTACACTCCCACCAGCAGTGTGTGGGGCCCATCCTTTCCCTACAGACTTGCCCCTGAGCCACTCACCTTCCCCATGGTCTTCAGGTCCTCCTGGTCCAGCTGCTCAGTGCTCCTTCCAAGCCTTTGCCTTTCCCTGGGGTTTCAGTGCAGGACTTCCTCTCCCCAATCCTGCCATTGGCTCCTTCCAGTCCTGGCCCTGGAGACACTTTGGGTGACGTCACCTGGACCTAGCCCAGCCTGGCTGCCTTTCCCACCCTGGGGCCTTCGTTGGGGGAAGGGCCTTCCATGCATCCTGACCTACCTCCTGGGGGACCTGACCCATGGGGTCAGGCCTTTTGCTGAGCACTGGGAGGCTTTGATAAATCAGGGATAGGTACTGCCCTTGCAGGGTTCACAGAAAAGTGTCTGAGATATGGCCAGGACTTTTCTTGCTATGATTCAAAGATGGATAGTCAGACCTGAGAGGAAGAAATGAAGAGAGAAAATGTCACATGAACCAAACTCATAGAACTTGGCATCTGATTTCCTGGGGAGTGGGGATATGGGGTGGTCATAGGACAGAAAGTACCCAAACTTTAAAACCAGTTTGATCTGGGCTCAAATTCCAATTTGTCCATGTTCAGCTGTGTGACTGGAAGTTGGAAGCACCCATTTTGGTGATTAGAACACATGGAAGTGCTAACAGTGCCTCTAGGTGCGGTTCTCAACCTTCCTAATGCCGCGACCCCTTAATACAGTTCCTCATGTTGTGGTGACCCCCAACCATAAACTTATTTTCGTTGCTACTCTATAACTGTAATTTTGCTACTGTTATGAATCATAATGTAAATATCTTTTTGTTTTCCGATGGTCTTAGGTGACCCCTGTGAAAGGGTCATTCGACCCCCAAAGGGGTTGCGACCCACAGGTTGAGAACCGCTGCTCTAGGAGGCGATGACTGCTCGAGGGGGCCTGGCATTGGAGCTGTAAGGTGGGGGAGGGTCTCGCTTCTGTCATCCTCTTCGGGGACTGCAGCCAGCTGAATCCATTATTTCCTGATGCTTTCCTTCTCTGACTCCCCAGCAGCGAGTGTGACCAGGCAACTCTCACCCTCTCTGAGTCTCAAGCATAACAGTTGTGAAATGGGGATAATAATACCCACCTCCTGGGACTATGGGGAGGATTGAGTGAGATGATGGTGGTGAAGGCACTTAACAAACCCTGCTGCCTCATTCAACCTGGGGCTGGTCGTCACATTCTCATGAAGGATGGTGCTTTCCTCACTGGTTCTGTGCGTCATCCATCATTCCCTTCTATCCACTCCCTGCTCATTTACCTCCCTTTACCTCAGGTTTGCTTTGATTTACTAGAATTTTAGGCTCAGATTGGTAGAGACCAACTGGCCCAAGCCGCTTGTTTTACACATTGAGGAAACTGAGACCTGAAGAAATGGACTCAAGGCCACCCAGCCAGCTGTAGTTCAGCTCCAAGCTCTACCTAGGAGTTCCAGCCAGGGGACAATGAATGTCCTTGCTCAGTGTGACTCCTATCCTACTCTCCAGAGAGATGCTCAACCTTGTCTGGGGATTTTCTGACTGATGTTCTTCACAAGAGCAAAAACCAACAGGCAAGAAATGCTGCCTTTGAAAAGCTAGAGCTAATCTGCCCTGAGGCCATATTTTCTCTTTAGATCCCGCCAAAAGCCACATTTTTCTGATCCAAACTGGCTGTCAGTTTCACTCCAAAACAAGCACACTTGATCTATTGCCCATATGAACATAGCATGCTATTGATGTAATTACATCCAGCTTAAAAATCCCATCAAAGAAGTTTATGACAAAATAAGGGGTTTGATTGGAGAGAACTCAAGTTACTTCCCAACTTTAAATTTTATTTTTAAGCCAAGAAAGAGCAAATCATTTTTAAAGGTTACCTTCCCCTTAAAAAATGCTCCAGATATGTGTCACTTGGGCATGTGTTGAATGTGCGAAATGTGTGAATACTTCATCACTTTTCTAAGCCTTTCTCCAATGATGGGAGGACCTTGACGAGGGACTCCCCACTGCACTGCGTCACTGGCAATTTCTCTTTGCAGCCCGAGGTTTTTTTTTTCAATTCCCTTCTAGAGACTGGACAGAGCTACTGGACTCAGAGAGGTGAGGCCAGGCAGGTGCGGGATTTGATTTGGATTTATCAGCATTTTCCATTTACTAATAGTCATAGCTACCATATCCTGAAGGTCTACTATCTGTCATGCTCTATGTGTATGTTACATGCTCTTAAGTTGGCTCTGATTCCTGGCCACCCTATGAATGAGTGATGCCCGGTGTCCTGTCCTCAACAGCCCTGCTCAGCTCCTATAGGCTCACACCTGTGGCTTCTTTACGGAGTCAATCCAGCTCATGTTTGGGCTTCCTCTTTTCCTGCTGCCTTCTATTTTTCCCAGCATGATTGTCTTTTTCAAGGAACCCTGCCTTCTCATGATGTGCCCAATGCCCATGCACTGGGCAGAGTGTATTTGTTTGTTTAGTTATTGTTAATTATTTATAGTCCTTACTGTAACCCTGGAAAATACATGTTTATTTAAGTTCCCACCCTAATCACAATGACCGTTCACTTGGACAACTGCAGGAGCTGTCCAACCTTCTCTGATTCCACATTTGCCTCCTGGGGTCTCCTCTCCATGGAGTAGGAGAGCGTCTTTAAAAGTGCCAGTGTAGGGCCGGCCGAGTGGCATGATGGTTGAGAACTGGCTTAGGACGCCAGAGGGCCCCGGTTCGGATCCCACATATGAGGGCCAGTGACACTGCCCTCCACAGCTAAGATGCTGAACAACAGCTCAACCTGGAGCTGGGCTGCCGTGAGTCGCCAGCGATGGTGTAGGCTGCAATCCCTGTGGCAGTGGGTTGCCATGGGCTACCGTGTGTAGCCAGCAGCTACCGTGTGTAGCCAGCAGCCAGCGTGAGTGGCCAGCAGCCACCGTGAGCTGTCGTCCAGAAGCCGGCGACTGATCTGCCTCGCCCGGGAAGAGCGCAATGATGGTGCCAACTTGGGCCAGTGAAGCAACATCCTCCACAACTAGACTGAAGAACAAAATGACAGCAACTTGTCTGTTCCCCTTCCCCCAGTTCCCCAGCACTGTTCCCATCCCCCCACTTCCCCAATAAAAATCTTTAAAAAAAATAAAAAGTGCCAGTGTAAACACTGGCCAGGGCTCATATCCTCCATAGCTCCCATCTTCCTCAGATTAAAACTAGAGTCCTTCACTGGCCTCCAAGATCCCTAGGACCCCTCTCACTTCACTTCCCCTACCACCCCCTGACTCTACCCCAGCCACATGGGCTTCCTTGTTGACCCTCAAGTGCGCTGGGCACACTGTCACCTCCTGCCTCTACTTGTGGTTCTCAAGGCCTGGGGTACTCTCCCCAGGTACACTCGCAGATCACATTTCTTATGAAACACTTGATCTCTAGGGATCAGGATTGTGAGGGCTTGAATCACCTTTAGGGTGCTGGTTAGCGATAAGGGCAATGCTCCTGAAACTTTTCCTGCAACCCCCTCTTGGGGCAGGGGTAGTGATTGTTTCTGAGGGCAATGACACAAATGAGCTACCATAGAACAGAATATTGTGGGAACTGCTCACTTATCTTTTAAAAAAAATCATGTTAATTTTCACTCTATTGTATATTTGTATTTTCTTGAATTAAAAAAAATTGCCACCAAATCTTTGAGTAATATTGATATTCTTGTGGTTCAAAGAGGTGTTGTGTCTGGGACTCCACCAATTGGAGAGGCAGAGATTTGGGGGGAGGCAAGTTAGGGTGTGGTCTTGGGTAGATAGAATAAGGGGAACGCTAGAGTTGGTGTAGGGGGACTTTGAGAGATGAAGAGAATGGTGGTTAAGAGCACTGGCTTTGATGCAGTAAGACCCTGACATGTATCTCATATCCATGCCAACCAGCCAAGTGTCTTTTATCCTCAATTTTCTCATCTTTAAAATGGCATTAACATTGGCAGCTACCTCACAGAGCTGTTTAGAGTCTATTCCGTAGACTTGAAAGAGTCAGTAGAATAATGAGTGTAAAGCAGCCAATACATAGTGATGCTCAATTAATGACATCATCATCGCTGTTGTTAGCTACCACCATAGCAGTGCCGACTTTTAGGGTCTTCAAGTCCAGGGATGTGATCAAAACGTTTTGAGTTGATTTCCCCAGCATATGCAGAGGGACGTGGACAAGGGTACTCACTAGGGGCCGAGAGCTGATCGTGGTTCTGGTTTTAGCTTTGCCACTAACTCACAGATGGCTCCTGGGCAAGTCTTTCTCTCTCCCTGGGCCTCAGTTTCTTCATCTGTAAAATGCAGAGGGTTGGACTGAACAATTGCCAAAACACTTCCAGCTGAAACATTCTCTGAATCTGGGAATTACTTTCTTGACCTGAACACCATTTCAATGTCTTATGAGGTCTCTGATAAGGAATCTTCTAGAAAATGTCTTAATTAGTTTGGTGTCAATGAGTATGGCCACATTGCCTATTCATCAAAAGTCTTCTTAGGGCCGGCCGAGTGGCTCATTTGGTTAAGAGCTCACTCAAGAGAGCGAGCTCTGAGCAACAGGGTTGCCGGTTTGATTCCCCGTCCAAACTGAGCTGCTGTTGAGCTGCCAACAAGTGGCAGGATGGCTCAGCTAAAAAAAAAAAGCCTTCTACATAGGAGAAGAGAAGGGATAAAATACTTGGGAGGCAAAAATATGGAGGGCAGTCGGCAGACTCTCAAGCCTTTTGGGCCTCTATTGGGCCCCTGCCCCATATGGGGACAGAGTTAGGGCTGTGGAACTCAGAGCCACCACCTGCATTTTATCTCAAACCAGGCATCTCAAAATCATAAAATTTGGGGGTGCTGTGGCTCCTAGAGGAGATAGATTTTCCCCAGTGAAACATGAAGCTGTTCCAAGACTTGGGCCTTTTAGTCCAGTGCCCATTTTATCAAATGATGTCACTATTTAATTCAGCAGGTCTGGTATTTCTTCACTGTAAAATTAAGAGAGAGACTGTGAAACTAAGATGGTCTTTGAGATTTCTTTCCACAGCATGAATTTATAATACAATTCCTTGAGTCATAAAAGACACAGAAGCTGAGGTTAGAACCTAGGTCAGCATGGCTGCTGTCCAAGGTCCTGAAAGACAGTGTTGGCCAGTCCCAACTACCAGGCCCCCCCACAGCCAAGGGGAGGAGGGCACAATTGTCTTCAGAGCCTCACTCCACTCATTATTTCTACCATCACATAGCTTCCACACATGCCAGGCTTGGTGCCCTCCCTACCAAGCCTTGGAAGCCACCTATGACAAGGCTCTTTGGAGACAGGACAGCAGTGGTGAATGGTGGGATAGCTTTGTTCTCTCACTGATGAGGCACTAAGGTTGTGTCTGTCTTAGGCTTGGGTGGTCCAGCAAGAAGAATACCAAAGTCAAGCTCTCTCTCTCAGCCTTGATACATGATTGGGGCGGGGGAGGTTCTTGGACACAGTAAAGGGAGCATTCACACATTGTGGTCAGGTTATTACCCATAGGCTGGTTTTCAGGACCCTACATAAGCAGCTATAGCTAACAGGTGAGAGACCAGGAATGTGAAAGAGATGGGTCAGGAAGGGCAGGAGAACCCTCTGGCTCAGACTCACAACTTGAAATGAATTGGGTGGGAGAACAGATCAGCACCAGTGAAGATAGATTTGAGAAGGCTGAAAGGCAAAATCCTGGGATGTGCCTGATGATATCAGCTTCTTCCAATTCAACTTTACACACAGCCACTGAGCACTCACTGTGGTTGTCAGCTTAAATGCATGGTTTCATTTAATTCATTTAGGGATCTAATAAAGAATGCAGCATTATTTACACTCCACAACTAAGTACATGCAGCCTAGGGTGATGGAGGGAGTTGCCCAAGCTCTCTCAGTTGGGGAGTGGCAGAAGTGAGGTTTGAAACAGCCTCTGTCTGCCTGTAAAATCCTTACTCATTCCACAGCAAACACTCCCACCCTGACTGAATGCAATGGGAACAGGGCTGGACTTGTCTTGCTTGAAATGAGCAAGCAGAGTGGATACAGAAAGGGTGCTGAGTCTCTTCCTATTGTTTGACTGTTGGGCAGACATAGCATTGAATGGCGATGGCCTGGAAGCCCATTCCTGGGAGAAAGGGTAGTGTGTGCTGGCTTACATTGGTTCTAAGTGCCATGGGGAGAAAGATGTGGGAATATGCACTGGCCAAGTCATCAAAGGAAATTGGTTTGGGGTTATCCTTGGCCCTTAGGCCAGGAGTCATGAACACTGGCTCACCCACCAGATGTATCTGAGACATTGGGCATCTCTCTCTTGAGAGTGTGTGAGTCCTTGAATAAATAAGGGCCATTTTTTGAGCATCTACTGCACTCATTCAACAGATATCTATTGAGTGCCCACTAGGTGCTGGACTCCCTGCTCTGTCCACTGTGGTTGCTGTCTCTGTCACCCTGTGAGAGCTCCCCTTTCATGCTCTGCCCCTCTTTCTGCTCAGTTTCAAGCATTCCAAGGCCCCTACCCCCCACAATCATAGCTGGTCCTTGGTTTTTTGTCTCCTTGGAGCGAGGGCTGGTGGTTGAGGGAGGAAAACAAACTGGCACATGGAGGACAAATCACACAGCCAAGTGGGGATCTTCTTAATTCTTCCTCTAACACATGAGAAGTTTAACTCAAATTAATTCAAGCCGAGCTCATACCTGAAGAAGAAAAAGGAGTTAGTTAGACTCAATTTCTTGGTCGGCCTTTCAAGCCTGGTATTAATCTACTCAACAGTTTAGTTTATAAGGAGAAAAAACATGCTTCTTCAGGAGTTTTCTAACTGAAAATAAATGTCTCATTAAGTTAAACATATTAACCTAAGAACAGTATTGATGTCAGACAGACTAATGAATGCCATTGCAGGGAATGCACAATAATCCTCAGAGGGACCAGACTGGCCATTAGGAATTCTCTGCAAATGTGCTCAGCTATAGTACAAGGGACAGAATCACTGATGGGGTGGGGGAAGGGAGAGAGATGGAAAAGGAGCTCGTGTGGAGCTACAGTCGTCCCTGGGAGTGGTGCTCCGATGAATTCTGGCACCTTTGAATGTTGTGAAGGGTGCAGGACCAAGGGAGGTGCTGGATGTGACATGACTCATTGTTGGGTCCAAGGGCATGGTGCTGATTTAGCCTCTGCAGAGGAGGGAGGGCAGGAGGGTCAGAGTTAGGGCATCAGAACACTGGATTCTCATCCCAGGTCATCACTTCACAGGGGACGAGGTTTGGTTCCAGCTGATCCTTACTAAGCTGAGCATTGTGCTGGGCACTTTCACATGTGTGATGCTCATGCAACCTTCACAGAATCTCAGGGAGACAGGCCTTTGGCCCAGGATTAAAGGTGGAGAAACTGAAGCTCAGAGAAGATAAGTGGTCACCAGTGTGTGGGCAGGAGACCTGAGGCTGGGACCCAGGCTGGCTGCCCCAGTGGAGGTTTCCTCTCCCAGCCCCACCTGGCTGGCTGACCTGGTGGAGGTTTCCTTTCCCTTTCCTAGCCCCACCTGGTCTTTCCCTCCTAGTAGTCTGTCTTCAAAGCCCTTGCCACCCCATCCTCCAGGACCCTGAAAGACCTCAATTGCAGCTGTGCAAAAAGAGCTCTCTCCATGTCCACACAAGGGACACCAAGATGTAAAGCAAATCAGAGGGCTTAGGAGCCAGGGAGGCCTTGATTTAAATATGTCCCAGGAACACCCCAGCTGTGAGCCCTGGGCCAGGTCAGTTCTCTGAGTCTCAGATTCTTTACCAAGAAAATAGAAATGGGTACTGCCATCCCGTAGGCTTGTGGTGAGGATCAAATGAACTAGTAAAGGTGACGTTCCTGACATACAGTAGGTGCTCAGGAAGAACTGTTCTCCTACTCTACACTGGACTCCTGGTCCGTCCAGCTGGATTCTCTCGGGGGAGAAGCTGGACTCAGCTTGGGGGAATGTGAGGAGCAGACTGTGCTTCCTGAATACTAGCCCAGCAGTTAGGGCCAGCCCCAAATGCCACAATCCAGACATTTCTTGAGGACCCAGTCTGTTCCAGGTGCCATGTGGAATAAGGAGATGACCACGCCACGGTCTCCCAAACCAGAGACTTCACAGCTGAGTGGGGGAGATGACCTTAGGGCATTAGAGAGAGTTCAAGGACATGGGCATAGAAGAGTGGTAAGGATCTGAGACAGAGGCAGAGCCACTGTGACGGGCACAGAGAGAATGGGACACAACATGGAAGAGGTGCCTTCTACATGTGTAAGTTGGGTAAACCACCATTCCCCTGGGAACAGAAGCAAGAAGACTCCATATCAAGGTTCAGGACAGCTAGAGGCCTGGTCCAAGGTTGAGGGAAGTGGAACAAACATGGACATTCATATATGTACAGACCCAATGTGTCAACCCTGTGTCTGTTACTCCATTTATTAACAAGGAAATTGATATGCATGCTCATCATTTCATTTATTTCTAACAAATAATCTCTGGGAGGTGGTTAGGTGAGGAAGCTGAGGCTCAGAGTTGCTGAGTGATTGCTCCAGGGTCACATAGCTCATAAGAGCCAGGATTCACACCCGAATCTGCCCAACCTCAAGGCCCATGATTTCCCCACTGGCCATGGTTTGTTTCCCCTGCAGACTACAGATATCCAGAAAATGGTTGCTGGCCTTTCCCCATTGCCCTCCCTGATCTGGCTCTAAGGCAAGAATTCATCTCACAGGCAGGAGACGAACATGCATGAACTCTACCCAGCCCCACCACCACGTGTCACCACAAGCCCAAGGGGCCTGGCACAGACCTGCGGTGACTCCTCTGGTGCAGAGCCCGTGCTCCCACCTCACAGAGCGAGCCCAGCTGTTTACCAAGATGTGTGAGCTCTCCTCCCTGTGAGCACCTGCTCTCTCATAAGGGGGGCTCTGAGCATTTTGGCTGAGTGCTGCGGCTGCAACTTAATTGCAGATTGGGGTAATTTATATGCTGAATGGCATAAATTCTGGGTGAAATGCTATTTTTAACTCCACTGTAACTATTTTTGTAATTATTTAATTTTCATATCTCCTACACGTTCTTTGGTGGCAAGTTCTATGCCTATCTTATTCATCGTCTATTCTTCTGCACCTGGCACGTATAGTAGGCATACTTTAAACGTTTGTGAAGTAATTGAGTAAAGGATAGACTGAATGGGGGAAATGAGTGCTACCAACTCAATGATCGTTTCTTTAGGCAGGGAGGAACACCTGTGGGATTTTAGGAACAAAGGTGGTGGCGAAGAGATAATTGAGAAGAGTCAAGGTGCTAGATGAAATACTGCAAAGCTACTGAGTCCAACAGCTTTGCAGAGAGAGATGTGGTGCATTAGTTAGCTAATACTGCATAACAAACCCCCTCAAAACTTGTTGGCTTAAAATCATAAGCATTTCCTTAGCTCAAGAGTGTGTAGGTGAGCTGGGTGCTTCTGCCGACCTGGAATGGGTTTGATCTCAACTGGGTGAACTCATACATCTGCAGTCAGCTTGTGGATTGGCTGGGGCCCCCCTGTTTAGCGTGGTCTTCACTGGGATGGCTCATTTCTGCTTCATGTGGCCTCATCGGACAGCAGGTCAGCCCAGATTTGTCTTCATGGTAAAGAGAAAATTTAAAAGAGAGAGAGTGAATGAATGTACACAAGGTGTTTTGAGGCAAAGGCTGGTATACGGACCATATATCCGTTTTATTTTTAAAGAAATTTTATTGGGGAACAGTGTGTGTTTCCAGGACCCATCAGCTCCAAGTGAAGCAGTTGTCTTCAATCTAGTTGTGGAGGGCACAGCTCTGCGGCCCATGTGGGAATCGAACTGGCAACCTGGGTATTATGAGCACTGCACTCTAACCACCTGAGCTAACTGGCCACCCCTGGACCTTATATTCTTATTTTCTGTATTCTTGATGCTCTGGCATTAGGATCTTGATCATGGAGAGACTGCTTCTCCTAGGGTTAATTCCTGGAGATAGCAAACTACTCTCTTGTAAGTGTGCCTTTGATATACAAACCAACCAATCCAGAGCCCATAGACCTAACCATCTCTACCTAACTCTTACACACCAAGTCATTGTTCCCCCTGCCCTAAATGACCCTAGAGCCAGTTACTAGACATCTAGGGACCACCCCAATAGTCCAGAGTCTGCTGAAATTATTCAAACTATTCAACCCTAAGGTGACTCGACATACTTACCTTACCCTGCCCATTCCTTCCTGCAAGAGCCCTAATAAAAGCCATGTTCTCCCCTCTTCTCCTTCTGCCCCCTGACCCATCCTGGTGGTTCCCCAGGCATCTCTGTGTGGTGTGCTGTGTCTCTTGTTTCCAGGGATCTGTGAGTATAAACTTCTTCTTTAATGACAATCATTTCTGTGTCTGCATTGTCTTACCATATCTGACCTAAAAAAAAATCCTGGTTATATTTTAAACAGCTGAGAGCTCACACATCACTTCTGTCACATTCTATGGGTCAAAGCAAGTCACAGGGTCAGCCTAGATTCAAGAATTGGAGAAATAGACCTCACCTTTTGATGGGAGGAGAAGCAAAGTCACATTTCAAAGGACAGGATACAGGTAGAGAAGTATTGTGGCCATTTCTAATCAATTTTTCAGCTATGTTTTAATATTTCATTACTATTTTTATTTCTTATAACACTCTCAGCAAACCAGGAATAAAAGGGAACTTCTGCCAGCTGATAAAGAACACCTATGGAAAACCAACAGGTAACATCATACTTAATGGTGAAAGACTGAATATTCTAACCCTAAAATTAGGAACAAGAGAAGGATATCTTTTTCTTCTTAGCACCTGCTCTATTCACTATTATACTTAAGGGTCTAGCCAGTGCAATAAGGCATGAAAAGAAATTAAATGTATCCATAGTAGAAAAATTAAAGCTTTAGGTGTAGACAACATGATCACCTACATAGAAAGTCCAAAAGAATCTATAAGTTATTAGAACTAATAAGTGAGTTTAGCAACATTGCATGATAAAAGATCAATATAGAGAAATCAATTGTATTTATATTTACTGGAAATGAACAAAGATATTGAAATAAAAAACACCATTTATAACAACATCAGAAATTTTAAGTATTTAGGAATAAATATGACAAAAGTGTTCAAGATATGTACACTTTACTAAAAAATATTGCTGAGAGAAATTAAAGAAGATCCAAATAAAAGAGAAAAATATGTTGTTCACAGGTTCCAGGACCTAATACTGATAAGTATCAGTCTCCCCAAATTAATCTCTAGGTAACTCAACCCAATCAGAAGCCTAATAGGCTTTTAAAAAAAAAGATTTTATTGGGGAATTGGGGGAGGGGAACAGTGCTGGGGAATCGGGGGAAGGGGAACAGACAAGTTGCTGTCGTTTTGTTCTTCAGTCTAGTTGTGGAGGACGGTGCTTCACTGGCCCAAGTTGGCACCATCATTGCGCTCTTCCTGGGCGAGGCAGATCAGTCGCCAGCCTCTGGACGGCCGCTCACGGCGGCTGCTGGCTACACACGGTAGCCCATGGCAACCCACTGCAGCAGGGGCTGCAGCCTACACCGTCGCCAGCGACTCAAGGCAGCCCAGCTCCAGGTCGAGCTGTTGTTCAGCATCTTAGCTGTAGAGGGCAGCGTCACTGGCCCTCATATGTGGGATCCGAACCGGGGCCCTCTGGCGTCCCAAGCCAGTTCTTAACCAATGCGCCACTCGGTTGGCCCGGCTTTTTTTTTTTTTTGAAGAAATTTTTAAGCTGGTTTTAAAATTCATATGGAAATGCAAAATACCTAGAATAGTCAAAACAACTGTGAAAAAAAGAGCATATTTGGAGGATTAACACTACTTAATTTCAAGACTTATGAAACTAAAGTAATCAAAACAGCATAGCATTAGTGTATAGAAAGATCAATGGAACAGAATAGAATGTCCAGAAATAGACCCAACTGATATGTATAGACAACTGATTTTTGATAAAGGTGCAAAGGACATTTAGTAGAAAAATTGTTTTTTCAACAAATGGTGCTGGCACAATTGGATGTCCATATGTCATACAGTAAGCTTCAGTTCATATCATACACCATATAAAAACTTATCTCAGAATGGATTATAGATCTAAGTATAAATGTTAGAATTATTTAACTTCTAGAATAAAACAGAAGCAAAAATCTCCATGACCTTGGGTTAGGCAAAGCTTGCTTAGATATGACAGATACCAAAAACATGATCCATAAAAGAAAACATTGATAAATTGGAGTTAATCAAAATTATAAACATCTGCTCTTTGAAAGATATTAAGATAATTAAATACAAGACACAGACTGAGAGAAAATATTTTCAAAGCATCTATCTGACGAGAGACTTATATCTAGAGTATGTAAATAATTCCCAAGACAAACAACCAATAAAAAATAGACCAAGGATTTGAACACTTCATCAAAGAAGATACACGAATGACAAATAAATAGGCACATGAAAAGATGCTGAACATCATTAGTGATTAGGAAAACACAAATTAGAACCACAACAAAATACCTCTACAGACCGGGGGTATTAGAATGGCTAAAATTAAAGACATGGCTCATATCAAATTTTGTCCAGGATGTGGAGGAACTGGAATGCTCACACACTGCTGGTGGGAATATAAGATGGTACAACCAAGTTGGAAGACAGTTGGACAGTCTCTTACAAAGTTAAACACCTACCATATGATCTAGCCCTTCCACTCCTAGTTATTTACCCAAAAGGAACACGAATGTTCATAGCAACTTTATAAGAGCTTCAAACTAGAAACAGCCCTCATGTCCATCAACAGGTAAATGGATGAACAAAATTGGCATATTCACATAATGAGATACTATTCAGCTATGAAATAACTATTGGTACATGCACCAACACGGATGAATCTCAGAATAATTGCACTGACACCAGACATGAAAGAGCACATTGCTGTTATGATTCCATTTACATAAAATTCTAGAAGATGCAATCTAATCAATAGTGACAGAAAGCAGATTCATGGCTGTCTGGGGATGGAGACGGGGTGGGGGTGCAGGGCAGGGGGAAGGCAGGGAAGGGCAGGAGAAAGGGCTTGTAAAGGAGCACGTGGAGACTTTCGAGGGTGATGAACACGTTTATTTTCTTGATTGCAGTGATAGTTTCAAGGATACACACTTACGTCAAGCTTATCCAATTGTACGTGTTTAAATACATGCAGTTTATTTTATGTCCATTGTACCTCAATGAAGTGGTTTTAAAAAGTCTTATTCAGATCTTCAGCTGCCGTTCTGGGGGTGGGGGGATTTCTTACCAGAATCAGGTGAACAGGGTGGAGAACAGGGGAGAATTCAGCCAGTTGTCCAGGACCAACCCAATGTCTCTGCAGACATCTCCTCATTTAGGAAGAGTCAGTGGAAAATGTCAGAAAGTTGGTCGAGGGCCCTGTTGGATTCTTAGGGCAGATCTTCCCTGGAGAACTGCATCTGGGTTTGTCAGACGGCACAAAAGGGAGACAGGGAACTCCAGCTTAGTCAGAGGGGCTGCGTGATGAGGAGGCTGAAGAAGTGGGACTGTACAGCCTGGGGATGGGACATTGCTGAGGGGAAGAGAGGGCCGTCTCCAAGCACAGAATGAACTGCCATGTACAAGAGGAAGTAGACGCCCACAGCGGGGTCGGGAGGAAGGACTTTCCAACATTCAATGCTGTCCAGAGATGGAATGGGCTACTTTGAGGGATGCTGAGCTCTCCATCTTTGGGGATGTGTAAGCAGAAGATAGAGGGAGTAAAATAGTGAAGTGTTCAGGCTTAGGCATCAGACAGATCTGGATTTGAATTGCAACTTGGGTGTTCTAGGGCAA
>NW_017731360.1:8316312-8342474 GCF_001890085.2 Hipposideros armiger | reverse complement strand
AAAAAAAAAGTAAGGTCATAATACCATCTAACGCACCGGGTTATTATGAGACTTACCTGAAGTAACACGTGGAAAGCACTAATGGGGGTCAGGCACATACATATTAGATCTCAGTGGCTAGAAGTTGACGTCATTGCATTTTATTTTTATTGAGGGGACTGTCATCTGGTAAGGTGTTGGCTATTACCCCCTTCATCACTCTGAGTCTTTGGAAGCAATCCCATCATTTACCCCTGGGAATTAGTGGTCTGTTCCTCCTCCTCCTCGCTCTTCCAGACCCTGTCTCTTCCTCCAAAATGGTCTCTGCTAATTCACAATCCCCACCTGGCCTTTCTTTTCCTGGTGAACGGTGGCATCGAGATGACATCAGGTTTCCTTGCTCCCGCTGCCCACACGTGTGTGAAGATGACTGATTTGCAAAAGGAGGGGCTCGTGGAGCCACAGATTCACAGATATATTGACAGTCTTTGGGGAGCAGAGAACCCTCTTCAGGGAGTGATCTGCGAGTGCCCCTTCTGTCTATCACACAGGGCTGGCTGGCTGGCTGCTCTCTTGATCATCCTCCTTGATCTCCAAAATGAACGTTAATTTCAGGCAGAGGAAAAAGAAGAGGCTCATAAAGCCTTGCTCCAGGCCTCCTGGCAGAGTTATCATTTCTTGGTGGTAGTCAAAGGCCCCCTCTATGAGCGACTGGCCACTTAGCACTTGTTAATGGATCTAACTTCCACAGGCTTTAAGTGTTTCCTTGAAATTGATCTTGCAGTGAAAAGTATGCTTTGGAGACATGAAATAACCATCAGAGAGCCTTAAATGAATTACACTTTATCAAGAGGAGAAAAACAATGCACTTGAAACATGCGCTACGAGGGAAATGAAGGGCTGTCAGGCATCACGACGGGGAGGGCAGGAGAGGGCCCTTGTGCCTGTGTGCTGCTGAACTTGTCACAAGTGTCTTCATTTGCATTCAAGAGGGGGAATGCAATGTCCTGGACCATTTTCCCTGCTGTGTGATGCAACATTTCCTGCTCCTGTCCTCACCCCAGCTCCGTCCCCACAGGGAGAGCGGGTGTCTGAATCACTCTCCTCCGCTGGGGGTGGGGGAGTGAAGGCTGTGCTTGGAGAAGAGAGGAAAAGAGGGGCCCTGCTCTCTCCTCACCCTTCTTCCCGTCCTTCGCCTGTCCTCCCTCTTGGGTTCCACCGGCTGAGGAATGCACCCTGGACAAAAAGGGGCACACGGGCTCTGCTTCTCTAGGAATGTGGCCATGTAGACATATCTCCCCAGACATGGGAGAACTGAGATGAGCCCCCTGTCCCTTCCTTCCCCACACAAGGGCCCAAGGAGGGGGTTCCAGTCACTCGGAGGTTAGCAAACGTTTGCCGAGACCCAGCCTGGGCCCAACTCTGTGTCCAAGCCGGAGACTCAGGCAGGATGAGCTCTGGACCCCACCCTCCTTTTGTCCACTGTGAGGCCACCTCAGCCTCTGACTGGCCCACCTGTCACCTCTGGATACAGCTGTGTCTGTTAATATTTGTCTTCCCACAGAATGTCAGCTCCACAGGTGTGGGGCTTTTTCTGTCCCCCTCAGAGCTGTGTCCCCCACGTCTGGAACAGCGCCTGGAGCATGGTGGCTGCTTTGTTTTGTGAATGAGTGCATTGGATGGACTCTTTTAACGGAGGGAACTGGTGTCATCAGTGGGCAACCTCCCTTGGTGTGGAGGGCGAGTGCCCAGGGGACACGGGTGGGGCACCCACAGCATCTGCTACCATCACGAAGAGTGTAGTACATGGAGCATGTGGGGCTCAGAGCCAGCAAACCCCACCCTGCCAGGACCGATATGCCAACCCAGCCCCTGCCGGAGGACGTGTCCTCTCACTGCTGGCGGGCCACATGGGTCTGCCCGGCCACCTCCTGCCTCAGCCCCAGCCGGCCCCTGGGGTGGCGAGAGGACTTGGATGGTGCTTCTGTGCTGTGTCTCGGTCACTGGCCCTCTGCTCCCTGGTTAGAGGGGTCTCACTGAACGTCAGCCAAGTGGAGAGTCAAGTGGGCAGATGAAACGTGGAACCCAGGGAAGAGGCACGAGTGGTGTGGGGTTTGGGGTACAAGCTGAGAATGCAGAGGACAGCCACAGAGAACCACCCTCAGCTGTGGGCTGAGTAGAAGAGGTGGACCAGGGGAAAATCATCAACATTTCTAAAAAGACGGGAGTTACAGTGCTTGTTTTTCAGATAAGGAAATTGGAGCTCAGAGGTGCAGTGCGTTGCTAAACATCGCACAGCTGGCAATCTGTAGAATCATGATTTATACCTTAGGTTCAGCTGGACTCCAAATGCCTACCCTCAACCCCTCTTGCTTTCTGCCTCTTCCGCCCATCTGCTGCTCTCACCTGCCACCTCCTGCTGGGCCAAGCAGAGCAGGAAATGGGGAGAAAATGACTTTCCTGATAGGAGAGATAATGGGGGCAGCTCCTGGGGCCGGGCAAGAGTCAAGGCCTGTCTTTGCTCCCTCAGTCCCTGGGCTTTTGCAGATCTCCACAGAGCCCTGCACCTGATGCTGAGGCTGCCTCAGCTTTCGTTCCAGAGCCTGAGGAAGCCAGTGCTTTTGAGTTTCATGCTCAATCATTCAGGTGAGTAAGTTTAATTAAAATTTCTTGGCAGTCATTATATTTTACCCAAACAGCGGATGGCCTTGCATTTTTGCCTGAGAGCAGCAGTCCCGTCGTGGAGATCTTCCTCTGAGGCCTTTCTACCTCCACAAATCAGCATGGATAACAAGCCCTCTTGGGGTTGCCATGAAGTTGAAAGTGGACCAGGCCTCCTGCAGACACAGTGCATGGGTGACCACTGGCTAAACAAGGCCCCCTCGGGAGCAGGGCTGAGTGTCCACCAGCCCTGTGGTCCCAGCCTCCGGTTCTAGGAGACGATCTCTGACATTTACTTGGCATTGATTCTAAGTAAACAATGGCCAGGAAGGACTTAGGAAGGGGGTTGTGGGGCAGGTTTTACCTGGAGGTTACTGAAAACCACATCCCTGCAAACAGGGCAGTGGGAAGGCAGGGTTGTATGGGCGTCCCCTTCAGGGTGTCGTAGGGTCAGAAGGGCAGCCTTGGGGCAGTGACTTACCCTCTCAGAGCCCCAGTTTCCCCATGTGAAGGCAGAGCAGATGAACCCTCCTTCCAGGCAGTTGTGAGGGTCACAGGGGAGGCGCTATGGGAAGCTGTCAGCATGGTGCCTGGCACACTGTAGGTGCTTAGATTAGTATGTGGCTATTGGTGCCCAGAGGACTTGTTAGCTGGGTAGAGGTGGTGATGGGGAGCCCTAGCTTCCAGCCCTCACTTGTCCCACGGCTGATCCTCTGAGGATGCTCGGGCACTTGGCAGCAGGAGGGTGGTTCCCCATCGCGGTGGTCTAGACATGGAGACTCAGGGATGTGGGTGATAGACGTTCCTGTCCGAGCAGACAAGAAGGCTTTGGGGGCAGCCTCACCATAGTTGACAGGAAACAAGATGCAGCATTTAGAGAGACTGGGCGCAGGTGAGAGGTGGCAGAAAGGTCAGTCCACGCTTGCCAGCAACTAAATAGACAGAACACAGGTGTGTGCTGCAGGCAGAGCTCCACCCACTGTGGGGGCTGTGAGCAGGGGATGAGGGGAGACCCTGACTCCGGGTGAAGAAGGGCATACATAAGATCTGAGGAAAGGAGCAGTGTCCGAGCACAGAGCTCAGCTCAGGCCCTGGGAACCACTGCAGTGCCCACCCTACCCGCTCTGCACCTACCGGTGCAGGACCTGCTGGTGGGAGAAGAACTGAGAAGACCGGTGCATCACTGGGATGTTCAGTGCAGCATGACTCTGGGAGGAAGCAAGGATTCTCTGAGAGGGCTGCTCAGGGCTGACTCTGTCATAGAGAATCAGCAAGAAGGGAAAGAGAAAGTTCTGGGGGGGCACCTGGGGGCGGGAACAGGTCTAACCCTGGGAAGATACATGGCAGAGCAAAAGGAGCAGCTGGGCTCAGAATCAGGAGATCTGGGTCCTGGGCCCAGCTTAGTCTCCAGACCGACCACTGTGTGACCGGGGCCAGCCATTTGGCCTCTCTGGGATGAGTCTGCGCATCTGCAGAACAAGGTCATTTCTAAGATCGCTCCCAAGCCTTGACTTTAGAGGGTTCTGTGTGATTGCCCTCCCCCGCCACCTTAAATATGGCCAGTGTGTCCCCAGTTCAAACCCACCTCTTGCCAGAAGGAGGCAAGCCAGCCCCAGGAACCCTGAGCGCCGAGTCAGCAGCCCTCATGGTCACCGCATGATGCCCGGTCTGGCAGTGACGGGGCTGCTCCGTTCATGAGAGGCTGGGGCTAATGTGCCCTTATCCTTGGAGATGCCATTATAGGGTGGTTTCTGCAGCTTCCTCTGTGGGAGGGAAGAAGATGGAGAGAAGGGGCAGCAGGAGATGAGTCTGCCTCATCCCCCTGGGGAAGAAGCTGAGGTAGCAAAGTTTTGTGCTAGTCTCAGCTTAGAGACTCAGATGCCGGAAGGGGGGCAGCCATTAGGCTCTTTCGTTTCCTGTGACAGGAACCTCTGTAGAACTTGGCTTGAGCTCAGGAGGGATTTATTAGTCTTATGCCACGGAAAAGCTCAGGAAGGAGTGGAGGGGCCTGTAGTTAGACTTGGCTGCAGGGACTCAAATGATGCCACCAGGACCTTCTCCATCTTTTAGCAACTCTTTCCCACGCAAGGCCACGCTCAGGTCCCCTTCTTGGTGGCCAGATGATTTTCCATCCAGACCAGAATCCAGCAGAGATCTGGCGGGAGGGCACCTCGCTCCCAATCTGCTGCTCTCCTACCACCCCTCTGCCCTTGCTGGCTGCATGAGCCCTGAGCTGTCATCCTTGTGGTCCCTGATGGGCGCCATCAACCACCCTGCAGCCTAAATATTGACACACGATCAACCGCTCTTCCCTGAACTGTGTCACCCTTCGCAAGGTGTATTGACTCTCCTATTTAAATGTGAGACAACTGAGGGTCAGTTGGGCTTGTCCAAGGTCAGCTGCTGACCAGTTAGAGATCAGAACACACTCCCAGTCTCCTGGTGTCCCAGGACAGAAGCCTTCAAAAAGTTTGTCATTTTATCCTCTTTGATTCCTACGAGGCGGGTGTCCTTGGGATTCATGCCCTAGTTATATATGAGGGAACAAGGCTCAAAGAGGCCCAGCCCTTTGGGGTTCCTCACACAACTGGCCGGTGTCAAGGAGGAAGTGGGCCAGGTTTCCTCAAGTCCAATCTGGTGCCCTGGCATCTAACCCCGCCACACACACACACACACACACACACACACACACACACACACTGCCACTCATAGTTAGGAATGGCATTTCACCAAGAGTAGGGAACCAGACCAACAGAGGCATAGATAAACCAGAGATTACTTTTCTTACCTAATGAGCTGGTGGCTGGTGAAGTCCCAGCAGGTCCAAGACACCATGGGCCCAGCCTCCTCCTCTATTTCCTTGACGCCCTTGGCATGTGTGGGCTACCCTGAGGTCACAGTTCGGCTGCTCCCATGGGCCTCAGGCCCCACTTCAGGACGGGCAGTGGGCAGTTCACAGTGGCCCAGGCAGCTCCTGCCTTTCCAGGAGCTGTCCCAGAATTCCCCGCAGTAACCTCTGCTCCCGTTTCATTGGTGGGAACTGTGCCTACAGGGCGGGTCATGGAATGTTTTTAAGTAGGGGAAATTGTTGTCCCTGAGGTTGTTGTCTCCGACAAAATAGGGTTTGTGTTAGTAAGAAAGAAGAGGCAGATAACTATCAGAAGATTGCTTGCAATCTCTGCCCCAACACTTACAATCCCATGTTCATATTTGTTTCTACCTTGGAGGAGCACAGTCACATTTGTTGTGATCAGGCAGTGAGGCTGAACCACTTGCTCAAGGCCCCAGAGGAGTTGTTGGCTGAGCCAGGCTAGAGCCCCGGCTCCCTGCCCCAGAGTACCCAGCAGCTCCCCAGATCTGTACTCTTATCCCCTTTTGTCTGTTTTCCTTCTCTGGCCCAATTCTCTACCTCTCAACCTCCCCAGATCAGCCCAGGAAAGCAAAACACATCCCTGCAGCCTGGAGATGAGGGGGCAGTGGTTTGTCAGTTGTGGTTCTGACGCTGCGCTCAGGCTGAACCTCTTTTTAAGCAAGTCTGCTATCCAAACTCAAACCAAGCCCCCAGTGTTACGCTCCCTGTCTCACATCCTGCTGGTGGGATGGTCACTTGGGATAACCTTAGCAGAGGATACCTGGGCACAATCCATCAAAACTGAAGACGCACATAACCTGTCTCAGCAATTTAGCTTCTAAGGGTCAATCATTCTGAAATACTCTGGAATACGAAGTAAGGATCTTCACTACAGTGTTATTTCTAGTAGCAAAATTGCAGAAATCTAAATGTCCATCAGTAGGAGATTGGTTACCTAAATTATGGCACATCCATACCATTGAATACTAAGCAGCCATTAAAATGATTGAATTTGGCCTTCGTGCTGTGATTTGGGAGAATGTCTATGATAGTTTTTGAATACAGAGTGTAGATTGCTGAAAAATATGAACAGCATGATAAAGAGTCCAATAATCCTGGTTCATACACAGATAAGTGTCTGGAAGGATGTGAGCCTGTCTTGGGAGACTTAGGAAAGTTCTTCATGTGTTGAGACCCTCTGACCACTGAGCTCCCCCTCCCTTATCTAAGGCCATTTGTGCCTGAGATTCTCTTCTCCTCTCGTCTACGTCATCAGTGTTCCCATTTCTTCTGGATCATTCCGATTAGAGCACAAACACAACATTAGTTCTCTAATCCTCCCCCCTCCAAATAAAAACAAGCCAATATCAAACCTCTCTTGCGACCTTTGCTTCGTTTCACAGTAACACCAAAGTCACCATTCTTACTATCTCCAATTTCCCTCTTCCCATTTTCTTTTCACTCGTGTCCTTCATGCTCCAATGCAACCCTTAAAAACATGCTCAATTTCTGTTTCAGGTTCTGCTCAATTCAACCAGTGTTTTCCCAGGTTCCTACTAGGAGCCAGGCACCGTGCTTGGGACTGTGGGGGAACGCGGATGAATAAGACCAGTGTTCCAGAGGAAACTGGCATTGTTGACTCTCGCACAGGGGAGGCTTTTAAAAACTTGCCTGGAGAGCTGATACCACAAGAAAACTTAGCAAGGCTCTATGCATCAAAAGCAAAGTGAACTGGCGCCTAGAATAAAGACATGCTCCTGGTCACTGATCCTCCCTTTGACCAAACTCTAGCCAGGCTTCTTTGAACCCTCTTCTTGGCTCGGCCTCACTTTGGCCCATAAAGACTTGAACAAACACTAACCTCGTTTCTAACAGCTCGAAGTCACATCCCTAGGATGACCTCCCTAGCCCCTCTTAAAGAGCCTGCCTGAGAAAACTCAAGTCTGCCAAAATAAGTTACTTTTGTTCCAGCCAACACCTGAAAATAGGGTGCCTGTCTCCCAGATTTTGGGGAGGTAGGAGCCTAACTTCGATGAGTGCCACTTAGCAAACCCAGATGGGTCTCACATGGACCAACCTCCCATCCCACCGTTTGTAATTTTTCACTTCCCTGACTCTGCTCAAGCCCCTGTCATTACTCAACCCCTGTCTCCATTATTCTCCCTTTAAAACGCCCAGTTATCTCTGCACAGATCAGAATGGAGCTCAGCTCTTTCCCCTACTGTCAGTAGTTACAGAATAAATTCTGTTTTCACTGCTGTAACTAATGCCCGGCTACGTTTATCTTTGACATCTCTAAGGCTGGTGGGGCAGCCGGAGGGTACACTGAAGGATGGCAGAGGGACAGGAGGGGGAACAGCTGCTCTGCCCCCTTCCTAAAAGCACTGGATAACAGATTAATATGATGCTTTGAAGCTAGCAGAAAAAGACATTAATGAAAGCAGGTTCCAGGTCCACCCAGAGGAGGCAGGTGAGGAGTGAGCAATGCTTTTTCCAGCGTTCTCAGGAACCCTACCAGGCACACACCTGCCCCGATTTCACCCTCAAGCTGCCCTCCTTATTTTAGAACTTGCTTATACCTCTGCTGTTTGGGTGACTCCCTGAGCCAGTGCCACAGGGATAGCTTTCCTTTTATTTCTTTTCCTGCAGGAGAATGTGTGTGGACCCATGAGTATGGAGGGCAGCTGAGATGGGTTGTGGCGAGGCCATCAGGAATGGCCATCATGGAGGAGGGAACTGCATGCACAAAGGTAGTGTGGTGGCACAGCACGGGATGGACAGGAAACTGAAGGCAGGCCAGAGGCTAGAACTCGGGGTAGAGAGAGGGGCTGTGCTGTGAGCTGACCAAGAGAGATGGCAGGGCTGGACCCTGTGAGGTGTGAGAGACCAAAGAACTCTGTTTTTAACTCAAGAAAAACAGGATGCCACTGAAGTGACACAAAAGAGGTTTCAGTACTGGAAATTGCATGAAAAATTCTTTCAGTTCCCCCAGCCCCCCCCCCCAAGCCTCTAGGCTGGAAGACAGTGTCATTCTGATTGTATAGCTGAACCAGAGAGGTCGTCCTCCCTGTTCAAAGTCACACAGCCACCATCATGCCAACAACCCTGATTTTCAGCAGCAACAACCATCATCGGCCACAATACCTGGAGTGGCCTGGCAGCTACAGACGTTGTGTGCTCAGTATGTCGTTGTGCTGTGGGCAGAGCGAGCCTCATCTAGCTCAACTCTCATTGCAACCTGTATACACCTACCTTTATTTGATTTATATTTTGTTGTGCTAAGCTTTCTTCCTACAAAAGGCATATATGCTCATTTAAAAGATTTGGAACAATAGAGAAAATGAGAGCCGTCATCATCCCACTCTCTGCTTCCCATTTTACAGATGAGGAAACTGAGGCTTATGGGACTTCCTACATAACACAGCCTTATTCCCTATGATCACGCAGCTGGGCTTTCTCTTTGTATGATGTGACACCAGCAGCTCCATCATCCACAGGGGACACTAAGGCTCCGGGAGGTCTCGGGCAGTTGGAAACAATTGGCTCTTTTGTGGAGGTTTTCCTCCTGTATGGGTTGGTGCTGGCAAATCAATATTCAGTTGTGCCACACGTTGTGGAGCCTGCCTCCCCACTCAAGTACTGCAGAAAAGAGCAATAATCTTGACAAAATCTAAATAACATTGTCTCTAGTGAACTGAAGGGGAGACTTTGTACAGGGGGCTTCTGAGGAGTCCATAAATCTGAGGCTGATGAATTACCTGGGCAGGTGCCTCTGCCACCGGCATCCTTGCAGAGGACCAGAAGTGGGATAATTACTTTCCTGGCGCTGGTTATCTGGAGCGAGCTAGCCCATTTATCTCTTTTATTGCTCCTGGATTTCAGGAAAGTGTCTGCTGAATCCCCCACCTCTACCCCCCTTTTCTAAATATTGGATTTATTTGATGACTCCACTAGGCCTGGTGGGAGTCGGGGGTGGGCAGAGCATGTCCTGCAGTAAGGAGGACTCTGTCCCTGAGCCCATCAGCCTGGTGGGTTTTCTCATGGGTGTGATTGGTTGGTGGTTGGACAGGTAGCCAGCTGTTCATAACCATCATCCCCATCAGTGATACCATAAATTTCCCGTCTTTCCCCATTCCCTGCTCTGTGGACTGGCTGTGACCAACTCAGGGCAGCGGGAATTGGCTGAGGTGAATGTTTTCTCAGCCTTGGGAAATGTAGCCTGAGCAGGCATGTACAAAGCTGAAATCTGAGGTTCGATTACTAAAGGAAGATGGGGAGGCTCCATTGAGGGGTGCACTGGCAGATTCACCGCACTCAGAAATGTAGATGAGGGGAGTGTTTCTGGGAATTGGGGTGGGGCTGTCCTTTCTATCTTCTCTGTCTCCCCCAAAACCTCCTTTCCCCTCCATGTTTCTCAGCCTTGGCATTGATATGTGATTTTTTTATTGCCTTAATTTGGATTAAAATTACAAAGTGCTCTCTGGTTCACCTCTGAGCTCTGGGATCCCCCAAGCTAGTGAGGCCACCTGAGCATTTAGATAACTAATGTTTATGTTGACAGTACTTTATCTATCTCTGGATAAAATCATTTATTCACTCAGCATTTATTGGGTGCTCACTCAGTGACAGACACTGTGCTAAGTGTTGGGAATATAACAAAGAGAACAATCGGAGATAGTTCCTGACCTCCTAGAGCTTAGACTCTAGTGGGAGCAGGGTCTACCATTGAATGCATGCACAATTACAGCTGTAGTAAGTGGTCCAGGAAGATTTTCTTGAGGAAGTGATGAATAGGAATGTCTCAGGTAAGAGGGGAGGAAAAAACATTCTAGGCAAAAAGAACAGCATGTGCAAAGGCCCTGGGGTGGGCATGTTAGCCTAAGCAGGAGGCAAGAGTGGCTGCAGCAGATAAAGTGAGGGGGTTTGGGCGAGGTGAGGCTGAAGCAAGGTTGGGCCCAGGCCTGGCAGGGCCTTATAAGCCCTGTAGGAAGTTCTGTCTCTCCAGGTAGGGCTGCAGGAAGACTTTGAAGGCATTTGAACAGGGAAGTTTGAGCCCCACAGTCAGGCTGTCTCTCAGACCGTCCTCCACTTCTACAGAGAGCTGAGGCCATTGTGGTTCTTTTGCTGTCCCCATGGAAGGTGCATCTGTCACCTGGGGGTAGAGGAACCCTCCATGGACTTTGTTCCTTGGGATCCCACACATCTGGATTTAGGCCCATCAGGCTGGATTCACAGCAGCCCATGGGGAAGAAAGAATCCAGAGCAAAGCATCAGCTACAATGATGACCCGGATTCACCCCTGCCCTCCCCACCCGCCATGTGGAGGCACAAGCATGGGATAGACCCTGGCTGCTAACACCCTCTTGTGGCAGCTGCTGTGACCATGCACGCAATGGACGTAGTCCCCATTAGCCCTTGCTGACCTCACTCCTGTCTAATAACCAGGCGTAAAGGCTTCTCTGGATTAAACTTGGCCCTTTGAGACTTGGCATGAAAAGAGAAAGATCAATCCTTTCAGGGCACAAAGAGCCAAAGCACTTTCTCTTTTGGGAAACCGCTTACACCCATTCCAGGAAAGCTTGGGGTGGCAGACACTGTCTCCCTCGCCTCTTTCCTTGCCTCCCCATGTGATCTCCGGAAGGGAGGGAAAGAGTGGGCTTGCTGCTGGCTAGGGGCTCGGGGTTCAGCCTACCTCACGTGTACCGTGGCCTGTGTTCAGTGACCACAATGATGATGGAGTAATGGGGGCACCATTCTCTTCTCTCCATTTTCCCATTGGCCCTTAAAGTAGGAGTCTCCACCCTCTTGGGACTGTTGTCCACAGCTTCTGTCTCAGTTTCTACCTCTTGTTTGCTCTTCTTTGAGAGGAGGAGGGGCTTGTCTGATGAGTGAGTTCAATTGACCTTGTCATTCTGTAATCCACACAATGAAATTGTTTGATTTTCAGCCAACATGGGTCCAGTTGAGGACTATGGTGCAGGGAATTGCTCCCTGAGTTTGGCACCAAACAACTAGATTCACTCTGGACTCTGCTCCTCCTTAGCTGAGTCATCTTAGGCGAGTGACTTCACCTCTCTGAGTATCAGTTTCCTCATCTGCACAAGGTGGGTGTGATCATATCTGCATCAGAGGGTTGGGGACAGGGTGCCCAGAGAAAAACATGTTTTGAAAGCTGTGACATGGGAAGCAGACAGGAGGTGGCCTTGGCGTGAGAGTTCAGAATTGTGTTGGTGTTTCTCTTTTTCCTGGCTCTGTGCTGACTTCACTGATAATCTCTTTGAACAGTTGCATCAGGCCTGTACATTATCATGACCTTCATCCCTATAATGATGCTCAAGACTGCAAGTCAATCAAACCACATCTCAAAATGGCTGACATAATAATGACATTCATCATTGCACATGAAGAGAATCCAGGGGTGGATGAGGTTTCAGGTTTGGTTCATTCTGCAGCCCAAGGGCCATTCTAGGATTTTAGGAGAATTAAGGAAGGGACCCCAGCAAGGCGTCAGCTTGGATCCAAGGGAGGGGAAGTGAGAAGGAAAATAGACACAACCAGCTACTGTTTATTGAGCACTCACTCATGTTGCATGATCTTCAGCAAACCCTTCTGCCCCGATGAGAGCCTCAGTTTCCCATATGCACAATAGGATCATGACAGTCCCTGCCTCCCAGGTTATCATGAGGCTCAGTGAGATGACCTGTGAATCCCTCTCTATCACACCTGACTGGCAGTGAGCACTCAGTCAATGCCAGTTTGTGTTATTGATGGTGCTGTTGATGTGGTTGATGTCTGAAGGCTGTTGGGTGGGTGATTCCACTTGTTCCATGTTGTCCCTGGTTGGAGAGCTGGGACCTTTAAGAGGAGCCTCCAGGAAGCTGAGTACAGCTCTGGAAAAGAGACTTACCAATCAGGTTGCTTGCCCAGTGCAGGGCAGTGGTCCGCACCCCTCCCCAGAGGTGTGGGAGTCATGGTCAGGTGAGGCCTGCAGGGGAAATGCTGTGGCAGGGACTCGGGGTCCCAGTGAAGGGGACTACCAGCCTGGGTTGGGGGCATTCTGGGGGATGAACCAATGATTGAAGCAAACAGCACAGTTGCAGTTTGAGTATACACGAGACATTAAAATAGCTTTTCTGGTTACAACTGTACTCCTTGCCCAGCTGGCAGCCAGTCAGTGGCCCCTGGCCTCAGGCCTCAGCAAAGCCACTGGGCCATCGCTGGTCTGCAAGGCTCTGAGCCATGGGATCAGTTCTCATCACGTTTACACATTTCCTGGCTACCACTCCATGGGCTGGCAGATGGGGGAGAGGGGTTCACCTTGGACAGTGTCCTGTAAACCAGGCTACTCTGGGTCTGTCAAACCCTGACCCTCCTCTTCTAATCACAACCTCTTTGAGTCCCCTTTCTGTAAAATGGGGACCAGATCCACTTGTGCACTTTTGTCGGGCCTTGCACGAGTTCACGTATGTGAAATGAGTCCACCAATAGATGTGTTTTGAGTGCTGACTACATACCAGGCACTGAGGTAAACTCTATGTGCCTGACGCTTAGTAAATGCTCAGTAAACGTACTTATCTTTATCTATGAAGAGTTAGTGGGCTCCATGCCTGGAGAGGAACCAAGAATCGTGGGGCTGTGAGATGAGAGGAAGTTCAAATCTTTGTTCTGACCAGTACCAGCTGTGTGACATCGGGCGGTCACTGAGCCCTCCTGAGTGTAAATGCGGTTAATGATAATACCTGACAGCTGGAGCAGAGGTGCGATTCAGTGAGACAGGCTGCAGGGTGCTGACACAGCGGTGACACACGAAGGGCTGTGCGGTTATTCTCACTATGGGAAGCATGTGTGTCAGCATTAGTGGAGGGATTAGAGGCACTGGCTCTGGCTGGTGTGTGATGTTGTCATGAGGCTCAGTGCCAGCTCACCAACTGGGTGACACTGGGCAAACTACTCAACCAGCCCATGCCTCAGCTGCCTTGTCTGCAAAATGGAGACATAACAGTACAGGCCTCATAGGGTGCCATGAGGTTTAACTGAATCGCCGTATGTACAGTGCTCAGCACCATGCCTGCCCCACATTCCTGAAGCCATAGAAAGAGTGGCACTTAGGGTTTTAGGGCAGTGGTCCTTGGACATACTCCCCTGGGAAGTTTTTAAAAACTGCGGACGTGGGGCCCCCACCCCCAGAGATGCTGACGTTACATCTGTGGGTGGGCCCGGGAACCTGCATTTACAATGAGCTTCCGGGGAGGCTGATGCAGGGGTTCCCTGGCCTGGGGTTTGGGAACCAGCACAGCAGGGACTCCGGTGAATGAAACAGAGCTGCCCCCGTGAGGCAGCGTACAGGCTGGAGGGGAGACGCCCACTACGCAGGTGCTCCACTGTGAGCCTGAACAAGGACCGGCTTTGGAGCCAGAAGATCGGGGTTCAAGCCCCAGCCCTGCACTTTCCCGCTGTGTGATTCGGGGACGTCCCTTGACTTTCCTCATCTGCAAAATGGGGTCAGTGTGGGTTTGCTGTGAGGCACAGATGAGCTACCTCACGTGAAGAAATGCAAGGGCGGCTCCAGCTGAACTGAGTCCCTTGTCCCACACCTTCCCCACGGAACGACCCCATAGACTCGCAGCCGTTTGTCCCATATTGCGATCATCAGCCCTTGAGTGGCAGGAAGGGGCCGCCCTCATCCCTGGGAACCTGAATCACTGCCTGGAGGAAGCTGCCTGGTGGGTGGTGATGTCAGAGGGGAGCCGTGGGGCCTTCCGCAGGGGTGCAGGGAACCTGTAACTGATGCTGTAGAAGTGAGCAATCTGACCGCCTCCCAGGTTCTTGCAGTATCACTAAGTCCCTGGTGCCGCTTTGTCCCCTGCACAGTCCCTGGTCCACCCTGCGACCTTTTACCTTCTCCACCCGGGAGGGAGGTCGAGGGTCATTGTGACTGTGGGGGCAGGTGAGGAAAGGGAGGCTTAGAGTTCCTAATTGACCTCCCCAGGGTCACTTGGTGAGTCATTGCCAGTGGGGCTCCTGCTCCTTCCAGGATCCTCATTGTCACCATGAGACCCTCGTCTCTGGGCTGCATCCCCAAGATTTACCAGCGACCAGCCACAATTTCTGCTGGCATCTTTCCACCCAGAGCTCCAGGCTCTCTCATCTCCATTGTCTCAATTAGCATCAGGGCTGCTTTTATTAGGAGCTATACTTTCAGGAGGGACATAAAACATGTCTTGAAAAGAAATGCAGTTTCCATTTTTCTCCCCGTTTTACCATCATAACACATTTCCATTTCAATTGAGTCTCTTTTCTTTCTATGCATCACATTTTAAAGTCTGCAACATTAAAGACCAGCTGGAAATGGCGTGTTTCGGGCTGACGTCCTTCCTTAGCGCCTTCTTGCTCCTCTTCCCCTGCCCCTCGGTGCCCTGGCTTTCTCCTCGTGATAGTTGCTCCCATGGAAAGAAGGACTTGAATCCACTCTGCTGCCTCCAGGCCCCGAAATAAAATTCACGATGATGGTTAAAATGGCTGAGGTTTGCAGATAAAGTACAGCTGATGATTGTTACAAGTTGAATTGTGTTCCTCATAAAAAATACAGTCAAGTCCTAACCCCCAGTATCTCAGCATGTAACTTTCTTTAGAAATAGGGTCTTTCCCGAGGTAATCAATTGAAATGAGATCGTTAGGATGAGCCCTAATCCAACATGACTGGTGTCCTTATAAAAAGGGGAAATTTGGGCATAGACAGACAGGGGAGATGATGTGAAGAGACACAGGCAGAAGATGGCCATCTATGAGCCAAGGAATGCTTGAGGTTCCCAGAAGCCAGGAGAAAAGCCTGGAACAGATCCTTCTACAGTGACTTCAGAGAAAGCATGGCCCTGCTGACATCTTATTGTGGGACTTCCGGCCTCTCAAACAGTAAGTCAATAAATTTCTGTTGGTCTAAGCCACCCAGTTTGTTGGATCTTGTTATAGCAGCCCCAGGAAACTAATACAGTGATGATGACAAGGTGGTGATGACTGTGAGGGGCTGGCTGTGCAAAGATGCTGCTGGGATGGGGCCAGTCAGGTACGGTTACATTCCCAGACTCCCTTGCAGCTAGGTGGAGCCACGTGATCAGTTCTCACCAGTGGGTTGGGAGAAGAGATGTGAGTGTCACTTCTGGGCCAACGTGATTAAGAAGCAGGCATGCCTTCTCCACTTTCTCTTTCCCCCTCTGGAAGCAGAGAAATCCAAGGCCTTGGAGGGGTTCGGAGTCATGAGATGGAAGGAGCCTGTGCCCAGAATCACCTCATGGAGGAAAGCTGTCTGCTGGCTGGCAGTGGTAGAGCTCTGAGAATGTGTGGGAGGATTTAACCCAGCCTGGTCAAAGGAGAGGAATCTTCCCAGAGGAGGTCATGACTGTGTATGATCTTGAAAGAGTGAGAAGTGACCAGCGGGTAGGGGGGAAAGTGCACTAGGCTGGGGAGACAGCAGGTGTGGGGGCCTGTAGAAGAGAAGCTGGTGCACTGGGGACCCCCAGTTGTTTCTGTTGCTGGAGTATTTCCTGTGATGGGGAGAGAGAAGATTCAAGGGCAGAGAGGTGAATGGGAGCTGGGTCCTCGGTGGCCTTGGTGCCATGTGGGAGACTTTGGGAAGCACTCTGAGTCTACTGGGTTGCCATTGAAAGCTTTTGAGCAGAAGAGCCACGTGGTCAGACTTGTGTATTCAGAAGGGCCCTCTGGCTCCCAGTGCGGGGGCTGGATTGGAGAGGGAGAGACAGGGGCAGTGGGACAGGGAGAAAGGCTGGCCTAGTGCACTGAGAGAAGGTGGGAATGGAGCTGAGGCAGAGGGGATGGAGGTGGCTTTTAGGGGAGTCCAGGATTTAGAGTCAACAGGCCTCGGTGACTGATTTCAAGGGAGGGTGAGGGAAAGGGAGGAAAGAAGAATGGTGCATGGGTTTCAGGCCTGAGGGTCGTGGGGCCATTGCTGAGATGGGGACCCAGGACTGGGATGGCTTTTCTGTTCTGGTCTGGGCCTCAGTTTCTCCAGTTACAGTCATGTGTCCAAAATTACAGGCAAGGGTGATAGAATAATAGATGGATGGGTTTGGCAAATAGAATGGCCAGAGCAAATGCACAGAGGTGAGAAGTTTAGAGTGGGGGACAGTTTTTACTTGTGTGACATCTGTCTCCTCCATGGCGCTGTGGCAGTTTTCCCTGTCTTGGTCACCTCTGCACCCCTAACACCAATAGACAGAGCCTGGAGCATAATAGATACTCAATTTATGTTTGTGAATGAATAGAGAAATTAACAACAAATGCACTGCAGGTTGTTCGATTTGGCTGGAGCCCAGAGAACTGGCAGGGACTCCAGGGACAGTGGAATGAAGATCTCGAGTGCTGGGTTGGGTTTATTTTTTTTATTCTACAGGTGATAGGTTTTGAGCTGGGGCAAGACCTGGCAAGAAAAGACAGCTAGGTCCAGCAGCACAGCTACGTTGGTCATTTGAAAACTGAGGAAAAAGCTATCATTGGTCTGATGGCTCTTACAGGTCTTGGCAGATCAAGAGCCTCCTGGAGTCCCCTGGTGAATGACAACGAGAAGAATGCCAGCGGGTCTTCACTGCGGCCCTCCACACTGGCCATTGGAAAGAATTGTCTCTGCCCTCTCCCGCTCTCTGCTACCCTCTCCCCCCATCCCCCATATGGGGCAGCCAGTGATAGATGATTTGTATGCCTCTTTCTTTCTCTGACAAAGTTGATTGCCCTGTGAATGGTTCCATCCATCTTACCTTCAGTCAAGCAGCTTTTCTGCCAAATGGCCCAAACAGAACCCAAGGGAGACAGGCTGTGTCCCCAACTTTGGTTGGGTCCCCAGGGAATCCCTAGCCTTCCCCCTTTGAAGGGAGACATGCTGGCAGGGCTGCAGGCAGCACAGGTACTTTCATCCGTCCTGAGCAGAGCTGGCCGAGATGCCTTCCCTGCAGCCAGGCCTGTTCTGCTGGGAACAATGGGAAGGGTGCAGAGCCAGGCTGGCTGCCGCCTTTGGAGGGCAAGGAGCGTTGTGAAAGGAAGTCAACCCAGACGCACCTTCAGAGGGGGGCTGTGTATCATCAACCAGGCCCATCCCCGTGCTCACCACTTATTCAACCAGCACAAAAGCAAATGGCCAGAGGAGATTAATAAGCACTCACACGGGCTCCCTCCTTCCCTCCCCACTGCCTTGCCCACATCCGGACCTCACTGGCCCTGCCTGGACGCTGCCTAGTCCTCCTGTACCCCAGGCTTGCCCTCACTCAGTTGCCATGTGCTGTTTCTCAGGCACAGCCCTGACCATGTCAGCCCCCTCCCATTTTAGGAACACCCCAGGGCTCTTCTCTCCTGCTGAAGGAAGCCACCCTGCTTGGCCACCGAGGTGACCTTGACAGGACCTATTAGCGGTCCTACAGGAGGGCTGTGCCCCGCAGTGGTTAAAACCCCAACTTTGAAGCCAGGCTACCTTGGTGGAAATCTTGGCGTGGCCTTGACTCTGAATGAACTACTTAACTCCTGAAAGCCTCAGTTTCTTCATCTAGAAACTGGAGCTAATAGTATGTACCTCATGCAGTTGTTAGGAAGATCAATGAAATCATGCACGTGAGATGCTTACAGCTGCGCCCGTACCCAGAAAGCCCCCAGTTCCTGCTCCTTCTTGAGCTGCTAGCTCCTCTTCCTCCCGTTCCCTCCTCTTCCTCATCTCCTCCTCCCCTTCTCCCGCCCCTCCACCTTCCCCCTCCTCCTTCTTTTTGTCTGTCCATTCAGGGAGCAGCCCCGTCTCCCACCTCCACTCACCTCGCCCGTGGACTGACCACTCCGATGAGCCAATGCATGAAGAGGAAACCCTCTTCAAGTCAGCCAGGATGAGCTGGGCTTTCTGTCACTTGCAACCACCAAGCCCCGACCCACATAGGCCAAGTCTGCCTCTGCAGCCATGCTTGTCCCTTCCTGCTCCCGGACTTGAACTCCCTACCTAGTTTCACCCGCTGGCCCCTCAATGATGACGCACTGTTCCTTACTGTGTGTCCTTGTTCTTGAAGTTGCCTACCTCTGGAACGCCCCTTCCCAAAGTGTTGGCCTGCCCAAATGCTTCAGGCTCTTCAGTGCAGCAGCACCCACGGGCCTTAGAGGCACAGCGCAGGGGAAGGAAACAGGCTTGGGAGCCAGAGAGGTGTGGTTTCATTCCTGCTCCCCCTCTCACTTACTGTGATACCTTAGGCTTGCCATTTAACTTCTCCAAGGATCGGTTCCATGTTCAGATGGTAACACCAGCCTCACAGGGTTTTTACACGGATTGAATGTGCTAGTTCACGAGAAGGGCCTGGTGCACGGTGGGTGCCTAATAATGGCTGGTTGACACCACTGGTGCTGGGCTGACATCAGTCAGCACTGCCCCCAGCACTTTACCTCCCAAAGGACAGGAAGGAGCCCCGGGGAAATCTTATCCATCAGTTTTACTCTGGGAAAGAGAAATAGAAAATATTCTAATTCCAAAGAGTAAATGTCAGAGGCTTGGGAAGGATTCTGAGGTTCTGAAAATAAACACCCGGCGTGGAAGGGAAGGAGGGAAGGAGGAAGAGAAAGGGGGGGTGGAGGTGGAGGGCCAGGGTGAGAGGCAGAGATGAGGTGCCAACCCTGGGAGAGGCAGAGAAAGAGAGGCTCTCTGGAGACTGTGCAGCATCCTTCTTTGTGGGATAAGACATTCAGGCTCTGATCGGTGGCACCATGTTTGACAAGGACACATGTTTGAAGCGGATGAGTGGTTCATAATGATGGTGGTTTGGGTCCAGCCTGAGGCCCATGTGGATGTTCCCAGGCTCCCCATTAAAGAGCAAATAGGGCTGGTTTTGGAGGAACTGAGTCCAGTGTAGCTGATGTGTCTCCTCTGCCCTTTGTGGGGTCTTTAGAAGCATCCAGAAGCAGGCACACAGGTGCTGCTGAGTGTCAGTGTCCCCGAACCAATGGCTGGGTGGCCTTCAGATACCACCTTACCCAGAAGGGGTCAGGTTTGCAGGGGGAGCACATGAAACTGGACTTGCTCGTGTGGGGGTCGTGAGGCTTTGAGGATCCCCATGTGATGCAGAGTTGGGGGCTGGGTCTTGCTCTGTGACCCAGGACTGAGA
Organism: Hipposideros armiger; assembly: GCF_001890085.2. Taxonomy (NCBI): domain Eukaryota; kingdom Metazoa; phylum Chordata; class Mammalia; order Chiroptera; family Hipposideridae; genus Hipposideros; species Hipposideros armiger. The sequence continues at coordinate 8,322,848 of NW_017731360.1, read as the reverse complement.
TGTCCTGAGGGGTCCAGAGGAGAAAGGTCGGCCCTGTGCTCACACGTGAGGCCCTGAGGACCAGCACAGGTGGAGTTGTTGTTGGACAGAGTGGCCACCCCTGCCCTATGGGGTGCGGGAGGAGGTTGGGTCTGCAGGGCCACCACTGGGTGAGTCCTACAGAACAAGCAAGTCCACCAGACAGAGAAGGGGAGGACACAGAGGGCGAGGGGCTGGCCTGCAGAGGCCCAGGTGCCGGGGAGAGGTCACCGTGCAGGAAACTGGGCGGGAGCATTTGGGAGACGGGCATCAGGGAGGAGGCTGGAGCCACAGGAGTCAGAACAGGAGGGGCCTGGGATGCCAGGTGCAGGGTTCCCGTTTCCACAGCAGGCCACAGGGGCTGAGTGCCCTGTCTCGTGTCAGCAGGAGTGTGTGCTGAGAGCCACTGTGCTTTGGAAAGTTACCTGGGGTGCAGGTGAAACAGGGAGGCAGACTCTGGCAGCATAGAGATCAGCTGAGGGCTGGGTGGTTGCGCTGGAGACAGCAGGAAGTGGGTGGATACAGAGCTCTTTCCCTACATCTAATCAGGCACCACTGTTGGGGTTTGAGGGAGCTAATAAATAACACCTGCATTCTCCTGCCTGCCCCCCGCCCCCTCTACTTCCCGCAAAGTATGTATCTTCTTTATTTGTGCTGGAGCTGATGTTGGAGAATGTGGCAAAGGTTGGCCGGCCAGTGGGCTGCTGATACCCAGGCTTTGAGTTAAATTCGCACATCTGGGCATAGCAGGCCTAGGCTCTGCGGGTCTGCTGAACATGTGAGCAGGCCGGGCAGGGCTGGGGTCCCTGATACATGGCAGAGGCTCAAAGGGAGGAGGCCACATTCTCTGAGAAGCGGGAAGGTGGGAGAAGTCTGGCTCTCATAACACTGAGAGGTGAGTATATATACCACGAGGCATGAGTCGTTTGGGCCTGATGCTGGCCCAGCACCTGTTGAGAGCCGGCTCGACAGCCGGGGCACCTGGGTGATCAGGCCAGGAACCCACGGAACGGTCCCTGAGCAGGATTGATCGGTGTGAGGAAATGAGAAAAGAAAGAAATGGCACAGACACCAAAGTTGGGATTAGGAGGTTCGCTAACTGCTGATGGCAGAGAGTGACAGCGTTTATTAAAAGGCATATTGCTTTTATAGACAGCAAGTTCCTCTTTTACCAGGAATAATTTCTTATCTAAGCATAGGGGATTTGGTAGGGGGTTTTTAGGGAATGAGGAATGTTCCTGACTTAGGGGTTCGGAAGTGAGATAATCTCTTGGCAGCAAGTTACATGGTTACATAGCATAGACTAATGATGTATTTTAAGTAAGGTGAAACTGAGGCAAACAGCAACTGTCAGCAAGTCCATGATGGAAAGTTTTAAAGTTCATAAGTCCAAAGTCCCAAGGTTTATAAGTCCATAGACAGTGACATCTGAGGGTTTGGTGGTTGTTTAGGAACTTCTGCTTTTCCATGGCACAGGAGATGAGTTAAGCTGTTTCTCCAGCAGTTCCTCTTTTTGCTGTTCAGCTAACATGCAGTTTTGTAGTCTTTTCCTCAGCACACAGAACATGGAGGTCTGTAGCCCCTACCATTCTCTACCTGCAGTCACCCTAGAGTCTCATTACTCTGAGATGGCTCCCAACAAGCACCCATAGACCTATATTGGAGTCCTGTGGAGAGTGGGTCAGTGACATGATGGGTTTTGAAGGGTGAGTAAGAGTTCTCCAGGTGAAGGAGAAGCACCGAGGCAGGCATCTGCATGGATGGAGACACTAAGGACAGGGATAGATTTGGGAAATGATGCGTATATCCTGTGACTGGGATACATTAATAGTTTGCATTGAGAGTTTGGGCAGAGGAGAAGGTATATTAGTTTTCAATTGTTGCTTTAACAAATCACCACATACTTAGCAGCTTAAATGACTACATTTATTATCTTGCAGCCCTGCAGGTCATAAATCAGACACAAGTGTCAGAGGACTAAAATACAGACATGGAAGGCTGTAGTCCTTTCTGGAGGCTCCGGAGGCGGATCTGTATCCTTGCTCATTTGGGTCATTGACAGAATTTGGTTCCTGGCAATTATAGGACTGAAGGTCCTGCTTCCTTGCTGGTTGCCAGCTGAGGGTATTCCCAGTTTCTAGGGGTCACCCACATCCGTGACTCATGTCCCCTTTCCTGTGTCTTCAAATCCAGCAATGGGGGTTGAGGTCTCTCATACTTTGAATCTCTCTTTCTGTCTCATCTCTCTGTCTCCTTCTTCTACCAGATTGCCCCCCACCCCACCTCACTTCAAATTAGATAGAGATAGCCTCCCATCTCAAGGTCTAGAACCTTAGTCACACTTGCAAAGTCCCTTTTGCCATGTAAGATGACATACTCATAGATCCCAGGGATCATCAGCACGTGGGCATCTTTGGGGGTTGGGCATTATCCCTCGCCACAAAGGGGGGAGGGAAGAGGGGGAAAAACAGCAACATTTATTTTTATATTGAGATAGAATTGATGTATAACAAAAAAGCAACATTTGTTCAGCATCTACTCAGTGCCAAGGACTAAGCAAATTGTTTAGCATCTGTCCTCTTATTTTGTCGTCACACTGCGCTGCAAGTCAGGTAGTATTATTCCCATTTCACAGATAAGGAAACTAAGGCTCAAAAGGACTAGTGAAAGATGAACAGCGAATAAGGACAAGAGGATGTGAACCCAGGTCTGAAGATTTTAAGCCTGTGTCCTTTCCCTGGAGTCTCAGCTCTGTCTCCTATGAAGTGGGGAGCATGGGCTGGGCCAGCTGTGAGAGGTTCAGAGTGTCCTGTGAGTCTAGGACACACCTGCGCCTGCAGGAGAAGCCTTGGTGGGTGGTCTAGCACCTGGCTCCTTCCTTCCTCAGAATACAGCCAAAGCCTGATGCACTGAGCAGACAGACTGGTGCTTGGCCGGTGGATGCCACTGGGTAGAGAGACTGTGTTCTGCCACCAAGTGAGTTGAACAGGTCCAGCTAAAGAGTGGGGTTTGATATCAGGAGACATTTGTGGAGCAGGCGCAGGGCTGGGCTGTGGTAATAATAATAATAATACCTGCTCCACATGGTTTGTGCATGGATTTAAAAAACGAATTAAAAGTGCCCATCTCTGAGTTCGACACAGTAGAATTGCCATGAATTGTATGCTTTTTCTCCTTGTTCTAGAGCACATTTTCTGTTCTATGTCAGAACCTGTCAAATTCTGTATGAGAAATGGCCAGTTTTTCCCTTAGAGTAAAGGGAGTTTGTGATTTTCTATGAAGGATGCTAGGTTGGTACTGTCACAAGGCAACGTGGGTTTTGTCTTCTGCTCCTGCTCCTGAGAAGCTGGACTAGAGAAAACTGCTGACACTCACTTCCTGGGGTCCAGTTGCTCTCATGCACGGGGTTTCCCACTGGGGTTAGTGGGTGCCGTGGGCAAGCAGGATGGGCCTGCCACTGCTGGGCGGGTGGACCCTTTTTCCCTGTTCACACTTCTGTGCTTTATGTGCTGATAACGTAGTGTTAGCACATTTATAAACATTTGGACATTTTCTTCGGCCATTTATTTTTCAGTTGTTTTTAGGGGAAAACAAATGCCTTTACACTCTAACAAAATTGCTATTGTGTAGCCTCAGACGTGCTGGGCAGATGTGAGTGGGAGCTGGGAGAGACCTGCGCTGAGAGTCAGCAGTTCCTGGATGGACGGACACCGTGCTGTGCAGCTTTGGGAAAGTTGCTTCCCTTCTCTGGGTCTCAGCATGTCCTATATCATTTCTGATATTTTTAGTCTGAATAGTCTAGGGGTGTGAGTTTCCAGGCAGATGGGAGCTAATGGATTTTATTTATAAAACAAGTAGGCACCTACTATGTGCCAGGCACAGGGTTATGTCCGGGGGAAGCAAATCCCTTCCCTTGATTTCAAAGAACACATATTGTGGAGGGAGGACGTTTACTCGTGAAATGTGAAAATGTCACTATGATATACCGCGAGGAAGCTCCATGCGGGCAGGGAGTTCCGTTTATTCTTCGCTGCCGCCCCCTCCTCTTCCTGCAACGCTGGCCTCGGCACCTGCACCCCTCCTGGAAGTGGGGGCACGTCAAGCTGAGCACCACCTTTCTTCAACTGGCCCCGGCAAATCCTGGCAACGTTGCTCCGCCCACCACCAGGAGGTGGCCGGCGAAGGGGCAACCTTTAATCCGTAAATAAAGCCATTGGGAGGCAGGGAAAAGAACGGATCAGTTGTCCGGTTCCCATAACCTGGTAGGGCCAGGCTTTGCCCCCTCTGCCAATATACCTACAACACTAGTGACTTCTGCCTCAAATCACATCCCACCTACACAGTTAGGTGGCAGGGACGTGATTTCTTTTTCCTTCCCCCATGTCCTCTCTGGAATAACCAAGCATCTCTCCTGCTAATAAATGCCTTCCCCCTTTTTGGAAATAAATGCCTCCCTCCTGCTGGCCCTCGGGCAGTGGGAGGCTGGCCGGCTCACTTTTGGTGGACCTACACCTGGCCAGAGGCCCTGTGCTGGGTGTAGCCTGTACGACTGTTCTTGCCTGGACAATGACCTCTGTGGCTAAAGGGCTTTGGCTTTGTGTGCTTTGTGCCACTTAGAGCTCGCTTCACCAGGATGCTGATAGTCTCTTCAGTGGGGCAGGGGACTTGCACGTCACTGCCACCCCTGTCCCTGGCCCTGTGGACAGTATCAGAGGGGCAGTTTATGGACTTGATAACCAATCATGGAGGACACCTCGTTTGAGGCCTTGTCTGTGCTGCATATCAGTTAGCATAGGAGAGGCTCTGCTCAGTAACAGACAGCTCCCAGATCGCAGTGGCTTAAAAACCCAAATATTTATTTCTTGCTAATCATACATGTCCATTGTGGGTTAGGTGGGGGTGGCTCCGCTCATGAGGGCCACCTGCAAGACCCCAGACGACAGAGTAACGATCATGCCAGAGATGAAGAAAGCTCTGGTGGGTTTTGCACCAACCATTTAAATGCTCAACAGGGAAGTGATACACATCACTTCCACTCACACAACTCATTGATCAGAGCTAGTCACATGGTCCCACTGAGCCACAGGGGACAGGAAGTTGAGTCCCACCCAGGGCCTGGAAGAGGGGAGATGTGAACACATTTGGCAAAATGTATGACTGCCCCAGGCACCGTGGGGGTGTGAATGGTTATGACTCTGCCCTGCCTGCCCCCTCCCTCCTCACTCCCCTCCCACCCTGCACGCACCCCAGGGGCCTACAGTTTCAGCAGGGCGACCGCATTGATTTTTCTTCCCATTCGATCCCAGTGGACTTGTGGATATAATTATTCGAAGAGACTGAGAGTCAGCAGCTAAATGAACTGAGAGTGGTCACAGAGCCTGGAAGTCACTGGGCTGGGATCTGAATCCAGGTTTGTCTGGCTCAAAGCCCAGTTTTCTGGTCCCTGAATTGTGGCGCCCCTCAAAACGATCAGAAAATGGGGCAAAGCAGTTGACAGGCTGCGGCGAGATGCCGGGGGGCTGGCAGTCAGTGCCACAGGCCAGTGTGAGCCTGAGACCTGGGGAGGTTTCCAGGAAGGGCTTTGTCCTGATGGGTGGATGGACCCTGGGAGGCCAGAGGGAGGGAAGGGCCAGCAGGTACCCAGGCACAGGTGAGATGGCCACGGGGAATGGAGGAGCTGTGAGAAGATGGCCTGGCTGGGCAGATATTGGAGGAAGAGGAGGAGAAGCTGGCATGGGTGAGCTGGGTCCAGACATGTGAATTTTAGCATCAGATAGACCTGGGCTTGAAACCCAGCTCTACCATTTTCCAGGAGATGTTTAATTGGTTTAATCTTTCCTCCTGTGTTTAAAGAAATCCACACCTCATAAGGGATCTATGAGGCTTAGGTGAGATCAGGTAAGGAAAATACAAGTGCAGTATGTGATGTTGAGAATGCTTAGTAAGAGGCCTTCAGATAGTGAGCCCTTCCTTTGTCTCCCCCACCCCAATCACTTTGCATGAATTCCATCACTGAATTTTCAGAACAACCCCCTGACGAGGTATTATTGGATGGTACCGATGGATGAGGTACCCATTTTACAGATGAGGACAATGGAGGCCAGAGAGTTTGATGTCTGAGGTCACTCAGCTGGTCAATAGCTAAGCTCTTTCTTATCACCTGTGCCTCTTTGATTTTTCCTTATGAGTCTCAAAGCCTGACAACCAAACTCCGGGTTAAAGGACTATGAATAGACCCCAACACTCTGACTACCTTCCCCCCACCCCTCCATTCTGCCAAGCCCTGAGCCTGCCTTTAATAAGCTCCATTTCCCCAGAGAGGAAACTACTTCATTACAAAAGAAGAGCCAGTTAATTAGAGAAGGCCCCTCTCCACAAAGACAGAACACAGAGGCCAATGAAACTCACTTGGTTTCAGCATCACTTTGGAAATCGATGGGCTATGATTACGAATCTCGTATCAGTCAGCAGCTGCCTAATATTAGCTGGATCTTTGCAGGCTGCTCACTAGGCCCATT
>NW_017731360.1:8308522-8311967 GCF_001890085.2 Hipposideros armiger | reverse complement strand
GAGACCAGTGAGAGGATCTTGAGATCGTTTCCAGACCCATGACTTCGTGAAAAAGAGGCTTGAAAACAATTTGCTAATTTTAGCAGGGTGAATGCTCTCGCTTCCAGTCCTGTTTATGTTATTAATTGGTTTAGCAAAAACATTTTTCACCCTGAGTGAATGCAAAGGTGCCCAGAATTATGACCAGTTCCTATTAGTGTGATTTTATTGTACTTTCAAAGACAGGTCTAAATATCCCTATGAAAATGCAAAGACTAATTCAAGGCTTATAGCTCCTTTTGTTTTGTAGGTATGACAGTATTCTAATATTAGCAAATTGTACATTCAGCATATAAATTTTTCTTTTATGTGCTTGTAAACTTCTCTTGCCTGGGCTCCCTACCCTCTGCTGCCCAGAAAGCCAGGTTCCCAGGCCCTTCCTGGCTGTCCAGGGGGCCCCAGGTTGGCCCTGTTTCCCAAGGCTGGTCCTTTCTATGACTCATAGAACTGGAACCAGGGTTAAGGGTCAGGGAGCTCTGTCCTCCATTTGACAGATGAGGAATCTGAGATCAGAGAGGGGAAGAGACTTCTCATATTGCTTATTAAGAATATAATCTGGGCCGGCCGAGTGGCTCAGTGGCGCGTTGGTTAAGAGCTGGCTTGGGATGCCAGAGGACCCGGTTCGGATCCCACATATGAGGGCCAGTGACACTGCGCCCTCTGCAGCTAAGCTGCTGAACAATAGCTCAACCTGGAGCTGGGCTGCTGTGAGTCACCGGCGACTGCAGGTGGGTTGCCATGGGCTACCATGTGTGTAGCCAGCAGCCAGCGTGAGCGGCCAGCAGCCGCTGTGAGCGGTGTCCAGAAGCCAGAGACTGATCTGCCTCGCCTGGGAAGAGCGCAATGATGGTGCCAACTTGGGACAGTGAAGCAACGTCCTCCACAACTAGACTGAAGAACAAAACGATAGCAACTTGTCTGTTCTCCTTCCCCCAATTCCCCAATAAAAATCTTAAAAAAAAAAANTGCAACTTGTTGCCCAGGCAGTGGGGAGCTCCAGGAAAGGGGGCAGGGAGAAAAGCACTTGCCACTTGGGATACGGGCATTCCCTGGTAGGACCAGGTCATCAAACCTGATTTTGGAAAGATCCTGAGGGTCCAGTCGTCTCATCTTAGAGATGAGGCCTCTGAGACCCAGAGGGGAAAGGCAGCCTATTCCATAATCATGCCACTGGTCAGTGGCAGAAAGAGAAGTGCTCACGTCCCCAGTTAGATTTTCAGCTCCTGGAGGGGAGATGTGGGTGCTCAGAGCACTAGGTAAAGAGTACGGTTTCCTTCAGCCAGCTGTGAAGCCAGTCTAGACCAAGGGCCACATCCGGCCCCACAATCTGTTTTTGTAAATAAAGTTTTATTGGAACGTAGCCACACTCATTTGTTCACGTGCTGCCCACAGCTGCTTTCACTCTATACCTGCAGAATGAGGAGTGGCGACAGAGACGGTCCAGAAAACGTAAGATATTTGCTATCTGGCCAGTTACAGAAAACGTTGGCGGACCCCCTGTCTAGACACTTGCCTGCAGGGATCATACACATAATTTATACCGAGGTTTTATGTCCATTTTAATATTATTGTTAAAAGTCAGACACTTGTTTTCAAATGTAAACTGGCATGGATTCTCCCTTATCTAAACCCGACAGCAGCCAAACTTCTCAGATTGCAGTGGGGAGGTAGGAAGCCACCCCTGGTCACCCCTCCCCCTTCCCTGCCCCTAAGTTGGGTTGTCAGATAAAATACAGGACACCAAGTTACATTTAAATTCCAGATAAAAAATGCATTTTTTAAAAAGACTAAGGATATCCCAAAGTTTGCATGGGTCGGTCATACTTAGATTAAACATTATCCATTGTTTAACTGAAATTCAGATGTAACTGAGAGCCCATCATATATTTTTATTTACTAAATCTGGCCACCGAACCCTTGAGGAAGTTCCACCGAACTCAGAGGAAGCACCTCAGCCAAAATTTGGTCTCCGGAATGAATTTCAAATCCCATAGCCTGGGATTTCGAGTCCAAGTCTGCAGCCTCATTGCCTGCCCCTGCCTTTCCAGGTTCCCCCTTCCCGTCCTTCATTGTCCAGCCCCAGGAGCTCCTCCCTAATCGCCATCACTCCCATGTGCCTTTGCCTAAGCTATGCCCCCTGCCTGGACTGCCTCCACGCCCCCTGCCCTCACCACCAGCTTTGCCTCTGGGCCAGTGCTGCAAAATCACTCTCACAAGGTGTCTGGCTGCAAAGTCAGCACGTACAGGTAAATGGAATCCAGGAAACATCAACTTTGGACCTCCTGGCTTAGGTTCATTGAGAAGCACGGGTTCAAGGAGAGGGGTGTGGGCCAAGTCCTCCCAGGTCAAGGCTTGAGGGGCTTCCGTCTTCTCCCCAGAGGATCCCTCTCTTTTCCTTTCCAGAAGATCAGAGCCTTTCACTGGCAACCTGCCTCAGGCCAGGCGATGTTGGAACCTGATTTCTGGAAGGCAGGCCTCAGGAAGGGCCCCGGTGAACGCTGAATCCTCCTGGCGTCGGGAGCTCCCAGGGTGCCTGTGAGGACTGGCACCTCACAAGCACTGGATCTGCTTACTCCCATTCACTGCAGGTTGCCTTTAAATGGAAAGAAATTATCCACTAATCCCCTTTATTTCCATTTAGTGCTTCTAGAAAAGACCTACTTGACATTTTAGGAGGGGGAAAAAAGAGAAAAGTGAGAGATGTAATTTAGTGGAAACTGCAGGATGGAGCAATCTCAGTGAACTCAGCATTCGGTGCTTCTTAACGTCTCGTAAATTAGACCAGGTGAGGCGAGAAGATAGGACCAACACCTGGCCCTCCTGTAGAAAGTGTGCCAGGATCTCCCAATGTCCTTGTCTTGAGGACAAGCGTGTTGTGGGGAGGAGGGGCCTAGCCGTCCTTTCATATGTTCCCCTCTGATGGGCAGCCAGGCTCAATCTGCGTTCTTCATGGGCAGCCTTGCAGTCCATGTAAAGGAGGCGGTCCAGAGAGGGTCACTTATTTTAAATATGCATCATCCTCTGGACCAGGGTCATGTCCTTAGGAGGAGTATCCAGGAGTGGGTTTGTCAAACCCAGTGCTTTTGATGCTCAGTATCAGAGTGCCTCGGGTCAAGCCTTGGTTCCACCATCTATTCACTATGTAACTGTAGTCCAAAGACCTCATCTATCTATCTGTGTCTCAGTTTCCTCCTCAGGAAAATGGGGCTAATAACGGTACCCACCCTCCTAAGGTTGTTGTGAAGAATTCAAGTGTTTATTACATTGTCCAACACATAGAAAGCATTCAAGAAATTTTAGCTACTACTATTACTATTATTTTATTATTATTCACAGAGTGCCTCCAGAAAAGTTGCGACAATTTTTATGAGGGACATTACCTCCTGAGTGTTTTTTTTTCGCTAAG
>NW_017731360.1:8302630-8304965 GCF_001890085.2 Hipposideros armiger | reverse complement strand
CTGGAGAGAAATCAGAGCCTGCTGCTCCCAAAGGGAAGCCTGGCTGGGCTGATCTAAAATAGAAGGGAGGAAGGTTGACCTGGTTGGGGCTGGTTATTTGGCCTTCCAGGGTGCTTGCAAGGGTGCTGGGTGAGGAGTCGGGGCAGGAGCAGTGGGAGATTTGGGTGCTGCTGGCACCTGTGGTGGGTGGGCAGAGCTGAGTGCCAGAGGCTGTCTGAAGGAGGGTGGAAACCCCCACCCTTGGCTGTGCCCATATTTGCACATGAGGGGACCTTGGTTACTGAGACTTGGGTAACTCCCACCAGCTCTGGTCTCTGTGAACCCCAGGATTTCAAGACACCGAAATCTATTTGAATACAAGTCTGTTAAGTTTAATTTTCACTCAACTAAAGTCAACAGGCTTTAGGTCCAGCTCATGGAAATTTGGAGCTGGAAGTGGATGAATATGATAGAATTACACCTTTTCAGAGGTATAACTTGCTCACTGCTTAAACATTTCTGAAGGGTCCCCTTGCTTTAGGAGAGAGTCCCAACTCTTTAGCACAGCATTTGAGGTCTGTCACATGTGGCCCCCAGGATGCTTCCAGCCCCACTTCTGGACACAATAAACATTTCCCTAATGTGTTGTGACCTACACTGCTCTGGGCCTTTGCTTCTGTCTCCCTGTCTGGGATTCTCTTCCTCTCTATCACCTGGTGCAATTTGAAGCATCCACCAAGACTAGATCAGGTGCCTTCCCCTCCCTGGACCCTTCGCCTCTCTTCCTAGGCAGAACTAAATACTCAATCCTTCATCCTCTCATTGAGGTCAGAGGTTTCCTTCTCAGAATGACCTTTCTTATCCCCTCAGCCCAAGGTTGTCACAGCCTGACCCTGTCCCAGAACCAGACTCCGTAAGATCACGCTGTTTTACTTCTTCCCAGCACCTCTCCCACCTGGCAGTATTGTTGGTGCATGGCTCACCTGTTCCTTCCTGNTTAAATTATTTCTTTTCTTTTTCCAGTTACTGTTGACATTCAATGTTATTTCATATTAGTTTCAGGTGTACAGCATAGTGGTTAGACAATTTATATAATTTATGCAATGATCAACCCTGATGAGTCTAGTACTCACCTGGCACTATCCATAGTTTTTGCAACATTATTGACTATAGTCTCTGTGTTGTACTTTACATCACAGTGACTATTTTGTAATTACTAATTTGTATTTCTTAATCCGTTCTCCTTTTTCACGCAGCTCTCCAATCCCCCTTCCCTCTGGCAACCATCATTTTGTTCTCTGTTTCTCTGTATCTATGAGTCTGTTTCTGTTTTATTTGCTCATTTATTTCATTCTTTAGATTCCACCAGTAAGTGAGATCACATCTTTCTCAGCCTGACTTATTTCACTTAGCATAATACCCTCTAGGTCCATTCACATTGTCGCAACCTCCTGAGTGTTTTAGACATGGGTACGGCAGGATAAAGAGAGCTGGCTTCTTGTCCTGGGTCTCCTTCTGACACACATATGATCTTGCTGAGTCCTTGGCCCCTTTTTCTGAGTCTCAGTTTTTTCATCTGTTAAGCGAGCCCGCAGTCTTACATGACCACTGAACTCCTCTCAGGTGGTGAATTTATGAATGGACATGGTTAGAATGCAAAGCACTCCTTCAAACAGAACAGACGTGGCTTTAGCAATCTTTCAAATGACTCAGGAAAACTTGCTGATGAAGGAAAGATAGACCCCCCGCCTGGTTCATGCTACGTTCCGAATTATTTGAGCCTGTAGTACTTCCTACATCCGTTTGTTAATTTAATAAGCATTTATTGGAAAGTGCCATGGACAAGGTTAGAATTTGAGGAAATGGAAATCAATCATTTATTCATTCACTCATTGAACACATGGTTATGGAGTCCCTGCTCTGTGCCAATAGCTATTCTGGAAACTGGGAATGCAATTTTGAAAAAGGCAAGGAATCTGCCTTGCAGAAGCTCCCCTTCTGGAGGGGAGGCAGGTAATGAACAAGTATATCAGTAAGTAGATTGATTTCAGGCCATGGCAAAGGCTATGAAGGTAATAACAGGGTGAAGTGCTAGAGCAGGCCTGACGCTATGGGACAGGAGGACAAAAGTGTGTGACAGGACGATCAAGGAGGGCTTCTCAGAGAGATGGTATTTGAACTCAGACCCACACAATGATAAGTACCCAGCCATGTGGTGATCCGGGGTCAGAGAGCTCCAGACAGAGGGAGCAGTATGTGCAAAGGGATGGAGGTGGACACTAGCTGGGCATGTTCTAGGGACATGAAAAGATCAGTGTGGTTGGAATAGGGTGAGGGAGGGGAGAGCAGTGGGGGA
>NW_017731360.1:8299714-8301391 GCF_001890085.2 Hipposideros armiger | reverse complement strand
CCCCATCTCCACCCACATCCTGAGCCCAAGGCTGGAGGGAGGGGGCACACAGGTCAGGACCAGGGGCCTCAGCTGGGCCTCTCATCAGAACGTGCACATCCCTGCACTGCTCCAATGCCCTCCCCTCACTAATGGGGTGTGGGGGTGCTGACACAATAGGTAGGGCAAAGGGTGAGGATTATGGCTGCCGCTTTAGTGCCCTAATTTAGTGCAGGCTGCTCAAATTTCAGGACTTTATTGGTTTCCTGATGTCCCTGCTCAAGGCAGCTCTTCCCAGAGACCCAGAGGGCTCCTGGCTCCCACTCATGCCCCGCCCCCTTCCTCCCATTGAAATTCAAGGAAAACCCAAACCCCTTTCTTAGAATCATGGTCAGCGTGTCAGCAGGGACCAGACAAGAGAGAGTAACTGAAGGGGGTTTAATGGAGGGATGATCATCAAGTGTGGCAGGAAGAAGACGGACCAACAGGAGATGGGGGGCACCTGGGACCAGTGAGAGTGGGGAGCTGTGTCCATCCCAGTCCTGAAGGGGCCAAGGGAGGGAGCAGTTACCAGACCTCAGCCAGAGCTGCAGCCACAGGAGAGGGGCACCCGATGGAGTTGGGGCCATGGGAGAGAGAGGCAGCCACTGCCAACTTTGGCTCAGTGGGAGTCGTCAGGGAACAAACCCCTGACCTCCCTCCTCTTCCCGTCGTCCCCTCTGCTGCCCCAGGACCCAACAGAAGCCAGGGCTCAGGAGGGAAAGCGCCCAGTTGGTGCTGCACCTGCAGGTCAGTGCTGGGCACGGAGCAAGGGAGATGGTGAGGGTGGTCTGAAGGGGCACATAGAGAAGGCAACATACGTAGCCCCTGAGGCTCAACTAGATCTGCCCTAGTTGCCCATTGGCCTTGTCTCCTGCCCTTTGCCTGTCACTCACTGTGCTTCTACCACACTGACCTTTGTCCAGTTTCTCAAATACAGACAGCTCATTCCTGCCTCAGGGCCTTTGCACTTGCTCTTTTTTTCTCTCTAGGAGGCCTTTCCTCATCTTCTTAGGTTGAGGTCTCAGCACAAATGTCCCCTCCTTCTAGGGACATCTCACTTAACCATGGCCCCATACCCCTCCCTGTCACCACTTAGATCACAATGCCTTGTTTCATTTGCAGCATAGCACACATTACTATCTGACATTTGCTGCTTTACTCCTTTGTCCAGTTGGAGCATCAGTGTCAAGAGACCACGGCCATCTTGTTCCTTGCCATATCCTCAGCAGCAAGGGCAGTGTCTGCATACACTAAGTGATTAATAAATGCTTGCTGAATCAATCAATTGAAACTGACTTAGAATTGATGCCAATGACATAATTAGCAGATAAGAACCATAAAACCAATTATTATAACATTATTTCCTATTATAACATACGAGAAAGACTGGAAAAGCTATGTAGAATCATGGAAGATGTGGTCATAAAAATTAATCCAAAAAGAGGCAGAAAAAGAAGGAAAAGGGAACAAAGAACAGGTAGAATGAGAAAATAAATAGCAAGATGATAAATTTAAACCCAACCGTATCAGTAATCACATTAAATATATACAATTAAAGGGCAGAGATTGTCATATTGGATACAAAAGCAAAACCCAGCTGCCTACATGAAACCCACTTTAAATATAAAGACAGATAGGTTATAAGTAAGGGATAGA
>NW_017731360.1:8296101-8296874 GCF_001890085.2 Hipposideros armiger | reverse complement strand
AGCAGTTTTGTTCGTAATTAGCTTCAAACTGGAGACAACCTAAATGTTCGTTAATAGGGTCATCAATAAACAAATTCTATCCGTGCAAGGGAAAACTACTCACAAATAAAAAAGCATGAACTATTGATACATGTAATAACATGGGTAAATATCAAAATAATTATGCTGAGTAACAGACACCAGACAAAAAGATTACTTAAGGTATGGTTCCATTTATATAAAATTCTAGAAAACACAAACCCATCTGTAGTGATAAAAAGCAGATGAAGACAAGGACAGAGTGGGGTGAGCATGGGTTGTAGATTGGGATTACCAAGGGGCACAAGGAAAGGTTTGGGGTGATGAATGTAATCATCGTTTTGATTGTGCTGACAGTTTCACAGATGTACACCTATGTCAAAACTTATCAAATTATACACTTAAATATGTGCAGTGTATTGTATGACCAGTAGACCTCAATAAGTGTTAAAAATAAATCTTAGCTATTGTTGATATTTTGTTTCTGGCCTAGTACTGGGAACTTTTATACTTTTCAGTTTTTGCTTTATATTTTTAAACAAAATATGAAGAAGTTTCCATTATTATCCCAATTTTTACGAACAAGGACGCTTATGCATAGCGAAGTGACTAGCATAATGTCACATGGTGGGTAGGTGACAGAGCTAGCTAGCATCCTGTCCCAAGCCAATTTTGCTCCAGATTACAAAGCCTGTCCTGGTTACTATTTTTGTCCCAAATCACAGTGACATTTGCACCCAGCCTTGGAAAGTACC
>NW_017731360.1:8286527-8292999 GCF_001890085.2 Hipposideros armiger | reverse complement strand
AATGGGAATGGTTAACCGACCTTATAATAGCAAGGCTATTGTGAGGGTGAGTGATAATACCTGTGAATCACCTGGCTTTGGACCCAGCACGTAGTAGGCACTAAGTGAGCGGAGTGGTATACAGGAGGTGCTCATGGAATGGCAGTCACTGCTGTGACCTCCAGTCTGGCTCTTTGCAGGTGCCACGGTGTGTGTTGCTGGTGGGTGTGTCTCCCCCATCTGACCATGACCTCCCCGAGCACAGGAACATGTCTGATCTTTCTCTCAGTGCCCACAGCCCTGTCCATGACCAGTTGTTCTATGGTGACATCTGCTGAGTCATTGCAAAGTGACATCTGGGAGCATGGAAGGATAGGGAGGGCACTTTGTGTTCACTGTCCAACACCTACCAGACCTTGAACCTCCCTCAGACATCTGTTCGCAGCTGCACATGTCTCCACAGGACATACATTTCTTGGTAGCAGAGGGAGTCTTTTAAAGTCCCTGTGAAAATAGCTGGACCTTGATGGCAAAAGAGCAGTTGTCACTGCTGGGGCCTGAGAGGTGCCTGAGATGGGCAGGGATGCATAGCAGGATTTCTTTCAAGCCTTTCAGAGACACCTGTGTTATGGCCATGTTCAGAATGTGAAGACAGTCTGACCTTGGCAGTAGAAAGGGGCAGCCTCACGCTGACAGCGGGCAGGCTTTTATGAATGCTGCCGTGACTGGGGATGTGGGGAGCCTTGTCCATTTTCTCCTCTAATCTCATCATTCTTGGAAGTTCCCTGAGAGCTGGGCTGCACACGGCAGGTATGAGAGGAGGTGCCCTTTCAGCAGCATCAAAAATGGATCTCACTGGTGGTTACTGGATTCATCAGTCCACCCAGCACAGACGCCTACTGTGTGCGGGGCCATAGACTAGCCGCTTTACAAAGAGCCCTGAGAAGGAGGCTGGTGCATGATACGTATTAGCTGTGACTATTATTGTTGTTATCTATGTCCTCACCCACCATTCCTAGCACCCTGTCCTGTCATCAAAAGCCAGGCCCCCTCCTCCCTGACCCATCTTCTCCCATCAAGTAGGGGCTTCATTCCTTTTCATTGGCTCCGTTAATCCCAAAGCCCACCTATTAGAGTCGGGGCTGGATTCTTACCGTCTTGGCACAGTATCTTGGTTTGACAGAATTTAGTCACTGTGGGAATGAGAACATCCATCTGTCAGGTCAGTAGTGGCCAGCGTGTGGTTGTGTCTTTTGGTGTCTGATTACGGTTTACGATTAGGCTCATGTCGTTTTCTTTTTTCTCATCTCCCGTATAGAAGCCATCGTTAATAGACACTGTGTCATTTGTTTGAAGCAAGAGCTTTCCGCACAGAGTCATAGATTCTTGGCCCATGAGAGTGGAGAGGAACTAAGCAGATCATCCTGTTAGCCCCCTTCTGGCACAGTTGGGAAGCTGAGGCCCAGAGTATGTGGCCTATTTCAGGTAACGCAGAGAGTCGGTGACAGAACTGGGACCAGGACTCTCCTAACCCACGACAGATGCTCTCTCATCTCTACCTTAGCCACATGGCTCCTAGGCCTAGGGCTGGTTAGGTCAGAGTTCCAAGCCTGGAACAGACAAGGGAGGGGCAGGGCTGGACAGGAGGCATGGACTTGGGTGGAGGGTGATAAACTTAAGTCCATGGAGTAGAGCCCTTACTCAGGGTCCCCTTTGGCTCCAGAGGGGCCGGTAAATGAGGGTCTCCCCAGGCCTGATTGGGTCCAAGGGACAGATTTTACCTAATGTCGCTGCAGCCTGGGGTGAAATTGTCATAAGCTCTCGATAAAATAATAATAATAAAAAGGTCACTATAGTCTGTCAGTATAAAGTTACCAACTTGAACATCCTCCCAATGAGTGTCTTCTGACCCCAGTTTGGGAAATGCATTTAAAAATCAGTGAGATTTTAGCAATGAGCTTCATGGAGCTGGCTGGGC
Organism: Hipposideros armiger; assembly: GCF_001890085.2. NCBI lineage: Eukaryota > Metazoa > Chordata > Mammalia > Chiroptera > Hipposideridae > Hipposideros > Hipposideros armiger. The sequence goes on along the minus strand of NW_017731360.1, from coordinate 8,291,042 downwards.
TTTCCTGGGACTCTGTGCAATGTGTTAGGAGGTGCAGGCATGTGTCGACTTGATTCCTCTGCCATCTGGGATCATAAATCCTGCAGAGGCACAGTCAAGTTGGAGCCCTCCCCCCCTTTTCAGACAGGACAGTGAAATCCCTGAGGGACCTTCCAATACTAACAGGAATACGACATTCTCCCAAGTCCTGGCTTGTCAATTTGCCTTCCTCTATTCAATAAAGAGTACTTCTCACTCATATATGATACTGAGTAGGTGCTAGTAGTATTACAAAGGTGACTCTCACTGGTGTGTCTGGAGCCCTTGTCTGGGGGTGGAGATGATATATGATTGATCCTGGCTTCAGGGTCTGGGTCGGTGGCAAGTTAAGTGGCTATGTCACTGCTGAGAGGTCTGGATTGCACCTTTTTCACAAGAATTGCCCTCCACCCTGAGATCAGGGTATTCTAGTCTTTGGGCTGCCTGCTATTTGGGATGAAGAATGAGACCCGATGGGTGTCTTTCAGGCCACATGAGAGGTGGCCCTGACATGTCTCTGTCGGTCACCCCTCCTTTCAGTTCCTCCAGCTTCTCTTCTGTGTCATACCCTTTTTGACCTCTGGGCCTTTGCACATGACCTTCCATCTTTATCTCTATCCCCATTGCCTGTCCTGCCCCCCACTCCATGAAGATGTATATGACCCNATTTCAGCCTCTCCCACTGGGCTTATTTACTCCATGTGGACTTGTCCATGTGGATGTGTGCAGAGCTACTTTTATTATCCTTCTATTTCTTTTAAACTTTCTATTAAAAATATTGCTAACACACAATATTATAAGAGTTTCAGGGGGTACACTATAGTTGTTGAACATTTATAGACCTAAAGAAGTGATCACCATGATAAGTCCAGCAACCATCTGACGCCATACTATGCTATCACAATATTATTGACTATATTCCCCATGCTGTGCATTACATCCCCATGACTTATTAGTTTTATATCTGGAGATTTGGACCACTTATTGCCCTTCACCTTTCCCCCCACCCTTTTTAATTTTTCAATTACAGTTTACATTCAATATTATTTTGTATTAATTCAGGGGTACAGTATAGTGGTTAGACATTTATATAATTTAAGAAGTAATTCCTCTGATTAGTCTAGTACCCACCTGGCACTATACACAGCTACTACCATATTATTGACTATATTCCCTATGCTGTACTTTACATCCGCATGACTATTTTGTAACTACTGTACCAATTTGTACTTCTTACTCTCTTTGCCTTTTTCACCCTGCCTCCCCCCAACTCCCTCCCATCTATCACCCCAACAAATCTAGTATGCATCTGACACCATACATAGTTATTACAATATTACTGATTATATTCCTTATGTATACCCTACATCCCCATGACTACTTTGTAATAACCAATGTGTACTTCTTAATGCCTTCCCCTTTTTTCACCCACACCCCCAGACCCCCTCCCATGGGGCAACCATCAAAATGTTTTCGGTATCTATATAAGTTTGTTTCTGATTTGTTTGTTTGTTTATTTTGTTCTTTAGATTCCACATATAAGGAAAATCACATTGCATCTGTCTTTTGGTGTCTGACATACTCCTCTCAAAACAATACCCTCCAGACCCATCCATGTCACCACAGATGGCAAGAACCCATTCCCTTCCATGGTCAAGCTATATTCCACTGTACATATGTATCACCTCCTCTTTATTCATTCTTCCATTGACAGACACCCAAGCTGCCTCCACACCTTGGCCATTGTAAACAATGCTGCAATGAACATATGGATGCACACATCCCCTTGAAGTAGCATTTCAGTTTCTTGCCTCTTGGTAGGGGCTCTGGTCAAGGCCTAGGTCACCCACTGCCTGTGGCCAGCCAGGGACTACTTGGTAGAAGCCACAAAGCAATCTGCATTTTTTGCAGCCCGTGCTAAACCTGGAGGCACATGGGAGAGACCACACTGCAAACCGAGGATGGCTGCCACTAGTATCAGGCCTGAGGTAGCTCCGCAGAAAGTCAGAACACCATGAGGCCTTCTGCCACCTGCTGGCTCTCTTATTAAAGTTCAGCTGCTGATAAAGCCTTGTACAGTATGTGAGTTGGGTGAGGCAGGGTCTCAGGGAGTCACTAGAGTGGAAGACTTGTGTTTATCAGATTAATGTAGATTCTGGTTTGGTGCCGTGTGGAGCCCGGAGTTACTCAGCAAAAGTTTTAGAGCACACTGAGGCTAGTCATCACCCACCTGGGCTCCGTGGACTCTGATAGTTTTCCAAGAAATAGTGCAATGTGGACGGGGCTGGCTGCTTGCAGACAAAGTGCCTCTGGCACTGGGGGAGCTGGGTGGAGCAGGGTCCAAGTGAGTCAGCAGGTCAGAGCCTTGGAGCTCACTAATCAGATTCAGATTTGGTCATAAGCGTAGGGGATGGGCTCAACACATTAAAGATGGCGGCTACCTGCACAGCTGCATGGGAGAAGGACCCTACACAGGAAAAATGGTGACGGTTCTCCAGTCTTGGCCTTGAAGCCACACACCTCAGTCTGCTCCCTATATGCCTCTGATGCTCCCTGAGTCACTGTCCCTCCGCTGGAGCCCAAGGTGAGAGCCTTGGGTGAGTGAGTCTGTGTGTAGGCCGTTTAAGAAGATGTCTGCAGCCTTCTGTCCCACCTGGATAGCTGAAATCTTCACCGTTTTTCACAGCCAGATGTTGTGGGGGCTCCTCTTCCTAGCACCAGTACTCCAGGCTGGGAAGCCTGGAATGGGGCTGAGGTCCTTCACTCCTCTGGGGGGAACCTCTGTGACCTCTCTATTTTCAACTGCTACACAGAGGTTTGGGAACAGCCCGGTTGACATCTCTGCCCCGCCTACTAGTCTTGGCATGGCTTCTTCTTTATATCCTTAGTTATAGAGCTCCTGTTCAGCCAGTCTTCAGATGGTTCTCCAGGTTGATTGTTCTATAATTTAGTTGTAATTTTAATACGTGCAGGTGTTTATCTACTTCGCCATCTTGGATCTCCTGTTTATTATTATGCTTCCATTCCAGTGTCCATTGGCCAGGAGACCAGGGGCCTGGTCCCCAGTCTGGTGGTTCTGAGCCTATTTCTGATATGTCCTGGGGTTGCTGCTCCCAACGGAAACACTGACCACTTCCCTGAGTGCAGCCATCCTCCTCCAAGTGTGCAGTGAGCAGACACTGCTGCTGCTGTCTGCTGTGGGGAATGCAACTCCTGTTCATCAGGCCTGCTTTATACACCCATGATTGATGGTCCAACTTGGTCCTCTGCAGCTTGAGAGGGTGGGGGTAACTCTCATGGAAGTGGAGAGAATGAGGGGACCAAGGAAGGAGAAATGGCCAAGTTCATTCACTTCTTTGTTGGCTGCACGAATATTACTCAGCACCTACCATATGTCGAGCACTGTGTTTCTCCAGGTGTGTGGGGATGGGGAGCTACAGTGCAGGATCAGGGCTCACTGAGCTATGATTGAACTCAACTCAAACTGGCTTAGATAGGAAAAAAATGTATTTGCTCAGGAAAGCGGGGTCGGGGGTTGCCGTTTCCAGGCGTGTCTTGACCCAAGGGGGCTCAAACAATTACAACTGCTTTGTGCTGGAAACAAGTTCAGTGCTGGGAGTACATCCCAGAGCAAAGCAAAAGATGCTGTCTGCCTTCCTAGGGCTCAGAGCCAGTGTGATCAGGTTACATGTGCATAGACACACACACACACACACACACACACACACACACACACACTCTTATTTTTCTTTCTCTCCATGTTTCAGAGCTGCATTTTCCTGTGTTGATTTCATTCTCAGGCAGGCTTTTCTCAAGATGACTGACTACCAGCAACAACTCTGGCTCATACTGACCCATTTAGATACTCTTAAATTTTTCAGAAAACAAAACAAACAACCCCGCCCCCCCTCCAAAAAAAACACCAAAAAACCCTAAAAAACATGGTCTAATTCTGGTTGATCCAACTTGGGTCATATGTCAATTCTTAGCCAATCACAATGACCAAGGGAAGAAATTACTGATTGCTCAACCATGAGTCACATGCTCACCCTTGGAGCCAAGTGTGGGTTCAGCCCCAGCTGAACCAAGAGGTTCAGCCCCAGCTAAACCACCTAGATAGAATAGAGAAAGATGGGGCAGGGTGGGGGAAGGAAGACAATACCCAAAATAAATGTGATTCCTGCCTCTTGCATGGCAGCTGGGCTGAGATGACCAAACTCAGGTGGGCTAATGTGGACGACTTTGAGGAACTTCCACAATCAGGAGAATGCACCTGCAGTCAAGCACCCGCTCCAGTCTCTGACCACCTGGATCAGCTGACCATACCTGCTTTGGGTCCACCCCAGCAGACCTGGCCTCCTTTTGAGGGGGCGTGGGTGGGCAGAGCTGCAATGATGCTGGCTGTCCACAGAGCACACACTCACTCAACCCGCCTCCCTGGCTGTGTGACCTGAGTGAGTTCCTCAACTTCTCTGAGCCTCAGTGTCCTCATCTCTA
>NW_017731360.1:8278829-8280292 GCF_001890085.2 Hipposideros armiger | reverse complement strand
TGTAGAGATCCCTGCCTGGATTAACCACTGGCTGGAGGATCTAACTCGTGTACACACAGAAAATCTCCACAGACTTGTCTCCTAATATTTATTCTGACGACTAAAACATGCAGATAAGGTGAGTGCCTGATGCTGGGACTGCAGAATAAATTTACATTCTCTAAGCCACAAATTGCTGCATATGTATCCATGTTCTGGGCCTGGCTGGGGGCCCGGGAAGGGGCAAAGCCAGCTCCCCGCCCATTGAAGGTTCTGACTGGTGTTTCTTCTGCAACAAAGACGCACACGTGAGAAGCTTAGCACCTTAAACCCCAACAGTCCTTGACTCCCAGAATCTTAAATCCCCAAGCCTTAGAATCTTTAGTTAATGGAATCTTGGAACTGTAAAATATTGAGTCAGAATCACAGGGTTTTAGGATTGTGAGGATCTTAACCATCTTCTTGTCCAGACACCCAATTGTGGTTCCAGCTCCTTCCACAATGTAGTTCTGAGCAACACAAGTGCATTTCCAGGCTTCTGATCTTGCCCCAGCATTGCTTCCTCTGAGAAGCCCTCCCTGACTCCCCTGGCTGGTTCTGAGCTCCCATCACAAGTCCTCATGGCCCCATTTGCTTTGCCTGATAAGAGCCACCAGGGGTGTCATTTTAAACCTGATCTCTGCCCCCACCCTACTGTGAACCCAGAAAGGTGGGGGCGGATCTGCTTTTGTTCGTGTACAAATCCCCAGCACAGGGGCTGGCACATAACAGATGCTCAGTGAATGGATCCCACAAGACTACACTGCACCCCAACTGCAATGGTTCTGCCCTGTAAGGCTGGATCAGAGGCATCCTTATTTCAGGGTAACTGGGATCTGGGTGAGCCCACATAGGGGAGGGTGTGCCGCTGACATCTCTCAGATGACTGAGACCTTCCCCATTCCCAACTTTGTGTCTATTTTCATCTGCTGAGAAGCTTTGGGCTGAGACACCTCCTGGGGGAAAAAGAGAACAAGACCAGGATCTGTCTGGGTGTTCAGAGAAGCCATGAGATGCCCTGGATCGGAGCCCTGGCTGCGGAGCCAGAAACCTGCATTTGAAGCCTGCCTCTTCCACTCCTTAGCTGAGCAGCGTTGGACACATTATTTGACCCTTTCTGTGCCTCAGTTCCCCCAACTGTAAAACGGGGATGGTGAGGGTTCTCATCTCATGCTAAATGAGCGAATACATATAAAGCTCAGCACCTGCACAGGAAATATTCAATAAGTGCTCGTTTAGTTTGTTTTAAAGTTTATTGGGGTGACAATTGTTAGCAAAGTTACCTAGATTTCAGGTGTACAATTCTGTACTACATCATCTATATTTCACATTGTGTGTTCACCACCCATAGTCAGTTCTCCTTCCATCACCATATATTTGATCCCCTTTACCCTCATCTACTATTCCCCTCCCCCCTTACCCTCTGGTAGCCACTAAACTATTGT
>NW_017731360.1:8265661-8277996 GCF_001890085.2 Hipposideros armiger | reverse complement strand
TCGTGCGCTAAGCTAACTCTTAACCAACTGAGCCACTCAGCTGGCCCCCATACTGTAATTTTTTTAAGCAACATAGTCTCCATACTTGAGTGTGGGAGACCGTCAGCAAGAAATCCGAGTAAGAGAAGCAGAAAAAACGGATTTTTAATAAATGGAGACTCACTAACTTGTGACCATGTAAATATTGGGCAAAACCAATCATAGAAAAGCAACGAAATGGACTTGAGATCATGGATCCAAGATCTGAGGTCCCTGACAGCCATGGCGGGGGTAGAAAACAGACAAATAAAAACAGCTGATGCAGTCCCCAGCATCAGGTTTACCCTGCAGACAGACCACAGATTCAAAGTGAGGCCAAGTCACTTTAGTAAAATAGCACTAGTAATTATTATTGTTGTTATTCTTTTAACTAGCTTTATTGAGCCGCATACTATGTGCTAGGCCCAGTGCTAAGTTGTTCATAAACATTATGTAGTTTAATCCAATACAACAACCGTATAAGGTAGGTACCACGCCTATCTCCAATTTATAGATGAAGAAATAGGTGCCGAGAGGTTGAGTCACCTGCACAGGTCCCACAACAGCAGGTGGTGCCCACCCAGGTCTGTTGGACCCCAGACCCCATGCTCCCAGTCCCTGGGCTTTGCCACCTTTAGAGCTTCAGTTTCCTCATCTGTACAAGCAGGATTGGGGGACGGGTGGGGGTGGGGGCATTCTGTCCTGCCCCGCTGCAGGGCATGAACAGGGCTGGGAGTACTGATCTGACATCCCTCTGTTCTTTGTCTCTGTGACCGGCGCTCTCCCTGACTGTGGACCTCCCAGTGTGGGGATCCTACTATAATCATGGTCGGTCATGAGAACAGTCAATGCTCGAGCATCTTTTCCCACCAGGTGCTGCTCGAGGCGCTTCCTACCCATCAGCTGGGGCTGGGAGATGGGACCGGAGTTGGCAAAACAGAAGGCTGAGGTGCTGGTGAGCAAGCATGGCGGCCCAAACCCTGGCCTGGATGGAGACCCCATGACAACCAGTGAGGGACGATGACCNCCATAAATCTAAGGTTCTTTTTCTAACATTCCATCATTCTAAGCGCCTTAGAGTCTATAATTTGATGCTAAGCCTAAGGACCTAAGACTCTATTCCTCTAAGATTCTCTGAGTCTAATATTTTATAGGTAACACAAGGGATTATTCAAAACCAAACAGCGTGTGGTAGGACATTTCTTGTCCTTACTTCCTATTGAAGAGAGAGGTCAATGCTATGTCTCCAGAGGCCTGAGTTGTCCCTCCCCACCCCTGTCCCCAACCTTTGCTATTTCGGGCCCATTGATTTGAGATGTCCCCAAGAGGGAGGGTTGAAAGTCAATGCATAGGGAAGAAAGTGGCTGACCCAGAAAGCAGAGAGGGGTCTTCAGGGGCATTTTCCCGGAGGTGGGCCTTCAGGGACCCCCCTCCCCTTTGGATCCCCCACAGGGCCCAGGGGGACAGCGGAGGTCCCTGGAGGGGGAGGGCAGCAAAGAATGTCCCTGGAGGTTGGCTGTAAGTGAGGCATTCCTCCTCGAGCCCCCACTCCCAGTCACTTGAGTCCTCTCTCTGGTTTTCGTCATAGTATGTGTCACTGAAATCGTCTTCCTTAGTCATGTGTTTATGTTTATGGCTTATCCATCCCTACTGAAACGTCAGCTCTCGGGGGCTAGGGATCAAGTCTGGGCAGGTCCGAAGCAGGGACCTGCTCTCTGAATGAGTGGGTGTCTGTATGGCACCATCAGAGCAGCGCCTAGGTCGCATCCTCGCCTCCTCCCCGCTCCATCCATATCTAGTCCGTTGCTCAGTCAAGATGGTCCTGTCTCTTACAGAACTCTGGGATCCACTCCCCCCTATCCCTGGACCCCCTTTCTAGTGTCCTTGTTGAGGGCACAGGCTCTGGAGCCAGGATAATGGGGTCAAATCTGCCACTTACTAGCTGAATGACCTGGGGCAAGTGACTTAACCTCTCTGTTCCTGCTTCTCTGTATAAAAGAGAGGTGACAATACCCATGCCTACCTTTTAAGATTCGTGAGGAAAATAAATGTTTGTGTCCAAAGTGTTCAATGTGCCTGGCAGACCAGAAGNAAAAAGCTCATATTCCTTTAGATAGTGAGGAAACAACCCAGAATGTTGTTAATTATTTTTGCTTGTGGGGTGGGAGGGGCAGTTTTCATTCCATTCCATTCCATTCTTTTCCATTCCACTCCTAAAAGCTCACGACGTAATCAGACCTCATAATTTCAGTTTCTTTCTCTGGTTTGTGTCTCTGGCCCTGAAGAGAGGAACGTTTCATATTTAATCAGTATTAGTTCTGGAATGCTCTCAAGGGAGCAGGCTCACTTCAGGGCTATGTAGTTTAATTCTCAGTGAGGCTAATTAGATCAGGAAAAGAGCCTGGCTCAGGGCAGGACTGCTGTGGGGTGGCTCACGAAGAAGCCAGGGAGGCCAGGCCCCAGCTGCCATCTCCCCGCTCGCATCTACTCCACCCTGCCCACCCTCAGCTCTCTAACCCCTGCCCCTGCAGGAGAGCAGGACCAGACATCCCTCTCACATCTGTGATGCCTGACAAGCCTCCTATGGAAGGAAGGACAGCAGTGATGTTCAGAGGGGGAGGCAGTCACCCTCCCCTCGAGGCCTCCCCGGAAGCTTCCTGGAGCCTCTCCGATATGACAGGTGGTGAGGGAAAGGTGGGGGCTTCCAGAGACAATCAGCCCCATCCCTTCTCCTGCTGGGGACAGGATCGTCCCTTTATCAACTCTCTTCTCCATGTTCATTCTGCTTAGTTCAACTACCGTTATCATCACCACCACTAGCTACCACCATCATCTTAGCTACCAGGCAACTTGAGCAATGCTATGTCCTCATTCACACTCTATGGAAAGCCTCGTCCACATCTGTGGCATCAGCTACCATCTCCAATGCTGAGGGCCCCTAACCTCCATCTCCAGGGCAGTGGATGGAGGGCTGGCACTGGCTCTGTCACTTAGAGTCTGTCCAAGGGCAGGGCAATTCATTCCTCTGAGCCTCAGTTTTCTCACCTGTGAAAAGGGGAAATGATAACTTCCTCCCTCAAAAGACTGCTGTGATGATCAAATTAGTCACAGATGTGGCTATGACCACCCCAAAAGTGCAGCTGTGTGTGGGGCGGTAGGACAGAGCCTGGACCTGCAGGCCGGGGTGTCTGTGCACCATGTGTGAGACTGTGGTGTGGCTGAGCTGAGGTTGGGGAGCAGGGGGGCCCAACATTCCAGCGCAGAGCTAGGGAATTTGTTCCGTTAGGATAAACTTATTTTATTTGACAGTTTGTTCATTGATTTATAACTTTTAAATATTTAGTCAGCTGGTCTGAGGCCTCACTGGCTTTCTTGCCCCGGGCTACACACATGTTGGGGCAGTCTGCACTGACACCCCAGCCACCAGACAGGGTGATCATCCCAAACACAGGACAGGCTCATGGCCCCTGCCTTGGGATGGGTCCGCACGCTGAGGAGGGCTCACGGGACTCTTGGTGCCATGATCCTCCCTCATCTCCCTCATCATCCTCCATTTGGGCACCAAAAACACTCTGCGAAAGCCCCAGGCTGTGCACAAAATGCTGGCCATACATCCCTGCCCCCAAGCCAGACTCTCAGGCTTGGTGCTCAGTAGTCCTGGGGCTCCAGACCTCACTGCAGGGATGGGGCAGTGAGGGGCAGGCCAGGCGTGGGGTGGGGTGGGGTGGAGCTATTGCTCCCTGTGGACAGTTGAGCCCTGGCTGCCACTCAGGAAGCCAGCAGATCCTGGGTCCACATCGACACGGCCAGCCTGGAGCCCACCTGCCTGGAAAGAGGCAGGAAATGGCCAAGGCCTCGAACGTCTTCAAGGGCTTTGTGTATCCACAGAAGAAGCATCTGCAGGAAGTGGGTGCTGGTGCTGGGTGCTGTGAGCACACTGCCCCTCTCAGACCTCAGGCCTCAGCTCTCCCGTGGGGCCTTTACAAGCCTAAGGTCCTGGGTGTCCCCTGAGTCCACCACAGCNATCCACCTCGAAGCTGCCAACCTTACAGAGTATTGGGATGGTCTACTGCAGACCCAGCTAACGTGCCATTTGGGGGAACATGTTCTGTGAGGACAGGCGTCCATCCTGCAGGATGCTGTATATGCACTGTTTCAAAGCCCTTTATAAGGGGATGTGTCCCCAGTAAGAATATAAGGGTTTAGGAAACAACAGGGAGAATACCAGCTGGCCCCACCTACCAGCACTCCCAGTGAACCACCAGGGGATTTGGAGATCTCCATCCCTGCAGCTCTGGGCTCTGCAGGGTTAGACAGCCTGTTCCTCGAATGACCCACATGTGCCAGGGAACACAGAAAGAATTTCTCATTTGTTTGCTACTGTGGCTGCCTAGGGCTCCTTGTATCCAGGGACTAGAGGCCAAGAACGGGGGCTTATTATCCGGAGAAGGGTAACTGACTCAGATCAGTTACCCTTGATTAGAGTGTGTAGGGCTGCTGCTATGTAGTGGGGGAAAGGGGGGATATGTACAGAACCCACATGATCCGATTGGGCACCTTTTGATGCTTTCTTGACAAACTGTGACTGTAAATTTTTTTTTTTAGCTGAGCCATCCTGCCACCTGTTGGCAGCTCAGTGGCAGCTCAGCTCGGGCCGGGCATCGAACTGCTGTTGCTCAGAGCTCGCCCTCTTGAGCGAGCTCTTAACCAACTGAGCCACTCGGCTGGCTGACAAACTGTGGCTGTAAATGAGCAGCATTCCTGCCTGAGAAGAGCGTGGTGACCAGAAGCTCAGGCCCCTTGGGGAGGAGAACCTGGGTCATGTTATCACATGAATCAGCAGAGTGGGTACAAGAATTCTAGAGTGGGCAGAGGAGGACGGAGATGATGAGTGTCAATTGCTGTTCTGAGTCCCAATCCCGTGGTGATGGCAGCATTTGTCCTGCTGACCTCCTCCTTCTAAGGTGGCCCTCTGGAAGAAAGAGTGGGCCACCAGAATGTTTGAGAAGATTCCCCCTAAGAGTTTCCCAAATGTAGACATGGACCTCAGCAACACAAAGGGTAGACTGTGACAGACGTGGAGAGGCCTGCTCAGATGCCCTGGCGGTTTAGGCTTCCTACTCCTCTACTCACTCCACTTGGGACCAGGTTGGCCGAGGCACTGTCACACCTGCATTGCAGTTTGACTTCTTTCCCTCCAGTCCTGCTTCTTTCCCCTTCCTTTCATGGTTGTTGATCCCTAATAAACATCTCTTATCCCCAACTCCACTCAATGCCTAGTCTCCAGGATCTCTTTTGTGACACAGAGGAAACCAGTGACTAAGTATCAGTCAACCCTGAGTTTGAGTCCAATGTGCATGACTTAACTAGCTGGGTAACTGGATGCTGAATAGCTTGTCTCTCTGTGCCTCGGTTTTCTCATCTATAAAATGGGGCTAATTAATCCCCTGACCTTGTAGGGATGTGGAGAATGGATAGAAAAATGCTTTGCACAGGAGAGTGCATGTGCGCACACACACACACACACACACACACACACACACACACACACACACGCGCGCGCACAGTGTGTGCTTGCACCTGTGCCTCTGATATAGGTTGAGAGCTACCAGGAAATGGGGCTGTCTGGCTCTGAGATCCTGCTGGGGAAGAGGTCTGGGCAGCCTGACTCCAGTGGCCATTACGGCTGCCACGCCAAGTTCCCACAGAAGGGAGGGGCGGATGGTAAAGATGGATGGCAGGGCGGGTAACAGGAGCTGGAGGCCATGGGGGATTATTCTGTTGTTCTCTGCGCCTCCTTCCAGGAAACCTCCCTCCCCTGCTCAGGCTGCCACACCACATTTCAGATCAGAACATCTAGAGACCCATCAAAACAAGAGGCGGATGCGATGGCTGCACATTCATCGGAGGGGAGGATAAAATCTAGGGGGCCTCATGGGATTCCCCTCCACGTGTGAGTGAGCAGACAGCCAAGACAGGTCATGTATTTTCTGAGAGCCCCAGGCTGGGTGGGGAGAGATGCAGGCAGCCCAGGCAGGGCAGAGGCCCCAGCAACTAGTGCATTAAAGAAAGCATTTATTAACAAATCAAGGAAGGAGCCTTCCCTTCTTCCCTATTTGAGGAGCCCTTGAGTGATGGTTCCCAGGTCCTTCTGCCCTGGTATTTGCCTTTTGTTGAAGGTGATGGATGTGGAAGCAGCTCTAATGAGTGGGGACCTGGGCCTTGAGACATTCACAGGGCTGTCCATCTCCACACGTCTTCCAGCTGTCAGCATGGCCCATCGGAGAAACACATTGCTAGCTCCAAGGACTAGGGGCTCGGGGTCAAGCAGCTGCAGGCAAATAGAGAGGAGGGGCCTGGGCTAGTGGAGGGGTCAGTAGGGGTCAGTGGGACTCAGTTCATCAGGGCAGTCAGGAGACCCTCCGTAGTCTCCCCTGCACAGCACATGGATTCTGCAGGGGCTTGGGGCGGCGGGACAATGGTCCAAGACCATGCCTGGCTCTCTCCTCAGTCCTCGTGGTTCACAGTAGAGGTGGGAGTCTTCTAGACCAGAGTTCAAATCTTGGCTTTGTGACATTGGGCAGATCACTTAACTTCTTGTGCCTCATTTTCTTTCACTTATGTCCATTTGGGGGTTAAAGCCTTTAGCGCAGTACCTGGCATAGAGCAAGGGCTCAAATAAAAGCTTTNCAGGACCAGACATCCCTCTCACATCTGTGATGCCTGACAAGCCTCCTATGGAAGGAAGGACAGCAGTGATGTTCAGAGGGGGAGGCAGTCACCCTCCCCTCGAGGCCTCCCCGGAAGCTTCCTGGAGCCTCTCCGATATGACAGGTGGTGAGGGAAAGGTGGGGGCTTCCAGAGACAATCAGCCCCATCCCTTCTCCTGCTGGGGACAGGATCGTCCCTTTATCAACTCTCTTCTCCATGTTCATTCTGCTTAGTTCAACTACCGTTATCATCACCACCACTAGCTACCACCATCATCTTAGCTACCAGGCAACTTGAGCAATGCTATGTCCTCATTCACACTCTATGGAAAGCCTCGTCCACATCTGTGGCATCAGCTACCATCTCCAATGCTGAGGGCCCCTAACCTCCATCTCCAGGGCAGTGGATGGAGGGCTGGCACTGGCTCTGTCACTTAGAGTCTGTCCAAGGGCAGGGCAATTCATTCCTCTGAGCCTCAGTTTTCTCACCTGTGAAAAGGGGAAATGATAACTTCCTCCCTCAAAAGACTGCTGTGATGATCAAATTAGTCACAGATGTGGCTATGACCAGTCAGCGGCCTGGCACACAGTAGGTGCTAAGCACACGCTTGTCTCCTTTCTTCCCATGAGATTCTCCTGAGCTGATAGTCCTTCAGTGAACCTTCAGCCCATCCCTTGTGGGCCTCCCAGAGGAAAGAAGGGGGCAGTCAGGGGAGAAGGTTACTTTTCCGAGGAGGTGACATTTGATCAAAGATGGGGATATGGTCAGGGAGCGAAGCACACAGATATCTGGGGAAGAGCCTTCCAGGCAAAGGAACCAGCTAGTGCAAAGGCCCGGAGGTGGGCGTGTGCTTGGTGTCCAGGGATGTCAAGAAGCTGGTGTGGCTGGAGTAGGGTGAGTGAGGGGAGCGTGGCATGAGATGTGGATGGAGGTGGGGGACCAGGAAGGGTCTGGGAGGCCTGTGGACATTAGCTGGTGGGGGATAGGGAGATGTCACTCCCTCAGCGTCATACAGAATGTGACCCCGTGAGATCCCAATCCAGGTCTAAGCCAAGCTGTTGTTAGAATGTCCATTCCCCTGCAGGGAGCGGGAGACTATCTGGACTCTCCCCACCTGCTCCCCTCACTCTCCCTCTACCATCCTGATCTGCAGGGAGAGAGGACAAAGGACATCTGCACTGAGTGATAATGTCAGAGAGTAAACGAGGGCCTGTGCAGGCCCATCATCCAGGCCTCTGCCTAAGATGTGATATGTAGAGAGGACCAGTGTGAGATGGAGAGGCGCGTGCTCACCTCACACCTGGCTCATAGCAGGACCTCAGGAACATCCTAGTCCACGAATATCTCTGTGGGGAAGAGAAAGCCTGGTCCCCTGGGNCTGAAAGAAAACCTTCTGTACTTCACCTCTTTGACCCGCCCCGTTTCCCAAACCCTTTGCAACCACTGATCTGTTTACTATCTCTATACGGTTGCCTTTTCCAGAATGTTATATAAATGTAACCTTTCCAAGTGGCCTTTTCCCCTCAGCAATAGGCGTTTAAGATTCATTCGCATCTTTGCATGGCTTGATTGCGCGTTCCCTTTCATCACTGAGTAATATTCCACTGTATGTATGTGTCACCATTTATCCATTTACCTGTTGAAGGACATCTTGGTTGCATTCAGTTCCTGGCAATTATGGATAAAGCGGCCATAAGCATTCACATGCAGGCTTTTGTGTGTTCATAAATTTTCAAATCAGTTGAGTGACTACCTGGGAGTGTGATTGCTGGATCCTGTGGTGAGACTATGTTTAGCTGTGTAAGAAATTGCCAAACTGTCTTCCAAAGTGGCTGTGCCATTTTACATTCAGACTGGCAATGAGTGAGAGTCCCGGTTGCTCTGCATCCTCTCTAGCAATTTGTATTTTTTGGGGTGGGGTTAAAAAAAAATCTAGGTACACGGGCTCCATTCCCAGAGTTTCTGACTCCATCAGCCTCACCCCAGGCCTCGGTAGTGCTGAAAAGCTCCGGGAGATTCTGATGTGGAGTCAGACTTGAGAACCACTAAGCCACACCCACCACCTCACTGGACAGATGGAGAAACTGAGGCCTGGGGGCCTGAGGGCTGCGGCGGGGCTGATCTATAAGGCCCTGCCAGCTGACAGGCTGGGAGGGGGAGTGTGATATCTTGATTAGGATCTGGCGTTCTGGAGGCCCCCCGCCTCAGGCTTGACTCCCGCATCTGCCTCTCACCGGCTGTGTGACTTTAGGAAGGTGCCTGCACCTCTCTGAGCTCCTCCTCTGTGGAATGAGGGTGGTCATGGGACTTGCTCAACAGGTTGTGTAGAGGATGTACTGGGCCGATGAGTCCAATATGCTCACCCCAGAGCTGGGCACACAGTGGGGCTGGCACCGCTGGTGACTGTCCCTGGGACCCTGGTCATGTGGAGCAGCTGTGCCTGAATTCCCCCTCTGGGAGGCCGTGCTCTCCACCTTTCCAGGACCGCAGGGTCTGTCCCTGTCCTGCCCTCCCTCTCGCTGTTCCCAATTTGCCTCTCCCTGGGGGGTCTGCAGCGGCTCCACCTGCTCCTGCCCACCCCTCCCTTCCCTTCTCCCACTTAACAAACAGCTTCACTTAAACAGCCACCTGGGAGGATGGATGGCACAAGGCACATTTTGTAGAATAAGTTCAGGGAGAGGAGCCAAGAAAGTAAAGGCACAGNTTTCCAGCAGTGATGGGAGTGCCTGTCTCAGCACACATTTACCAGCATTGATTATTCTCTCTTTATTTAGTCTTTACTAATTTCATGGCCTGAAATTATATTTCACTGTCTTTTGGAGACACAGAACCTGGCCTGTGGCCTCTGTTTCCCAGCAGGGTGATAATCAGATTACATTCAGGGGCTTCCAGAAAGCTTCAGGATGAAAAGGCAGCCTGTGGCAGGGTAACCCCAGGCAGGGAGTCAAGACTGCTGGGTTCCTGTCCCAACTCTGTGCTCACTCCTTGTGTGACCTGGGTATATTATGTTGCCCTCTTTGGGCCTTTGTTTATCAATCTCCTCACAATAGCCCCTGGCTGGTCTCCCTGGTTCCAGTTTATCTAGTGCCTAGAAGAGCACCTGGCACACAATCTGTGCACAGCAAATATTTATTGAAGACTGAGCTGCCACAGTGACCTTTCTAAAGGGAAATTTTTGCCACATCATTATGCTGCTTCCAACCTTTGCTCAAGCTTCCTAACATTGTATTTACTTATTTGGTCTTCTCATGAATTTCTGATTCTACTTAGGATACGAAAAGATACAACAGATAAAAATGAGAGGAAAAAAAAAACCACCCAGAGAATCTACTAAATCATAACTTTTCTTAAGCCCATCTGGGAGCTGGGGCTGCAAGGTACCCAAGTGAACTGAAAGCCACAGGACAACAAGACCCTCCAAGGAACAGACTGAACACAGAAACCATTACACCTTCGGCAGAACCCTGGAGAGGGAGGTGGCTGCCATAAACGCAGGTGAGAAACACACACCTAACATGCTAATGAATTCTTACAGGCTGAATGCGGACTGGCATGACAGCCTAGCATTCTGGTGAGCTCCAGACACAAGGGGAGTTCACATTCATTCACAAGTGACTTCCCCAGGAAGACTGGGGTCAGGACAAGGCCCTGAGAGAGCCACCTCCCAAGGCACACAGGTATGAAATCACTCCCACCCCCAGATCCTTCTCCCCTATGAAGCACAAGCTTTAAACCACTCTAGTGGGGCAGGCCTAGATCTAGTTTTTTTAAAAGTTTGAAATGTCGGCGAACATAATGATGGGCTCAGAATTGGGCAGGCCTCCAGGGGAGCTGGCGTGGCTTTTTCCTGTGGCATTCCTGTCTGGAAGCACCGGCCCCTTCTCAGGCTTTTATGCTCCCTCGGGTTTATAATTCTATCATCATTTATTGGGCTGCAGTCCTAGACATGGCACAGGGAGGCTGGCGCAGTGGTGGATTTGTGGCCTGCTGCTGGAGGTAAAGGGCTGCGCTGAGGAGGAGGAAGATGGAGGACTGGGAAGTGCAGAGGGAAAAACAGGCTCTGTCACAAGCCCTCACTCCAGGTTGCTACAGGTGCGTGGTGAGGGCAATTTCCATTTCCTCATCACCCTTAGCTGATTGTCTCCATGAGAAATCCCCTGGGCTTCTCGTGAGAGCCCCAGAGATGGGGGAATGCAAGCTCTAGACCCTCCAACCTGAACTTGTGCAAGTGTTTCACTTCACAGCCTCAGTTTCTCCATCTGAACAATGCGATGGTTGGTGTAGCTCAGTGGTTCTCACTCCAAGCTATGGCGATTTCGTCTTCGGAGCAAAATGGAGTGACAGGGATTGGATTTATCCTCCCACCTGAAATGACCCAAACCCATAGAATTATGAAACAATGGTTTACAAGACAGTGCATATCAGGCAATGAGGAAGGGATGAGAAACAAATGAAGTGAGTTTTACAGTTGTCCTGGCTTCCAGCCCTGAGAGAGTTTTCAGGCCATGAGGCAGGGAGGAGGAACCAGGTGGAGCCCAGGGAAGTCCCAGAATTGAGGAGGCATAAACAGAGGCTTCAGAAGACAGTGGTGGCTGGAATTCTCAGGACGCAGTACCTGAGAGGAGAGAGCTGCCCAGAGAGAGAAACTTGGAGAGTAGAGAGGGTCTCGCCACAGGGCTGGGAACCATTTAACCCTAGGCTGAGAGCTGCTGTGGTCCTACCTAAGCAATCTTAATGCAAGATCCTAAAGAATCACACTGTTTCCAAGTTACAGAACAAAGCTCAATTCTATTTATAGCAAAACAAAAATATCCAGCACCCAATAAGGTAAAATTCACAGTGTCTGGAAGAGAAAGCTGGAGTGGCTAAGGTAAAATTAAAAAAAAAAAGTAAGTTTCAGAGCAAACAATATTACTGGAGAGAAAGAAGATCATAGTGTGAATTCATCAAGGGACCCTAGCAATCCTAGTGTTTAGGTACCTGATCACAGCTTTAAAATACACGAACTCCAAAATGATAGAACTGCAAAGAGAAACTGACAAATCCACAATGATGGTCAGAGATTTCAACATCCCTGTCTCAATAACTGTTAGAGCAAGTCAACAAAATCATACAGGATCTAGAGAACTTGATTAATGCTGTCAACCGATTTGACCTAAGTGACATTTATAGAACACGGCGACCCTGCCACAGCACAGTGCACATCCTGTTCACGAGGGTGTCTACATGTGCCAAGAAAGGCTGTGTCCTGGGTCATAATACTTCTCAATAAATTTAAAGGGTTCAAGTTTTACTGAGTGTATTCTCTGACCACAGCAGAAATAAATTGGAAATCAGTAATTTGACAGAAAGTTCTTGGAAAAAAAAAATCTCCAAATATTTTGAAACTAAATAGCACACTTTTTTTCCTTTTAATTATTTTTTATTATGAAATACACATTTTTTAGAATTAGTTTCAGCTGTACAACACAGTACAATAGTTATACTTTTTACCCCTTGAAGTGACAAGCCCCCTCCCCCAATCCGCCGCCCCACTTCCCCCCAATATCATACATATCTATTACAATTCCCTTGCCTCCACTCCCACACTATGCTCCATGTCCCAT
>NW_017731360.1:8252766-8265616 GCF_001890085.2 Hipposideros armiger | reverse complement strand
AGTTGACATACAATATTATACAACATCAGCTTCAGGTGTACAGTGCAGTGATCAAGCCTCTTCCCCATCCATGATGCGGTCTCCCTAGCAAGACATGTGACCACCTGACACCCTACAAAATATTTACAACATTATTAATTAAATAGCACACTTTTGAATAAATCATGTGTTAATCAACCAAAAGGGGAATTAGAATGTGCTTTTCCCTGGAAGAAAATGGACACATGACATGTCCAAATATGTGGGATGCTGCTAAAGGCAGGTCCTAAGGGAAATTTGTAGTTCTAAATGCCTACCTTAGAAAAGAAGGAAAGTCTCAAACCAGTGACGTCATCTTCCCTCTTAAGAAACAAGGAACAGAAAAGCAAATTAAATCCAGTGTAGGTAACAGAGAGGAAATAAGCGTCAGAGTAGAAATCGGTGGAGAAAAGCAGTAGAGAAAATCAGTGGAACCAAAGCCAGTTCTTTGAGAAGGTCAATAAAATTGATAAACCTCTAGTCCCACTGATCAGGAAACAAAAACAGGAAGATACGGTTACCAATATCAGGAATGAGAGCGGTGACATCACATAAGAATATGTAAATTGTTTGGAATTCTTCTGCAAGTTGAGATCTGTTTTTTCTTATTCATTCATTCATTCATTCATTCATTCATTCAATCACTCGTATCAGTATGGAATTATGGATATTTATTTTATGCTTTGGATTAGAATTCAATACTACTTTTTTGGTTTGTTTTTGCTTGCATTCTTCCAGCTTTGGCCATTGAGAGCTCTTTCAGTTGGCTCTTATGTCCCTTTGATATTTGCTCATCATTTTGAGTTTTTTTTTTTCTTCTTAGCACTTCCCTACTTTCTGGCACTAAAATATGTGCCAGGCTTATCTTATGTATTTCCTGCTCTAGTCCTTGAATCGGCCTTTTCTCCAAGGATCCCTGGCTCCGTTTATTGGAGAATGCTATGAGAAACCAAGATTCGGTACTAGATATGCTTGTTGCTACCAAGGTGTCACGGCCTCCGGGCTTGGTCAGCTCACTGAGCAAGGAATTACACCTCTGCACGCTAACCCATGCCTATAAACCCGTATAAATATTTCTATATGTAAACATCTATATCTATGTTCAGCTAAATAGGAGTTCATACTGATGTCTCCAATTCTCATTCGTGACAACATGGATCATTTTAGACATCTTCCCTTGCTTGCCTGGAACCTCCCAGCCTAGCAGTGAGAAACCTAGCTCTCACCATCTGCCATCCATACACCAGAAATGTTTCTGCATAGCTCATTCAGTAGACATGCATAGTGATTTCAGACTTGCTAAGCCATACCCCCTGGAAAACAACTCTCTCCGCTAAAGCACAGTGCTTCTGCNAGAACTGGGAGAGGGGGTGGAGAGAACGGCGGTAGGTTGGGGGGACTGGGGGAAAGAGGAAAGGGAGAGAGATGGGGAGAACGGGAATAGAAAAGACTGGGGAGAGAAACAGGGAGACCAGAGGAGTGGAGGAGAGAAAACGCTGGGGTGGGGAGAAGAGAGAGAGGGGGAGAAGGAGGCTTCTCCCCATCGGAGGCTTAGAGGAGCCAGATCCTTTTGGATCCCCCTCCCCCATGCTTACAGAGTGGTCACTTCCTCCCTTAACCGTTCCCCCCATCTCCATGGTACCCCGGGGGCGCATCAGGATGAAGCCCCAACTGCACTGCTCAACTCACCCACTCTCTGCGATCTGACTGGGCTCCCCACCTCCTCCAGACCTGGTCAGGGGCCAGGGGATGCGGTCCGGACTCTTCTTCCCTACGTCCCCCTCCTCCTGGCCCCCCCCCACTTCTCTTTCAGTTCTCAGCAGGGGTACCATCTCCTCCCAGAGGTCCTCCCTGACCCCATATCTGGGGTCCAGTCCTCCCTTGGGCCCCCCCTCCTGCATCCCCCCATCTCAGCACTGACCACCTTGAGTTGGGATTGACTCATCTGTTTCCCCATCCAGACTGGGAACTCCCTGAGGGCAGGGACAGGGCCTTGTCCCTCTTGTCTCCATCACGGCCAGTCCAGGGACCGAACAGGAACAGATGGGTGACAGATGATGCCCGTGAGATGAATGAATGATCCAATAAGGGGCTGCGTGTGGGAGAGAAGGGGGAGAGAGACATG
Source organism: Hipposideros armiger (assembly GCF_001890085.2). Lineage (NCBI taxonomy): Eukaryota > Metazoa > Chordata > Mammalia > Chiroptera > Hipposideridae > Hipposideros > Hipposideros armiger. The sequence continues at coordinate 8,263,473 of NW_017731360.1, read as the reverse complement.
GAGTAGAAGGAAGAAAATAAAGCAGGAAAGAGGTGAATAAGTGAGAGACGCACTGAAAAGGAACACCCGGCCCCAGGTGTGAAGGACCCTTGGGTCTCGGCACTGCCAGGGGGTGATCTTCCTTCTTGGGGTCAGCTGGCTACCTCTGACATTAGGAAGTTCTTCATGGTTGGGATCAGACACCCTTGAGTCACAAGTGACAGAACCTGCTCAGCAGCAGAGAAAGGAGAGCTTAGTGTAAGGACTCTGGTCTCATGGATGCCAACTGGAGGGAGAGCAGGGGGGCTTCGGGAGGAAGCTGAGAACCCAGGCTCTGCCCTTGTCCCTTTTGGTTTCTCTCGCCACAGGGTTTTCTGTCTGGACTCTCAGCATCACCCATAGCCCGGGACTTGACACAGCCTGGGTTAAGCAACCCACAAATAACCTTTCAATGCTCAAAGTATGTGTGTACACCTATAAACACACACACACACACACACACACACACACACACACACACACGCGCGCACGCACATATGCGCGCACACGGAAGCTGTCAACACAACTCAAATCCAGCTCTAGGAGATCTGGCTTCATCAGCACCAGCCTGGTCTTTGTTTTCTGTAACAACCCTAATTACCAGCCAAGCTCTTCCTTCCAAAGAGAAAAGCTGCCAGCACTATATCCTACTTATTTCAGGCCTCACATTAGACATCACTTCCTCCAGGAAGCCTTCCTTGACTGTTAAGCTCAGATTAAGTATCTGTTCCATGAATGTTCACTGTTTCCTATGTTGTCACCTATCACGGCACACACTTGGTATTGACCTGTCTGTCCCTTCCCTCTGGACCGTGAGCTTATGAGGACACGGACTGTGAATCATAGTGGACTATCCAGGGCCTCTTGCAGGTGCTATGAGTTTAATCGGCACTTGTTGAATGAAGGAATAAACCTAGTGACCCCGATGTCCCCGCCTCCTTCTGAAACTCCTTGTTGCTCTTACACCAGCCAGCCTGGATCCCTGCTCTGATCCTCTGCTTTCAGTAATATGCATCTGTCCCCCTGTCCCATCCCCTCCCTTGCCTGGGAGGTCACAAAAAGGCCAGGAGACGTTGGAGTTACAAACACACAGATGACTCCCAGCTCAGTCATCTTCTAGCTGTGCGGCCTATAGGAAGTTCACCTTGCCTCTTTGGGTCTCAGTAGTTTTTCATCTCTAAAAGAGACAGTTCGCAAGTGAAGACAGAGAGATTTAATAAACTATTTAATAAACTCCCTGGCAGAGGCAGAAGGGAGGCTGTGCAGGGCAGGGCATAAAGGGGAGAGAGGGAGATGCAATTATAGCCTCCCAGTGACAGAAACTGTCAGCAGGGGTCTGCCATGTAGAAAATGACATCTGGGCCTCATTCCTCATGGCAGTGACATCGAGAGGGTCATAGAAGGGGGGTGGTGGTGATGGTGGTGGTGGTGTGGTGGTTTGCTGAGCCTGGGAAGGGGCCAGGGCCAGGGATACAGCTGCTGGGGGCAAGGCAGGGTCCAGAGTGTTGCTGCCTGGCCTGGGGAAAGAAGGTTATGAATGGAATTGAAGAGGGACTATTTCCTGTGCCGAGTAACTGATACTTTCTCCACATGGTTTTCATTAGCCCAGCTGGGCCTGGGGAGCCTGACCTCCCCCACTGAGAGGGGCGCCTGAGGCCATTGCAAAGCACACTGGGGGCAGGGACGGGCGCTGGCATCCTGTCCTCAGCACTGCTCAGCACGGATGCTATTTGTGGAGCACTTGCTCTTGGCCAGATGTGGTGGGCAGTCCTTGTACCGCTGCTGCAAACCTGCGCAGGCAGGATTCATCTCCATGCTGTATAGATGAGGGCCCGAGGCTCAGAGCCCCATGCTGTTTCTGTCCCTCCATGTTCCCGGGGTCTCTTTCTTCCTCTGTCGAGACCTTGCCGGGTCACCATGGGCGAGTCCCCTGCCCTCTCTGGAGTGGACGGGATGAGTGGTGAGGCTCCCTTTGGCCCTGACACTGGTGGGTGCCCCTTCGCTCCATCTGTAGGCAGCCGGCAGACTTGGCAAAGCTCATCTTCCATTCCCTTCTCTCTCCATGATTTGCTGTTTGGGGTCCTTGGAGAAGCCCCCGAGTAAATATTAATAATGTGCCTTTGTGTACATTGGCTGAGAAAGAGAATGAATCATTTCCTGCCTCCCTCCTGGGCTCGGAATCTTAACTAAAAATATGCTGGGTCTTTGGGCAACTTTGATGGGCTGGGTGGATGGGGTTGAGGCAGTGCCAGGAAATAGCTGCCCCGCTGGCTGCCTTGATGCCCGACAATCCATCATCCTGAAGCTATGCCCGGACTCCCCTCTCAACACCAAGAACGCTGGCACCAAAGGCCTAGTTTCAGTCCTGGCTCTGACATACCCCAGCGGGTGGCTGTAGCTCGCGTTTCCTTTGCTTCTCTGATTCTCAGGGGGGGCTGGGTCTGCGTCCCATCCAGCAGACTAGCCTGGACGCTTCCACACGGCAGGCTCGTTCCATCGTCCTGTGCTGTCTGATCAGTTCTTAGTGCCATGGTTTCTGCATGGAAGGAGGTCATGAGATGTGGAAGGCAAACATACATCAAACTCCAGATTGCTAAGAGGACACAGAGCAAAGGAAGACAGGTGGAAATGACAGCTGGCCTCCATGTGCCGTTTTGCCAGTCACCATTTACAGAGCTGTTTTCACACCTGCTGGTTCATTTGATCTTTATAACATGCCTGAAAACTACAGCGAGCTGCCTCCATTGTGCACATGAAGCAACTGAGACTGGCTGAGGGACCTGCCTAGGGCCCCATCATTAATGAAAGGAGCCCAGGACTGACTCCAAACCTCGTCCTCCCATCCTTATTAGGCTGCCAGGCAAACTTCACGTGAGGCGGTTCAGGGAGGACATCCTCAAGGAGGGGGCTTTTGAGTGGTTTTAGAAGAGAAGAAACAAAAGTGGAATGGGGAGAGGAAAGTCCACGTATAGGACCCGGAGAGGGAGAGGCTCTGTAGGTGCAGTCAGCTCATCAATGAGAACAACTGCTGCTGCATTTACTTGAGCACTACTATGTGTCCGGACTTCGCTAGCACTTAAGATGGGTCATCTCTTTTACTCCTCAAATGGCCCATGATGTGGGCACTATCTCAGCTGGTCAGTGGTGGAGCCAGGATCAGACCCAGGTTTGCAGAGCCCAAGGGCTCAACTGCCTTACCCCAGATGGAACTTCTGCTTCCAGAACCTGTCCCTGGCTGGGTGCTTGTGGCCAGGTCACTTACCTCTCTGAACCTCCATATCTTCATCTGAAATAGTGATGTTAATACCTCTGGAACCCGAGGAAGACATCTTTGATCATCACAATTCTTCTTGGGAATAGGGAACGATTTATCTGGAAGGCGCCCATGTGGATCAAAAGCTGACATCCCGAGGGCACAGAACCAGTTGGTGTGCAGGTACCCGGAAGGATGCGTAAAACAAGACCCGCTTTCCCCCGAGAAGTGGGAGAACAAAAGAAAAAGAGCTGGTGAGGTGGCGAGTGTGTGTCCCTCCCTTCAACCCCACAAATCTCTAACAGCAATAAATTCAAAATGCTTGGTTTTGGTTGGGTGGAGAGGAGCTGAGCTTTGCACTGGGCAAGATCCAGAGAGAAGGACCCAGACGAGTGGACAGAGCTGGACCCAGACGCAGACTGGGCAGTGTCAAAGGGCATCCACTGGACTTGGGTAGCTGGGCTGAGCCAGTTAGACCCTGTTCTCCCAGTGAGCTGGGAGTCCAAGCTGGCATCTGGGTTACACCCACTTAGATCTCAACATGCCCCAGACCCCCTAGAGCGTGCATTTCTGCTCCTTCAGACACCAAGCCCCTGCTTTCACCCCGGACTCCACCCACGCCCCTGCAGGCTCCCTCTTCCTCTCATCTACCACATCATCTCCATGAAGCTAACACAGTGAGTGAGCACCTCCCATGTTTAATTCAAAAAGGAAGATAAACACCCAAGTCCACCTCCTACTGTCTTCTGCTTTCTCTGCCCTTAGTTCCACTTGAACACATGATCTGCACAGGCTGGCTCTCCCTTCCCCTTCCATCATTTCTTGCCCACTATAGTCTGGTCCGTAATTTCGAGGTTATACATCACCTTCATATCCCTACATCTTGTGGACACAGGTCTGTCTCGTGGCCTTTACTTCTGCGTGGCATTTGACCCCAGAGACCACTCCTTTCTCCTGGAAACGCCATTTCACTTAGGCCTCGTAACTCAGTGCCACTTATCTGGTTTCCTTCTTGCTTCATAAGCCAAGAACCAATGAGGAAAAATTCTAGAACTTTCTACAAGTCAAAGGGGTTCATGGGTATAATAGGCTGCCTCAGGAGGGAGAGGGGAAGAGGGACTGCATGTATGTTCAGCATCTACTGTGTACCGGGCCCTGTACAAGGTGCTTTAGGCCCCCTTGTCTTGTAGGGTAAGAATTTTTATCCCCATTTTACAGATTGTGAAACCGGCTCAGAATGTATAAGGGATGATGCATGATCATCACATAATGGGCAGGGAGGTGCTGGATTTAAATAATAATAACAATAATAATTGGTACCATTTATCCATCACCCGCAGAGTGCCAGGCCCTGAGCATCTTCTGTACGCTGAGCCATCTGGTCCTCACCATGACCCAGGGAGGGGGCTGCCGTTAGGGTCACCCCCTGAACGGGAAGGAAGCTGCACCCCAGAGGGGAAGGGACTGACCCGAGGGCATGGAGGAAACAGGTAGAGGAGCTGGAACTGGAGTCTACGTCTGTGTGAGTCCCTATCTCTGGAGGGAACCAAGCACCAGGAGATGACCCCTTGACAAGGTTATTCAGGGCATGGGGCCCAATGACAGGGAAGACCCCTTCCCACTCGAGATTCCAGGAGACGCCCGGAGAGAGAGACACTCTTTGCATGAATGTCTGTGTCACAGCTGCTGCTTTTGGTCTCTGAATCGTGGTTCTCAGACTTCATCACAATCCATTTCTGCAAAAGCCGTCATTTCTGCTGTGAAACCCACTCAGAGTGGCCAGGAGGGCAGGCACAGAAGACAAGGGCCGAGTGGGGTTAATGTGGTGTTTTGCTTGGGATAAACCAGCTTGCCTGCGCAGAGGAAACAGGGAGCAGGGTGTTGAGGAGGAATCGACTGGTGTGTCAAGCACCTGTTCACTCAGTCTTCCCTGAGGCAGCTCAGCGAGGGGCCCTCATTGTTGTTTGTTTTAACAAAAGAGCAAATGAGTTCAGAGAAGTTGAGCCTCTTGTCCAAGTTCACACAGCTGGTAAGCGGTGGACCGAGGATACAAACCCAGGGCTCGCGGATGTCAAAACCCACACGCTTTCCAGTTCATGGAAATGGAAGGGGAGAGGGAGCATTTACTGTGAACACGTACCGAGCCCTCCCTGGGAGTCAGGGGCTTTGCCTGTATAATTAGATGCTAATCAGATCCACATACACTGTGAAATCATTGCTTCTGTCTCCATTTTTTAAAATTAGTTTCAGGTGTACAAAACAACACACTGATTGGACATGTATACCCCCACAAAGTGATCACCCCAACATGTGTACTATGCATCTGGCACCATACATAGCTACTACAGTACCATTGACTCTATTCCCTATGCTGCACTTTACATCCCGTGACCATATATATATATATATATATATATATATTTATATATATATAGAGAGAGAGAGAGAGAGAGAGAGAGAGAGAGAGAGAGAGAGAGAGAGGAGCCAAAAAAATTACACACATTTTAAAAAAGGAAAACTGCATTAAAATTGTAATACTCAATATATACCAATAACAAAAGACGAATATAAGTCACGTTTGACTTCTGCAGTTTCAAGAGGTGCTCAAAGTGGTTACCATCAGCATCCAGACACTTCTGATTGTGATGAACAACTGCTTGAGCAATGTTGACCAACGTGTCCACTTGTATACATTTTTTTGGCACCCCGGCATATATATATGTATATATATATATATATATATAATTATAGTTGACATTCAATATTATTTTATACTAGTTTCAGGTGCACAGCACAGTGGTTAGGCATTTATATAATTTGTGAAGTGATTCCCCCCCGCCGCCCGATAAGTCTGGTACCCATCTGATACCCTACATAATCTTTAGAACATTATTGACTATATTCCCTGTATTTCACAACCCTGTGACTATTTTGTGACTAAACTCAGGTTCTGGCTCAACGGCTTGGGGTCTCACATTTTGGAAAGAATAGAGCCAAGACCTTTGGTAAACGTCCATGTCACCACGAAGCAAGTGGTCACGAACTGCCTTGGAACATGAGTGGCCACCGCCCATGGCAGACAGGGGGCGAGAAAGCCAAAGCCTGAGAAGGAGAGTCCTGAGTTTCCAGGCCCTCTTGGTGTCCTCTGAGACCCAGCAATGAGAATGCCGAGTGAAGGAGATCAGCCTGTGTGTCTGCAGGGATTGGGGACTAAGAAGGGGCTGACTCCTGTTTCCTCCTCAAGCCATTGGACATGCTTAGTGTGCACCTGTCTGCCAGGTGCTGAGCTGGGTGCTGGGGATAGAGCTGTGAATGAAACAGGTCCTGTCCTGCAGTTGTGATAGTCCAGTGAGCATCATGACCCGAACACAACACAACAGCATGGGGAATCGCGTGCAGCTGGGATCAGAGCTCTGGAGAAGGGGGCCATGGCATTATGGAGATGGGTAATTAGAGGTGGGAAGTCAGGTGTCACTCACAGTTTCCTGCCTGTATCCTCCCCCTCTTTTATCACTATCATCATCATCTCATCATCACCATTATTGTCATCATCATTAGCATCACTGTTTTCACCAACATCATTTATCACCAACATGATTACCACTGTCTTCATTATCATTACCACCACCACCACCATCATTACTATCACCATCATCACCATTGTAATCATCATCATCATCATCATATTTTCCACCATCATGTTTACCATTACCATCATCGCCATCATCACCATCATCGCCCCCATCTTCATCATGACCATCGTCATCACAGTCATCATCATCATCATCACAGCCCCCTGCCCCATTGAGCCCTGTGTGCGCCAGGTGTTGTGCGAAGAGGTGCTTTGTGACAAGACCTCGTTGTGCGCCCTCCTCAACAACCCCAGAGGCAGGTACTATTCTTCTCCCCACACAGAAGAGGAATCCCAGCTCAGGGAGGTCAGGGACTTGCCCAGGGTCCCTGTTAAGAAGAGGTGGACCCAAGTCTCCAACACAGCACTCTGTCCCCTATGATGAGATTCCAGGACCTCTGGGGGTCCACAAATGCCAACCACTGTGCTGCCCCCCCCTCAGGAGGAGTATTAGGGGCAGGGAGTCAGACTGTGGGTTTTCAGCCTAGCTTTACCCTGCTTGTCTGAGACTTGGACAGGTTCCTTAGGGGTTGGGGGTTGAGTGAACAAGATGACACCTAGCAAGGCCCCCGTGCACCGTGAACACTCAATTCAGAGTCTCAGCCTCCATCAGGGCCTGGCCTCTGGCTTCACCTCCTGTTTCCTTCCCAGTAGCCACCCACCTGGTCTGACCAGTGCGGAGGCTCTCATTCCAACCCTTCTCTTGACCTCTACCTCAGACATGCTGTGCAGTTACCCTCAGGGCCATCTGCCTCTGATGACACTTCTGTCCTAGACCCAGACACGGGACTTCACTGAGTGGCTTCCCCCAGCTCACCCCCAGACCCCTTGATGGGGGATGGGATGAGCCCCCCTCCTCGGGCTTTCCCAGCCCAGCACTTGTGGCCAGAGTGATGGGTGGGTCCGTCTCCTACCCCCTCAAAGGCAATGGATCGATTAATATGGGTCCTTGTTTGTGGCCATGGAATTCTATGGGCCGATTCTCCCAGCTATTCTCTGAATGGCTTCCACTACTTTGAACAGATAGAAATGGACGTGGCTGAGACAGGGAGGAGAAAATCAATAAGTAATAAAAGTTAACATGAGAGCAAATACATTATCTCAATCACGGAAGAAGCCAAGAATGTGTCTGAGGAGTGAGATGGACCAAGCAAGCCCAGGATACACCTGAGGGCCCAGGAGCCTGGGTAGATGCAGCCATGGGTGTGTGTGGGGGGTGGGGTAGGGGCTTTGCCCACTGCCCATGGGATCAGGGTCTGCTTAGGCCTCTCTCACAAGCTGCGGCAGTGATGGAAGCAACTGGACTAGAGGTGGTGGGGAGGGTGGGTGAAGGGAAGTGGGGGGAGGGAGGATTGGGGGAGGGAGTGGGGAGGATAGATTGGGGGAGGGGGTGAGGAAGGTGGGGTTAGTTAGGAGGCTCTTGTGTGAATTGAGGCCAGGATATGAGGGTTCCCTTGACCAAGGTGGGAACAGCAGGGCTGGACAGGACTGTGGAAAACTTGGTGATCTCTTAGATATGGGTGGAGGGTGACTTGATGCACATCTTGGGCTGAGGCCACTGGGTGGGTGCTTAGTGACATATAAAAACGCAAGCGTCACCAGAAGCCATGTTATACTGATGCTGTCCGCCTTTCAGTGACCCATTCTGGTGTCCTGGCAGGTCCAACATAGAAGGATGGACCCTGGGGCTGTCCTGGGGTGGGACTGCCTGTCCTCTGGGGGAATGAACCCAAAGCAAAGTCCCTTTAATGGCTTGCCTCTAGCTCTGACCACTGGTGTCTCTATCCCACATTGTCCCTGGCTGTCACACCCCTTCCCCGCTAAATCCTCCATCACAGATTGGAGGCTCTTTTACCATAGCCGAGGACTGGCCACTCCAGGAGAATCACAGGGCACTTGGCTAGTCAGGCACTGAACTGAGAGATGAGACGTGCATTGCCTCGTCTTAGGATCCTACAACCCTGTGAGGCAGGTGCTGTTACCATCCCCAGGGTATGGACCAGGGAACCGAGACATGACGAGGCTAAGTCATCTCCCCAGTTCACACTGTTCCTAAGTCATGTACCAAACCTGCTACACAACGCCCTCCCCGCAGCTGTTGAAAGACCCTCGGTGATGACCTAGGACTTCTCTTATTTTGCAGGAGGGAAACGAAGGCCTAGAGAGGGCAGGCAACCTCTCTACGGTCACACATCACATCACTCCCCACTCTCACCCAGGGTTTCGCCACCTGCAGGCTGCTCTGGCCGCCTTCTCCTTGGCAGTGGGATGGAGGAGACCCAGATGCCAGCGGAAGCTGGGCACAGGGAAGCTCTGGAGGGGGCCATGAAGATGGGCAGTGCTCACAGCAACCAGCAAACTGCCTGGAGCCCTGGGGTCCCCCCTTCCTTCACCCACGCACCGCAGAGAAACGCAGGCTTTGAAAATGAAAGCCAGCCTGGAGTAAACAGATGAGTAGTGGTTATTGCTAGCACTTTATTAATTAAGTGTTCTAAATACATTGAAACCTGGGCACTTAATTTTGATTTATAGGGATAATTTAGATTTATAAAACCAGTGATTATGCATTAAGTACAGAAAATGCCAGTTGATGCTCACAGTCAACATTCACTGAAGTGTAAAAGGAAAACAGTCCTGAAAATGTCCATCTCCTTTGTGTGGAGGTTGAGCTGATGCGGAGGGAATTCAGGAGGTGGCGTTTCTCATCTTCATGGCGTCGTCTTCTTTTGGGGATCATAGTGTTATCCTCCGTGGCTAGTTACTTAATCAAACACAGACATGGCACCATGGAGAAATCACGCTTAGGGACTGCAGGACTGCGTCCAGAGCAGCTTCAGGTTGGACTGCTTGAGAAGTGGGGGCGCGGGGTGAGGTGGAGGCACTAGGATGGGAGTCTGGCGCCCTGGTCCTCGTCCCACCTTGGTGCTGCCTCTCTCTGACTCTGCCCCTCCAATAGGGAGCTGCCCTAGCTGTGGTCTGCAGCCACCACTTGGGCTGGGACAAAGAAGGGCAGCCGAGCTCACACCACAGGAGCCCCCAGCAGCTGGCCAGCCTGTCGGACCATGTGCTCCCTCTATGGACGCAGTAGGCTGTTTGGTCGAGCTTTGGAGGTGAACACACCACGTCGAAGTCCCAATGCCTTGTTGCTGAGAAGTGTGTCCCGGGCCCCCACAGCTAACGTCTCTGACCCTCGGGTCCCCATTTGCCAAACTGAGGTTTAGGACACTGGCCTTCCAGGCTGCCCTGAGGACAAAACAAGATGTGTCACCTGCACTCAGAGCTGTCATTTCTTGGGCCCGGTGCTGATGATTCTCCTCCCTTTCTCTGAATCCTCCAAACAAGGTAGGCGTTGTCCTTGGCCAACGAGGAAACTGAGGCTCCGCCAGGGGAGCAGCACACCTCAAGTCCACAGCTACGAGCACTGAGGCCAGGACACACAGTCAAGCAGCCCTGCCCGTGTGTCCCGCTGACCTCAGCCACTTCCTTCTGCACAGACAAGATGCCTGGCATTGAGGGAACTTGTTTACAGCAGAGCGAGTGCAGAGGTTTTGGACAAGCATTGAACCACGCAAGGCGCAGTCACGTGCAGCTTTTATGGAGGACCTTGCTCTTTACTGAGACTAGAGAGCAGGACCTGGTTACCTGTGTTGACATCTTGTTTGATGTTGCTTGAGGACTCTCTGCAAGAGGACAGATAGCCTGACAGATTATCCTGTTGGTGGGGGGAGAGGGAGAGATGGAGGGGAGGGAGAGAGATAGAGAGATAGATGAGAGGGGGGAGAGAGAGAGAGAGAGAGAGAGAGAG
>NW_017731360.1:8146565-8252736 GCF_001890085.2 Hipposideros armiger | reverse complement strand
GAGAGAGAGAGAGAGAGAGAGAGAGGTGCTATGCACAGACTTACGTGTCAGGACATGGTGAATATTGATGGAGCTCCTTTGTGTGGAATTAGAATGTCCAAAGGAGCTTTGAAAAACAAGCTCCCAACAGCAGAGACAGGGGGACACACGCAGGTGTGGGACCACAGGGACTCCTGCAGAGTGTGTGCTGGGCAGGGGGATCCCATGGGGGTGGCAGGCATGATGAGCCCAGGTGCAGAAAGGCTGTGTGTGGGCAGAGGAAAGCACCTGCTCCTGCAACCCACTGTCCTCACTTCAGTGTGGTCGTGAAGCCTCCAGGGCCAGGTCTGCACTGACAAGTGACCCGAGTAAATCAGCCCAGGCAGAGACAGGAGTCAGGTTGGGGTCAGAAGGGTGGCTTTGTTGTTCTCTCCCACTAGAGAGGCTTCAAGCTGGTGTTCAAAGGGCATGGAGACAAATTCTGTTAGCCAACAGCAGGGTAGCCCCTGCCTGCCTTGTGGAGATGGGGATGTGAGAGATGGGGGTTTGGGGAACCTCTCTGCCCATCCCCTGCCCTTAGAGACAGCCTCTGGGTCACCTGATACCTTCACCCCCAACTCCCCCTTCGTTGTCCATCCATAAACATTTGCCTGGCTGATACTGGTGCTGAGGGTGATGTGACTTGACTGGTCCCTGCTCTCAAGGGCTCACAGACCAATGCAGGAGACAGAAACAGACACACACAGAACAGTGTGGTTAAGAGCCACCACAGCATGGCTAGTGTTTATTGAGCACTTACTTTTTGCCAAGCCCTGGGCTTTGCAACTTTACATTCAGGGCAGTCCTGCCCCAGCAATACCGTGTCTGCCCTGGGCTGATGTTCTCCTGCCCGGCCAAACCCAGCCATGGACCAACACAACTGCTGCTTTCTCCATGTCTGTGCTGAGCACTGAGCAGCTGCTGGCAAAGTTGTTCATCAGAGAGGACTGGCACCAGTGCCAAGGCACAGGTGCCAATCTCAGCTATCCCCTGTGTCACCCATCCTTCCGCTCACCTTCCTGTGGTCTGCCCTTTTACCCATCTCCTCTAGGACTTCCAGATCTCTGCATCTTGGTAAAGTCAGGTTCCTATTATGTCTGTATCCTCATCATCAAGCACAGTGCTCTGGAAAATAGATGGCTATTAAATGTTCGTTGAGAGAGTGAGAAAGTGAATGATTGAATGAATGAATGAGAAATGAGTCTCAATGCTAGCTAAGTTCTCTGGCCAGACCCTGAAGGCAGATTACAGCAATGCATTTGATTCTCTCAAAGCCGACCTGCACCGACAACAGAAATTATACTGTGGCATGCCCTGTCCAGTCCTGGGGGCCTCTTACTCTGCTCACCAACCCTTCATGAAACAATCTGTTCCATATAGCCCCGGAAACCCTCCTGCCAAGAAATTCCTCAGAGCATTGAGCCTCTCAGTGGGAAGTTCCAACTCCAGTTCAGTAAAAGTTAGAGGAACACAATAATATACTATTATAATCTGACATAATTCAATGCCGCCTCCCAGCAGATGTCACTTTAGACGGATGGGTTTATCTCAGCTGGACTTCAGGGCTCACCCAGAAGCACTCAGAAGAACCATGTATTTGCAGCCAATAAGAAGAGCACCATGGGGGCCGGCCGAGTGGCTCAGTTGGTTAAGAGCTCGCTCAAGAGTGTGAGCTCTGAGCAACAGAGGTTCGATGCCCGGCCCGAGCTGAGCAGCCGCTGAGCTGCCAACAGGTAGCAGGATGGCTCAGCTTTAAAAAAAAAAAAAAAAAAAAGAAGAGCATCATGGAATGACCGTTTCTACAAATGAGTTTATTTGGCTCAAATGGATCCATGGAGGTTTCCAGAAGGAGCAATTAAATTTGTTTTTGGAATTGAGGTGGCTGCTTCCAGCTGAGGTTGACCAAAGTTCTTTTTTTTAAGTCTTTTATTCCCTGGAGGGATGGGGCACTGAGCATCTCCAAAATGCCTGGGACACTCAAATGCAGTACCCTTGTTCCACAAACAATCATTTTACAATGAGAAGAAGGCTTACAGAAGGGATGGGGGTGACCCAAGTTTGCTGCATGTTGGCGGGGAAGCCGGGAACCTGAGTCTGAATCTGGACAACTCCACCCCCCTGATTTCTCTGAAGTGCAGCTGGGAATCATGCTGTAACCCATGCTGGTTCACGGGGATTTGCCTGACATTGAATTAGAGACCCAGGCCTGGAAATCAGAGAACCTGGGATCTGGGGCTGGCTCCACCTCTCACTTGCTATGTGACATTGGGCAACTCCATTCCCCTCTCTGGTTCTCAGTTTCTTCGTTTGTAAATTTATGTGACAGATGATCTCTAAGGGGCCTTCCAGCTCCAAAAGTCTACGACACTCTGGGCCTCATTTTCCACATCTTTCAAGTGGGCATAACGCTAGCATGCTGTGAAGATCAGGTGAGGTCCAGATGAAGCTCTTTGGAGCAACTGTGTGAAAGTAAACCCTGGCACAGTGTCATCACCACTTGCACATCAGCAGCGAGGTGGTACTGAGGATAGCTAGGATCACACATGAGCTGCCAGATAGAGTCAAGGGGAAACAAATGTGTCGCCCACCCCTCCCCCAGTCTGGTAGTTCCGAAACTGGGAAGGGGCCTCAGAGTGGGCTGTAGATCTCTGAGGGTGGACCTCTGAGGCCAGGCCCCCTCACTGCCTTTCCCTGTGAGACGGAACCGCATATCTCAGCTTTCCAGTCCAGGGGGCTTGGCAGTGTTGGGTTGAAAGCAAAGAGCAGTGCGGAGAGGGAAAGGGAACAAGAGGAGGAGGAAGGGGAGGAGGGAGAGGACCGGACAGGCTTCTTTCTTTGGTGCAAAATGTCAAAAGTGTGGGCTCTGGATAAGGAGAGAGCTGAGATTAAAGGCTGGCTCCATCACTCACCCACTGAGCGAGTTCTCCTCAGTTGTAATCCTCAGTTTTTACATCTGTAAGTTGGGAATGAGAATGACATATCTCCCATGGGGATGACGCTAACAAGGCACTTAACACCACACTCAGCCCGGGGTAAATTCTCAATACTCAGTGGCGAGCAGTGGCAATGGCAAAGCAGGGGCCGGTGTTGTAAATCTACAAAGTGATATGTGTTCAGGGGGAGGATACAACGTCCTGATGACCATGAATACAGGAAGACCAATAGACTTCTTCTTGGAAACAGATGGATTTGCCCAAGTGGAGGGAGATCAGGAGAGTCACAGATCATACATGTGAGGCAGCACAGTTAACTTTTGATTACATTAATAAGAGCAGGGATTCTCTGCATCTGCCTGACAGCAATTATATTAGAGTGGAGAACAGAATTCATGTGCTAGTGGTGACTGTAATGATTATTATAATAAGAAACTGAAGGCAAGTTTCATTCTAATAGATCCATCAGGAAGAAATTTCAACAATGATCAAATGACTGTCATGTGCATAAGCAATGAGTGCGAATGTTAGCAAGACAGGTGAGAGGGTGACGGGGCACTGACCGTGTACAGCCACCCTGCTCACCCATGGGGGTCAGCATTTGATATCAATGAGACGCAGCAGGTGAAACAATATCCCCCATGGGCGCATGGAGCCCAGACTCCAACCCAGCTATCTGAAACCGAGGTTCTGATCACTCATCAAAGTTGGCCAACACCCATTTTGGACTGGACCTTCCCAGGTCTCCCAGGCCTCTCAGGCCCAGGAGATTGGGGGACATAGCTGTTCAAGACTGAGGGGTATAGATGGCTGGGCTGAGGTGACCTTTCCTGCAGTCCTGATGGACTGAATAAAATGCATAACCAGAGAACATGTCTGTACGACCAGAGGCTGAAAATGGAAAAAACGTATTTCCATAGGGGTTGTAATATCCTTAGATCGTGGAGTGTCTTGGCAGGAAAAGCCTTTAGGGATCATTTGGTGTAGCACCCTTACTTTAAGGTGAGGACACCGATACTGGAGGGAGTGACAGGGGGATGTGATGAGCCAATGGTATCAGAGAGGGACAAGACCTTCGCTGTCCCTCCCCAGTTCTTTCCTTCCAGCAGCCTGACTTTTCTACATGTTGTAAGGATTTCGTGGTCCTGATAAAGTGATGCCTTGATGCAGTGGGTTGGGCCAGGTAGATTCTTTGTGACCTGGGGTTTACCTTGGTGCCTGAAAGTTACCAGGTCCTCTTTTCTGATTCCCTCACGCTGGCTCTCTGAGAGCCTTCTCCAGGAAGGCAGGTTTCTGTCCATGGTGCTGAAGTGGGGTCTATCTAGTTTATAAATAATGAATGCTGCACACAAAATCCCTCCCGTCTTTGCCCTTCACTTGAACTCTCCCTCTCCCCAAAATGTTCCAGCCCAAAATGATGTTGCTGTTTGGGGCCTCTGGTTCATATGATGGGAGTGTGCCTCCTATCTCTGATTGGCTCTGGCCACTGCGTCCCTCACCAAGAGCATCAGCGAGGGTTCCTAGGGCAACCTCTTAAATGCTCGTTGCCATGGAAGCCTTTGCCATCCCCCAGTTAGTTTCACTTTAGCATGGATCCGGTTCATTCCTTTGTGAACCAGGAGTTTAATAGTATATTCCCAGGGAAAGGCAGACATCAGAATTAACGCTTCAAAGGGTCTGGTAATGAGGGAAGGGAACCACATATACTGAATTATGTGCCAGGTGATATGGTAGATAGTGTTTTTGTGTTATTATGCATGATTAAGCCCACTTCACAAATGAAGGAACAGACTCAGAGACGCTGGGTCACTTGCCTGAGACCATACAGTTCTTACGTGCAGACAGTACACAAAGCTTTCCACTGTTTCCTTTCTTTGAAAAGCTGGCCTGGGGTTTGGCTGTGGAAGACACACACTTGCTTCTTGGGGCTCAGTGGCCCTTTCCTTCCTACCTCCATGTGACTAGGTCATTGGGTGAGCAGCAGGACCCTGGCAGCCAGAAAGAAAAGGCCACCCCGACATGCACATAGTCGTTCATGGAATTTTACGACTGCTGGTTTGGGGCTATTCCTCTAGAAACTAATCCTGCCCCAAGTTCAGCATCACCAAAACAGTCAAAGGAATGGATGACAGAGACAATAGGTGCCGTATCTCTGCCCTCTCTATCAGGTCTGGCTCTTAGTCCTGATTTACTACTTCTTGGCTGTCTGATCTCAGGCAAGTTACCTAACCTTTCTGAACCTCCTTGAAGGAGGGTTGTGGAAGGTCAAATGCAGCTGCCAGCAAAGCTTAGCCCACTACCAACTCCTGGAACTTTCTCTTTCTCCTCTCTCAAAACCATTCACTTGGTCATTTTAGAATCTGCCATGTAAGTGAATAGGAACCTACACTCTGGACATAGAGTCTAACCCAAGCTGGGTGAGTAGAATGTTCCCGGGATTTTGCAGCTAGAAGTGAAAACGGTAAGTCCCCTCTTGTCTGTTTTATGCTTGGGAGCTAATAGACCCCATGATCTTCCAGCTGGGCTGAGGCACAGGGAGCACTTACCTGCAGGGAAAAAGCAATAAAATACAAAGCTTTCCAGAAAGAAACAGTGAGATGGATGAAGAGATCATTTTCTGGGTTTGCCTCTATGCCAGCCCGTTCTTGGCATGCATCTCAGCCTGTGGATACCCAATACCCTTTCAACAAATCCCTCCAACATTTCTTTCTTTTCCCACCACCAAGCAGAAAACTTAGAGCAGACCTAAAAAAGCTTTCCTACTTTTTCTACAAAGCCTGCCTCCTGAGCCCTTTATACTAAACCACAAGCTAGGGGACTCCACTCATGCACCTTCTGTAAGCTTAAGGGGGCTACATCAGGGAGACCCTTGTTCTCCTGGGGCCCTATGAGTCAGAGTGTGTACCAGGTCATGTAGAGGACCTCTGGGGTGTTTGTTCAGAGCCCCTCTTCCCTCTTCAGCCAATGGACTCACCTTTGCAGTAAGAAGCCAATTTCATGTGGTAGAGCTGGGGGTCCCCAACTGGAGCAGGCACATGTTTCCAATTCAGCCAGTCAGAGCTGTCCTTGAGAGTTGACATATGGACACTTGAAGGGAGAGGTCTCTCTTCCTCTGGGTGCACAAACTGTAAGGACCAACTAAGCCTGGGGTTGCTGGTGACCATCTTGCCTGCAATTAGGAAAAAGCCAGCCTGAGGAAGGTACCAACATAGGGAAGCAGAGCTAAGAGACTAGTGCATTCCAGAAGACTTATCAGGGGCCCTGGAGTCTGAAAGGCTAAGAGAGGAGGAAGGGTGGAGAACAAGAGAGAGGTCCAGGTTTCAGATGGCCATGCAGATTCCATGTTCCATGGGGAAAGGCAAAGCTGGAGGAGGGCCAGAATGAAGTCCTTTGAAGCGCAGGGCAGGGCCCTCTTGCCCAGGTCTGAGGGTGGTATAAAACCCAGCCCTGCTCCACTGACCAGGCTATCTGCCTGATTCTGCAGGGGGAAGGACCCAAGAGGCTGGAGCAAACCCATTAGAGAGACAGAGAGTCACAGCTCCAATGCCAAGGCCACAGACAAAGGTCCAGAGACAGGACCATAGCGCCTCAAGGACGGCGTTGGTCAGAAAAGGGACCTGTGCTCAGGGAGGAGTATCCAAAATGGAGCTCCTGCCCCTGGCCTCTTCCTGAGCCCACATAGACAGGTAAGTGGGTACATGTGGGGCCTTTCCAGGCTCCCTGATGGGGCTGACACATCTAACCAGACCTGCAGCACTGCCTTGAGCACCACAGCTTAAAACGGAAGCTGTGAGCACCAGTTAGGAGCAGGTACTTACAGATAGATCTCAGGAAGACACTTCACCTGCACCACGAAGTTGCCTGAGTTTACACCCTCACACTTAGCGGCATCTGTTGTTGCAAATGAGTATGATTTTAAGAGCCACAACTTCCAGGAGTTCGTGAATTTCAGAGTCACTGTCCTTTGTAGCTCTTTAGCAAGACAGAAGAGTGAAATAAGAGAGATTTTTGTTTAAAGAAAAGAAAGAATAGAAGGTAACAGCTTGTTCAGCAGAACAGCTTTTTATATAATGTGTCTTAAAAGGATTGGCTATATTTGCCCAAATTGTCAGCGATGAGCCCCTGGCTGGTGAGGAGGGAATGGGGGAGCGTGTGTGCAGCTTGAATTTTTCATAGAGGCACAAAGCAGGACCATGACATGACTGTGCTCCTATCATTAAGTGGAAAAGAAAACTGTTTTCTATGATTCTCAGTGTGAATCGTGAGCTTTCATGAGCACAGAGAATTTGTTTCTGCAGACTGAGCTCAGGCCAGACCCCCTCCTCTGTCCCCAGTAAATTGGACTCAAGAGAGACACAAGATGGCAGGGGGCAGGAGAGGCAGGTGGCAGGAGAGGCACATCCCCGGACCCCCACATGGGATTCTGGAAGAGACACCGGAGCTAATGATAGTTATGGGACTAACAGCCCTCCTGTGGGTCCAGGGCTTCCCCATCTAAAAGGTCTCTGCAGAGCCCCATCTCGGGGTGATGCCCACTGCCTCTGATCCCAGTGTGTCTTCTGTGCCAGGCCCTGTGCCAGACCTTTGATGAGGATTATCTCACTGTGTCCTCACCTTGACTTGGAGGGAGGGGCTGTTATTATCTCCATTTTTGCAGATGAAAAAACTGAGTCTCAGAGAAGGGGAGGGCCTGGCCCAGGATCATGCATTCAGGAGGCAGTGGGGCAGGACACAAGTCCTAGAAGCATAATTGTGGGGGTGAAGGTTAAACGAGGTGACGTGTGAGTATACAGAGGAATGTATTTCTCTGAATTATTATGCTTTCTAACTGCCCTAGTTTATACAGCCAGGAACCTCTAGCTGCCACCGGTGACTCTCACTCTAGAGGTTTCGCTGATGCTAGAATCCAATCAGAATGGGACGATATCTCTCCTTTTCCTCAATTCAAGGAAAGCAGGATGAGGAGTTGAAATAACCATCTAGGTGCAGGCAAGGCAGAAACCACAGCTGAACAGCACGAAGCAGCTGATGAGTTGAGATTCGCCTCATTTTCAACCTGTGATCCGCAATAAAATGAAGGTGGTAAGTTTGCCCCTCCTTCTACCCTCCCTTCTCCATCCCTACTCAAGTCAGACCCTGGTCCCAGACCTCAAGGAGCAGGAGCCTGGTGATCTGCAACCCACGTTCCCTGCCCACTGGGCCACAGAGAAGGGATGGGGGTGGAGTTCACTAGCAGTATCGGGACTCCAAATCCACTCTCTGGATTGGGAATGAGAAATGATTGAGGTAGGGTGCCTTGGTTTCCCTAAGGTGGCCCTGAGGAAGCCAAAGAGAACAGCTCAGAGAGATTTTGACTGGAATATGCTCTAGGTTTATTGAACAACCAGCTGTCCTCAGAGATGGTCTCGAAGGACCACCCTCATATCCTTGGTTCTTAACGTGGGTCCTCAATGCACCTGAGATGCAGCAGGGTCATCACCCCGTTCCAAGCCCCACTCCCAAATCATCCAGGGATGCCACCAAAGCAAGCCTTGGTCTGCTAGGTCTTGAGTTTTCCACTTGTGAAGGCCAAGTCCAAGACAACTTGGAGAGGAGCCCAGGCTTTGGAGCAGGGCTCCCCTGAAATCAAACACTGGGGTGAAGGCTCCAGTATTCTGGCATAGGAGGGCTTTGAGTGGGGGCACACATCTGGAGGGAAGCCAGGGCTCACTCTTGTCTTGACAAGCATACCGCTTTACAGTAGACAATGCTTCTATGTAAGATGGCGGGGATGAGGATGGAGATTAGGAGATGTATGAAGCCCCTGCAAGTGGTTCCTTGGTGGAATCAGGGTTGGATTCCTGACTCTGCCTTGTCCTAGCTGGGAATCTCAGCTGTGTTTCCTCATCTCTTTCGTCTCCATGCCCCTGCCTTTGGGTCTTTCCTTTGTGCTGCACCCCAGAGATAACCTGTCTCTTAAAGCTCTCCCACACATATGCCATTGTCATTTTTACTCAGTGGTTGCTAACCAGTGTGGGAGCATTTATTTTCGATGACATGATTAATGTGCAGTCTTAGGCAAGTCCTAGGTCCCTGGGTCTCCAGATGTAGACTTCACAAGCGCTTCTGCCTCCAGCTGTAACACTGGGCCTGTCACAAGCTTGCACTCCTGCCCCTCCCGGAGGCTAGTATTTATTTTTAACCTCCTTCCTTTTCTCAGTTGCACCAGTGCCCTATGGCAACAGTTTTTGTTTCTCTTTGCCATGTAGATTAAGGCTTGTGGTCCTTGGAGGAAGTTGGTCAGGTGGAGTTTTTGCAGTGGGTAGCCACCCTTCCCTAGCCAGCACCACAGGGGCGTTTTCTCAGGAAACTCCCCGATCCTCCCTGTAAATGTCTGGGGTTTGGGAAAGAAAAAAAAACACCCTGAAACGGATTTTTAAAAAAAGTTTATCTGTTTATTCTTACAGGTTTACATTCCTATATTGATCCAAGATATGTAAATGCTCAGGTTTTATTTCTCCTTGCAAGTCCCTGTATTTTCCCAAATTCAGGTTATTTGGTTGCACTGCGATGTCAGTTCTCAGATGGGCCATGTAGAGACTCTCTGTTCTCTGGGGCTCAGTTTCCCCACCTGCAAATGAGCAAGTTCAAAGCTCTACTAATGAGAAATGAGTTTACAGCCCTCAGGCTCTCCCAACAAAAGAAAGTCTGCAAGAGGGCAAAGGGATATGGGGTTCAGTTTCCCCCAACAAGGTTTTAAGTGGTGTCTTCCAATGAGGACCCTGGACCCTTTCATCCTTCTTTTGGGGGCCTAGTGGGAACCGAGGATTAATAATGCCTGAGGTGCTCTGAGTATGCTGCTGGAGCCTGTCTGCCCATCCTCAGCCATGATTAATTCATTTTGGTAAAGCAGTATTTACATTAAAAATTTAATTGTCATTTCTGATGGTAAAGAAATTGAAAAATAAATGGAAAGTGTCAGGTGATGCATTAGGGTGGGTGATGGAGTGAAAGCGGGGCCACCCACCCAGCCTCCACATTGAGCGATTTTCAGACACATACAATTAGCCAAGTTACTGGTTCCATTATTGAAGGATGAAGATTCAGGCATGATGGGGTGAGAGGGGTGGGGACAAGGGGTTCTGGCAAAAATAGGAAGAGAGCGATTCCAGTGTGGAAGGGAAGGTGGCATTAGATATCATCTAACCCCAGCCCTGAGTCACAAATAAGGAGATGGGCCCATAAAGGGAAAGGGGCCTGTCCACGATGACACAGGACAGGGGAAGAAAGCCCTTAGCCTTGGCAACTCTGTCCCAGGTCCAGCCAGCTCCCCCATGCTGCCCTCTGCCTCAAGCTGAGAACTTGGTGGGTGTGCCCACCTCTGAGAGGGGCCACCTCACCAATGGTCTCTGTTAGGACAGTGTGAGCTTGTGTCTAAAAGTTTGCAGAGTCCTGGATATCTTCAGTGGTGTCAGGTCTCATACCAGGACCAGCCCTGACTGGGACTCTTCCATCACACCAGACGCTTCTAAGAGCAGGGCTGTTTTCCCCATTTGTGTGAGGACTCCTGAAAATGTGACTGTTTCTCTCCTCAGCTTCTGAGACCTAAGGGTGGAATTGTATCTCTCTCTTCAGACCCAGAGCTAATAAGCACTTAAGAGCCTTTGCATGATTTTCCTCATTCAACCTTTCTGCCTTGACAACCAGCATGCCTGGAGTGAGAACAATGTAGATCAGGGCCCCAGGTGACAAGAAGGGACAGGTAGCATGAGTTAAAAAATAAATCTTCATGGTTTTAAGCCACTGAGATTGGGGGATGTTTGTTACCACAACATAGCTAACTTAGTCTGACTAATACAAAGAACCGTGTCTGGGGTTGGAGATATTAACTTAGGGCGCATCAGGAATTGACAGAAACCACATTTCCACCCCTCCCTTCCCCCAGATTAGATAATCCCATGAGAGAGAGTAGGGCTTTTTCTCTGCCTCTAACCTGAATGGCCTCACTATCTTCCCCTCAGATCTGACCTCTATCCTAGTTTCTCCTCGTACTCAACTCCAAGTCTTGCTCAATTCTTCTGTTTCTTTCTCCCATCAACTCAGACTCTCAGATCTCTGCGCCAGCCCTTCTTCCTACCACTGTGGTGACGGTCCCAGGCATGCCAGTCTTATGTGATGGTTGGGGACGTGGGCTGTGGAGCAGGCCACACAGGGCTCAAGCTTGGAGTCTCCCACTTACAAGCTGTCTGATACTAGGTGAGTAACTTAAGTTCTCTGAGACTTGGCTTCGGGGGGGGGGGAGGAGAAGACAAAAGGGCCATTTATAGAACTTATAGGGAGGTTGTGAGGGTTAAACAAAGTGAAATATTTGAAGTGCTGAGTACAGAGCCGGGCATGTAGTAAGTGCTCAATATATTCTCACCAATGTTACCTCATTTGATGGTCAGGTCTTGTGATGGTTAATTGTATGTGTCAAGTTGGAGTGTTTTTGAATGAGTAAACATTTAAATGGTGAAATCTGGGGAAAGCAGATTGTTCTCCATAATGTGGGTGGACCTCATCCAATCAGTTGAAGGCCTGAATAGAAAAAAATGATGGGCCTCCCAAAGGAAGGGGAAAGTCTCCGGGAGACTGCTTTTGACTTCATCTGTACCATCAGCCATCCTGAGTCTCTACTTGCTGGCCCACACTGCATATTTGGACTCGCCAGTCTCCATAATCACATGAGCCAATTCCTTACAATAATTCCCTTTCTTTCTTTATTTACACAGCCTATTGGTCCTGTTTCTCTAGAGAACCCTGACTAATACAGGTTTTAATACTAAGAGTGGTTCTAGAGGAACAGAATCTTAAGGATGAATTATTTTTAAATTAGCTCTGGGGTTTCTGGAATTGGCTCTCTAATAAGATTAGATTTAGAGATGCTAATGATTCTATTTCCAGTAGCAAAAAGAACACTGATTGTCCATGGCATGATCTGGAGATAGAGTTATACATAATATCACCATTGGATGCTCCTAAACACCCACTTTTAAGAAGCAAGGATCTGCGTGACCATGTGTATGACACATTCTAACATTTTTGTCAAACGAACAAATATAATGAGATTGGATGATGGTTCCTAATATCACTGGACAAAGTGGGGAGAGAAAAGGATGAGCTTGGGGATTCTAATTCCCAGCTCAAGGGTCATATGCATACCTTGAAAGCTTCTATGTCTGCCCTAAAGGAGACCCTCATCTCCTGCAGTCACAAGACTGAGATTGCTGAATACCAAACCCAAAGTCTTATCCTGCAAGTAGTTGACCCACCGTGCAAATGGGATTCCCAGCCTTCCGTTCCCAGGGGCTCTGGACCGTGTTCTCCTCATAGGTGCAGCCTCCACACATACTCATTGCCTCAACTTGGATGCTGTGAATGCCCAGCCCAGCTTAAAACCATGGAGAAGAAAGTGAGCCTTCCACAGAAACCATCACTTACCATTATGGTATTTGAGTTTTAGGATAATGTTTTAGTATTAATAAAATAAAATGTGGGACTCATATATGATATGACCTGTCCTTTTACACTGCAGGTGGTAGAAAGCAGCAATGAAGGCTCTGGCATGGGCAGACCTGGGTTCAAGCTCTGGACCCATTTATGTCCTGGCCACATGGCTTTGGATGTGTCAGTTTTCTGAGCCTCCATCTTCTCGTACATAAAATGGGGATAATAACAATACCCAACTTATCCGGTTGTCGTGAAGGTTCAATGAGATAATCCAGGTGAATAGCCAAGTCCAGTACCCGGCTCAGTAAGGCTGACACTAGTATTGTCACTAACACTACTCATCTGTGACTCAGAGACGAAGGATGCAATGGACAAATGCTCATTGGAACACTTTCCCGTGATGCTTCTCAATGGATTTCTCTGTCATCACAATTACAGCAGCACACGCACATAATAAAAGAGTGGTCCTAGGGTGCCAAGCCAATCATCTAGAGGACTCCTTACAATAACCATCTCCAGAAATTCAGGGCCCTGGCATTCAAAGCTGATGGGATTTCTGACATTCACAGTTATAAAGTTGCTGTAGTAATAGGCTTAATGACTGTGCCCAAACTGAGCTCTCCTCCCCTCATCACAAACAGAGCTGAGGCCCTTCTCTGAGTCAGAACCATGTTTCCCTCCCCCTTCATCAACCCCAAACCCCATGCACTAGTAGCTGAGGTTTGTAGTTCTCTTTCTTCCCAATGAATACATAATCACCTCCTAGGATGGGCAGAGATGACGGTTGTAATAAAATCTGTTCATTACCTCCCTCTATGCAGAGCTATTTAATAAACATGCAGCCAACAACACTAAGGCTTCTGAGCCAAATGCAAATAAAACACGTTCCATGGTATCATTTAATTAGCTGGGGGGGGTAGAGGATGGGGAGGAGGAGGAGATAGTATGGGATACAAGCAGAAAAATGGGAGATGGTGGGAGGGATGGGGGAGGGCAAGAAGAAGGGGGAGAGGGTAAGGGAAAGGCAGAGGAAGTGAGCAAGAAAGGGGTGAAGAGGAGAGATGGGGCCATTTTTTTGTACTGACTCTCTAAATCCCCCTCCTATGGAAGACAGGGCTGGGCAGCCTCATTTTTTCCACTGGAGAAGTAAGGACACCCAGGCCCACTCTGTGCATTGTGACAGGTGCTGGGGATCCCACAATGGATGAGACAGACAGGGTCCTGCCTCCATGGGGTTCAGAGTCTTGTGGAGGGGGGGGCGGGCATGAAGCAAATAATCACACCCATAGTACTTGTACTTACAAGTAAGCTGTGTGATTATTGTAAGAAAGCGGACAGCTTTTCTAGAGGGTGGGCTCTGGGTTTTAATCCTGGCCCTGCCACATCCTTGCTGTGACACCTTGAGCAAGTTGCTTGACCTCACTAGCCCTCAGGTCCTCATCTAGAAAATTGAGATCACAAAATAACTACCTATTAGGATTGTTATGAGAATTAAACTTGTTAGTACATGTGAAACACTCAGAACAGTGCCTGGTATATATTAAGTGCTCAATGAATGTTAGCTTTTAATATGTTAAAAGATAAAAAGGGAAAGAAAAAGATGGAAGGGTCCTGGTTTAGATCGTCTTCCCCCAAGTGAATGCCATATAAGCTGAAACCCAAAGGGATGGGTGGAAATCAGCCAAGGGAACAGAGAACAGCAGCCATGAGCATGTTTTTTAACCTGCCCAGCATCTTTTATCTCTTTCTCAGTTAACACACCTGAACTTTCCTTTGGGAAATAATGCTCCCCTCCAGTTCCAGTCCATGTAGGTAGGGCTGACCCCTTCCTCTAAAATGGATACACCGCCCAGGCCTGGTTAACTGTGAACTCTGCTCCTGGTTAGATGATCCAAGCTGGGTCATTAAGAGAAAATGCCAGGGACTTTTGCTAAACTTTCAGCAAAGAAGTGTGATAAGCCTGTGTGATATAAGCTCAGAACTACCTGTGTCCATCTCCCACCTAGAGGGTAGAATCCTCCTGAGAATGAAGGTGATGCAAAAGAAAATCCAGCTAAGAGAGTGAAAGGGAAGATCCTGATGATATTTGACTCCCTGAACTGGACTTTTCAGGTGAAGGAGCCAGTTCAACTGTCCCATTTCCTGCCTGTATGTCTTTCTTTTCTTTTCTTTTTTAAACAACACAGTGCAATAGTTATACTTTTTACCCCTCAAAGTAAAACCCCTCTCCCCCAATCCGCTGCCCAACTCCCCTCTCCTGATATCATACATATCTATTACAATTCCATTGACTCCACTCCCACACTATACTCCATGTCCCATGACTATATATATATTCACTTATAGTTGACATACAATATTATTCAACATCAGCTTCAGGTGTACAGTGCAGTGATCAAGGCTCTACCCTATCCATGAAGTGCTCTACCTAAAAAGACATGTGACCATCTGACACCCTAAAAAATATTTACAACATTATTAATTATATTCCCTGAACTGTCTTTCATAGCCTGTGGCAATGTTGTAGTTACCTATTTATGCTGTCTAATCCCTTCCCCTTCTCCCTCATCCCCACCCTCCTCCCAACTACTAGCAACCATCAGTTTTTCCTCTATGTATTTCTTTATTTAATCATATTGAGTTGGGTTTCTATGCCTTGCAACTACAAGAATCTGATGTGATAATGCACATTCCTGTCAAAGAGAATGGCATATGGGAAGGCCCAGGGAAATCATTATGGCCTGTGAAAGAATGCCACTGTGGCTGAAGCTTGGTGAGCAAGTAGGAAGTGATGACTGTCTGTGTGTCAAGGTTGAAAGGGCCCAAAGAGCATGAGCATAAATTGGGAAAAGAGAGGAGGAGGTCCAATGTTGGGTTAACAGACTGGACAAGCCCAAATAAAGATATCCAACTTCTTTCAATAGGTACACACCATGGCCTTCCCAAAGGCATCACTTCTTATCACAGCCCAATACTTTGTGCACTCTTGGAAAGGCAGAATCAAAGACTAGGGCTAGTTAGGACTAGAAAGTCCCTTAAATACCATGTAGTCTAATATCCCCTTTGTCTTAGTAAGCTTGAGCTGCTATAACAAAAAATAACATAGACTGGGTGGCTTGACAACAGAAATTAATTTCTCACAATTCTGGAAGCTGGAAGTCCAAGATCAGAGTGCCATCATGGTTGAGTTCTGGTGAGACGTCTCTTCCTGGTTTACAGGTGGCTGCCTTTTTGATGTACCCTCACTTGGCTGAGAGTGAGTTCTAGTCTCTTTCTCTTAAGGACACTAACCCCATCATGGGGGCTCCATCCTCATGACATCATCTAAACCTAATTACTTTCAAAGGTCCCACTTCCTAATACCATCCCATTGGGGGTTAGGGTTTCAACATATGAACTTTGGGGGGCACAAACATGCAATCCATAACACTAATTTATATTATTTTTTTCTAATTGACCAAGCAACACTTGAACATATTCTTATAGAAAATAAGGGAGGGAGGAAGGAAGGAAGGCAGGAAGGAAGGAAGGAAAGAAAGAAAAAAAGAGAAAGGGAGGAAGGTGGGAGGAGAAAAGAAAGAAAATAAAAGAAAAATTAAATTCTAACTATGTGGATTAAACAAGAAGTCTTGTTTCTACATGGGAAATGTAATCTGGAGACATTCTATGACTCATCTAAAGTAACGTCGCTCATTGGAAGTAGTGGTATCAGGATCTGGCTTGGCATTTCTTACTCTATTAAATACCCTGCTATTGAATGAATGTTTGTGTCTCCCCCCCCACCCTGCCTATTTATATATTTAAACCCTAATCCTCATTGTGCTGTTATTTGGAGATGAGGCCTTTGAGAGGTAATTAGGTCATGAGGGTGGAACCCCCATGAGGGGATTATTGTTTCTATGAGAAGAGACAGGTGAGAGTGTGCTTCTGTCTCTGCCACATAAATGTACAACAAGAAGAAAGCCATCTACAGGCCAGGGAGCAGGCTCTCACTAGTACCACATTTGCCAGTGCCTTGATCTTGAACTTCACAGCCTTTAGAACTGTGAGAAATTAATGTTTGTTGTTTAAGCCACCCAGCCTGTGGTATTGTTTATAGCACCCTGAACTGACTAAGACATATCCCAATATCCCTCCCCTGCAGAACAAACAAACAAACACACAAACAAATAACAACAAAAAACCCGATACACATTCCCCCAACAAAGTTGTCAAGACCCCTGGAGATATGAATGCCTTCTGACGTACTGCCCTTCCCCATTATATAGAAAAGCTCTTGGGGATAATAATAACACCAGCAATAATGAACTTTTGTAGCATTTACCATATACCACTCTTTATGCTAAATTCTTTATTCTCATCATTTCATTTAATCCTTATCACAACCCTATACGGTAAGGACTCTTTCTTCATTTGCCAGACACGGCAACCAAAACAGAGAGGTTAAGAAACGAGGCCAAGTTTACACAACTGGTAAGTGGTAGATGCAGTATTTGAACACAACTAGTCTAACTCCAGCGTCTGTGCCCCCATTTCTGATCACAAAGTACAGTTTGCAAGAGCAAATTTCCTTTAGCAGCCAGATACTCCCATCCAAACGCAGAAGCAAATGAATGGCCTGCCATTGGCCCTCAGAGCTCTCCGTGGTGCTGAAGCTGTGCTCATTTTGGTATTGTATTGTATTTGCCTTCCTGGAACCTGGCTCCCTGGGTTCTGGTTATTTTGATAACACTCTCATTTTCTGACTTGATGTCCTATCACGTTTTTACCCATGAAACTGCCCCAGATGATTCCTGGATTAACAGTATTATTTCCAGGCCACATTTCTGTTGGTCTTTTCTCCTAACCAAATCTTTTCTCACTCCCGAGCTTAACTGAAGAGAGGAAAAAATATAGCCCTTGCCCCCAAAGAGCTACAGTCAGTGTGGGGAGATAATGTGGCCAGGGACACATTAGATGAGGGTCCTGCAGGATTTGCTCTCTGTCGTCTCTGGCCTCTAACAGAACCTATGTGCCTGCAGCTCCCTGGATACAGGATTCATCTCTCACCTCTGCAACTACTCGCGTGCTGCTCTAGCTGACCAGTAGGGCTGAAGTGTAGAGTCAACGTGCGAAGACTAAGTGATTCTGGGGGTAGGCAGGGGCAAGCTCAGGGCTTTATAAGCCTGTTGAAGGATTTTGATTTTTCTCCTGAAGGCTGTGGGGAGCCATTAACAAGTTTTGAGTGAGGAATTGACACAACTAGATGTGGATTTATGGGGACAAGGCTAGAGGCCAGGAAACCACTGAGGAGGTTGTTGGAAGGCTCAGGTGAGAGATGATGGTGGATAACCAAGGAGAGAAGTCTTTTTCTATCATATGCCCCTGTTCTATTTCCTTCCCAGTACCCATCATGCTGTAAATTAATTCATATTCTCTTTCTCTTTCTCCCTCTTCTCTCTCTCCCTCTCTCTCTCTCTCTCTCTCTCTCTCTCTCTCTCTCTCTCTCTCTCTCTCTCTCTCTCCGAAATGTCAACAAAAAGAAACCAGGGACTCTGTTTGGCTTGTTTACCACTGTATCCTTGGCAGTATAAGATATAGGGCAGGAGCTTAATGGATGCTTGGTGACTGCAGGGAGGACCAGAGTGGGAAGATTGGTGATAGCGAATACAAGGTGTCTGGCACAGAGGACAAAGCTTAGAGTGTAGGAATTGGTGAGAAAGCCCATGGGTTGGGGCTGGAGCCATCACACTCCCCTGCTACAGGTCAGAGCTGACCTCGGGCTCAGGCAGTGAGCCTGTCTTAGCAGCGAGGGGGAGGAGGGGGCATCCTGATAAGGCTAGGCAGGGAGCGTCTGACTGGCTCTGATGGTGGCTTACATCCATTAGGTTGCCCGGGAGGAGTCAGGGCAGAGGGCCAGGCGCCAGTCCCTCTCGGAGCCTCTGAATTCCTTGGCTAGAGTTTAGCTTTCCTGGAATTGTTTCCCCCTCTGTCATCCCTCTTATGGTGTAAGAAAATGAGCAATTGAAGACATACAGTTAGAGAGACAGATGACTAAGCGGTCATCTGGAAGGCCAGTTCATGGCTCTGCATGCCAGCTTTGGGCTCCTTTGCCTTTTTGGGTTCCATCCCACCATCATGACCCTGGGAGGCCCAGCTGCAGGAGGGCACCTGGTGCTGTCACAGGCTTTCTCTGACCTTGAGGAGCCCCTGGTTTAGAGAAATTGGGGAGTGGGAAGGAGGGTGAAGGCAGACCTGGAATCACCACCCAGGGGCGGAGTGCTAAGAGCGGGTAAACCCAGAGATTGTGGGGATTCTGAGGAGCCCCTAACTTCACCCGGGGCTGAGGAAAGCCTTCCTGAAGGAGGTGATACCTGAGCAGAGGCTTAAAGGGTGAGTTGGAATTAGACAAGTGACAGGTAGAGGAAGGGGACTCCAGGGAGAAGGGTCAGCATGAGGAAAAATGGCTGAGGCTTAAAGGAGTTGGGTGCGGAGAGGCACTGTGAGGAGCTTGCGTGCCTGGGCCCGGAGCCTGGGGAGGCTGGCAGGAAGTGAGGCTGGAGACCTGAGTGGGGCTTCCTCATGGTCACCCCAGAGCTCCTGCCTTGTGCTCAGGGACAAAACAGTTCTCTCTGCCTTGGAGACCCCATTTGTGTGATCCACGAGGCCAAAAGGGCCACAGCCTCCTGATCTGGTGGGCTTGGGGTAGCCGTACTCTCTAGGCATCCTATGTCCCCCTCATGCCCTCTCCAGGGGGTCCTAGGCACTGGGATAGAGTGAGGTCTGAGGTAGGGGAGGTGCCAGCAGGATGCCTGCCTCTCTGCAGGCAACTTGTGGAAGAGGTTTCCAGAAAGGGCAGCTGAGATGAACTCAAATGAACTGTAAAGCTCTATTTGGAGTAAAGGCCTCCCAAAGCAGGATATTGGTGTGTGTGTGGGTGGGGGGGGGGAGGGGGATGAGGGTTATGAGAAGGAGGGGCCCAGTGGCCAGCAGGGCTGCCATCCCCCACACTTTGAGCAGCAGACTCAGACCAAATGCCCACCACATGCCTGGCCCCGTGCTGAGCGCTGAGGATCAAAGACAGCTGAGACCCATAGCAGCCATTAGAACTCACAGCCCAGCCCCAGGGGAGGTGGAGAAACAGTCAAGCAAGTGCTTATAGAGAGGAAACAGGAGTGTGGAGGAGGGGCCCCTAACTTGGGGGGAGTGGGTGAGAGGGAGGGTTGACATCATGCAAATGACTTGGGATCAAATCCCAGCTCTGCCACTTCCCAGCCTGGTGACCTTGGCCAGGTTTTTCATGTCTCTGAACCTCAGTTTCCTCATCTGTAAAATGGGGGTTATAATGACCCTCAAGGGTTGTTGGGATACTGAATGAAATAATCTCATAACACACGTAGTATCGTGCCTGGAACATGGGAAGTGCTCAGTACACACCAGCCGTTTTTACTGACCATGAGCAGAGCTGTGAAGAAAGCTGGTGTCAGGCGGGGGGAGGCCCAGGAAAGGGGTCCCCTGGCAAGGGGGCCTGTGGCCCTTCTTCACCAGGCCCAGGCCCTGGTTGTTGGGGTCAGGGAGTCACTGGGCCTCAAATGGTCCCCTTTCTTTGGGGTTCATCTTCTGGGAGAAAATAAATCATTCCCTTTCCAATTAATCTAATTAGATGTAATCAAGTTGTGGAGATCTGTGCAGCAGGGTGAGTGATTAGGAAAAATTACCTCCCTGCAAAGAGTTTAAATTTAATTTTCATTCAATAATCTAAAGACCAAATAAATAAGAGTGGGCTTTCTGCCCTCTTCCGTCTCCGCACCTTGTACCAGCTGAGGACCAGGGAGTTTCCTGAGCAGGGGACACTGGTTCAGACAGAGTCAAACTACCACCTGCAAAGTGACTGTCACAGACAACTAGGACGGCCACGGACTCGCCCTAACACACACACACACACACACACACACACTCCATCTCTCAGGAACACACTTGTAGTCAGGAGCCCTGAGTCAGTCCTGGTTCGGCCACTAACAGGCTGTGTGACCTTTGGCACTCTTTCAGACCTCAGTTTCCCCACCTGTAACAATAAGAGCTATTGTATAATTGATCTGGGGACCCCTTCTGCCTGCTGCAGCTTGCCATTCGATTTTCTCTCTCTCAGCCTCTCCCTCTTCCTGTCCAGTCGAGGCTGATTGAGAAAATCACCTCTGGGAGGGTCACTCAGAGATGTCCATAAGATGACGCTCCTTATGAAGTGAGGCCTCTGTCGGCACACTGTGAACTCACCCCAGCCCCCCACACAGCCCCAGAGCTCTAGTCCAGGGTCCAGGGCAGGGGAGGCACAGAGGGCTTTCCTGTTCCCACCCACAGACGCATGCACACCCCCGTTCATGCTGGGGCGCATCATTACCAGCTCCAAGGATGGGATGTATCGCCCAGTGCCCTCCCAGGGCCGGGCCTCGCCCTCCCACGGCCCAGGACCAGCAGCACCATCTGTTCCTTGAATATTTCTCTGAGCATTTAGCTGGCGAGGGGCCAGCCCAGAAGGCCGGAGAAAGAGCATCTAGAGCCAGGAGCCTGAAGGTGGGTTAATTTATGCCCTATGGCTTCTCAGCTAGAGTGGGGCCCTGGGGACAGTTTGGGGGACGGGGTGGACAGAGTCCCCAGGTGGAGGCACAGCCTGGAGATCAGGCTGAGAGTAAACAGAGGTGGTGAGCATGTCACTGAGGGGTGACTTAAACCCCCCCATGTCACTGCAGGTGACAGGGCTTTGCATGTTACTGAAGGGTGACAGGGCCTTGTGAGTCACTGAGGGGTGACGATGTAAGGGTCCTACATATCACTGAGAAGTCACAGGGTTCTGCATGTTATCAAGGGGTGACAGGGTCCTGCGTGTCACTGAGGTGTGACCTAATGGCCCTGTGTGTCGCTGATGGGTGATGTAAGGGCCCTGTACATTGCTGGGAGGTGTCATGAGGGCCCTGCATGTCACTGAGGGGTGACAGGGTCCTGAATCTCACTGAGGGCTAACAGATCTTGCATGTCATTGAGGGGTGACCTAGGGCCCTGTGTGTTACTAATGGGTGATGTAAGGGCCCCGGAAGTCACTGAGAGGTGTCATAAGGGTCCTGCATGTCACTGAGGGGTGGTGTAAGGGCCTTGCCTTGCTGCTCCCTCCCCCACCCTGAAGCCACCTGAGCCCCACTTGTGTGACCAGAGGGCTCCAGGTAAAGGATAAATCCTGCCCCAGCCAAGGAGATTTAAAGAGTCCAGGGCAGGTAACGGGGGCAGGTGCTGCTTGGAGTCTGGCCTGGTTTTGAATCCCAGCCACTGACTCACTGTGGGAGCTGCGCAGCCTCTTTCGCATCTGGGCCTCAGGTTCCTCATCTTCTCAAGGGTGAGCAACCTGCGGGGACCCCACTCGGGTTCCCACCAGGCACAGTGGGGAGGCGTCTGCAGGTGCTCAATAGATGCTTGTTCCATCCCCTCTGCAGCCCCCACAGTGCCGGACTCCAAGTCAGCTGCCAGCAAATACTGATTAACCTGGTGAGATAATAAAAAGAGCTCATGCTTGTATCTGGGCCTCATGGCAGCAAAACCATTGGGAAATTGAGCAGCCAGAGGACCCGCTGGGTGGAGCCGTCGGGGATTTGGCCGTCAGACATCAAGAGGGACGTCTTACCCTTGGGCTGGGTAAGATCTGGATAGAGGAGGGGAAGCCATGCTAGCAGGGGAGAGAGCATGTGAAAAAACAGGGAGGTGAGAAGGGGAGGAGTCGAGCGAGACCACTCACTCTCGTGCTCTCCTGCCAGTGGTGTGACGGGTAAGAGTTTGGGGTTTGGAATCAGACAGACCTGTATATAACTTGCATTTGATGTTGGACCTCAGAAAAGTCCCTCCACCACTTGGAGCCTCAGCATTGTCAGCTGTGAAGTGGGATGATGACACCCCCTACTCATAGCGTTGCTGTGAGGCTGGCATGGGGCATTGTGTGTGTGTATGTAGTGGGGTGGTGATCCCAGCACAGTGCTAGGCTCCCAGGGGATGCTGGGTAATAGGGATGCCCTCTGTCAGTTCATCCAGGACACCTGGCTCCCTCTGTCCCCGGAAGTGGCCTCCTCACCTGGTCACATGTGGTCCCAGAGGAGGGTAGGCTTCAATACAGGGACCTGGGGGGACCATGAACATGTCACCCCCTTTTGGAGAAGGCCACCAGGCTCTTCTTGCCATGAAACACAGGCCCCAGAAGCTTGGAGCTCAGAGGCCCCCTCCATCCCCTTTACTCTGTAGGAATGTGGCACAGACAGGTTAAGAGAGTGGGCCAGTCGCTCGGCCGCCAGCACTGCCCTCCTAGTGCTCTGCTTTCTACTCAGTCTGGGGGGAGGGTCCACTGTCTACAAACATCTGAACAGAGAGCCTCAAGGATTCCTCTTCTCCCTCTGTCCTCCTGCTGCCCTCACACTCACTCGCTCGCTCACTCACTCACTCACTCACTCACTCACTAGACTGAGAAGAACCTAGAAAGGGGACCCAGGTCAGTGATCTGTAGACCCATCCAGCCAAGGCCTGGGCCTGTGCTAGGAAGGGGAGGGTTAAGTCTTCCGCAGCCCTCCCTGATTTTAACTCGCAGTTTCTAAAGGCCATCAGGAGCTCCATAGAGCAAACGTTTTATCTCTTATGACATTGCAGCAAATTAAAAAGGGACCCATCTCCCAGCCAATATTGAAGAGAGACCAACCATTACCCAGAATGGTCTGGCCTGGCAGATGACATAACTTTTCAAGAGATCTTGGTGGAGGAAGGCATGATGCAGAACCAGACTGGGAGGACACGGAGATAGGCTGAGGCTCAGTTCAACACGAAAAAGATCTCCCAGTACTAGTGGGCCGCACGATGACAACAGCTGGCCTCTTTGGGCTGTACTATGTTAAAGGTTGGCTTAGACAGGGACGCTATCTCCATTAATATTCAACAGGGTTAGACTGTGGGCCTGGCAGGGATAACTCCCATGCAGTTATCCAAGCTCTGTCCTCCATCAGGTGTGTGGTCCAAAGGCCAGGTGCTTCAAACCATGCACTGTGCTTGCGGGTAGAAGACAGGGGTCCAGGTCTTGCCTCTCGGACTTTGGAAAAGTGACTTTCCTAACAATAACCCCAACTCCCATTGCTTGAGCACTTGCTACGTGCCTAGCTTGTGCCAGAAGCTTCCATCCAACCTCTCACTTAATCTTCACAATAGGCACGCGGCTCTCCATTTTATACACAAGAGGACAGACTTGGAGATACAGGGGAAGACAAAGGACAAGCTCACCCAGGGGCAGAATGGGATGAAGCAGCTCTTTGGGACACCCACGTGGGTGAGCTTGGAGCAGCTATTCCTCTCATCTGGCTGCAGCTTGGTGACACCTTGATTGCAGCCCTGGGAGACACCCTGAGCTGGAGCCACTGAGCTGAGCCACTTCCAGACTCCTGTCCCACAGAAAATGCGAGATTAGAGATGTTTGTAGTCTTCAGCTATTGAAAGTTTGGGGCAATTTGTTATACCTCAGTAGATAAGTAATACAATCAGTCTCCAGGGTCTTCTGGGGAGGGTGCTGGTGCAGTTCCAGCGCTCCAAGGCACTGAGGTTCCCACCGGGAATAGCCCCTTCCTAGGAAAGGTCCTGGTGCGGCTTCCCCAGCCTGTCCTGTATCATCAGCTCCCGTCATAAACAGCCAAACACTATCTCCACTCTAACCGGCAAAGCAGCCCCCACTTCATGCTAAATGTGTAATTTGCTGCAAATTAAACTTAATTGGGACTAGAGTAATTATGTTGACTTTTTAAAATACTTTCAGATAAAAACATAATTAAGTATCTCAGAATATAATCCTTTTCTATTGTATTTCCCAAGGGAGCTGAGAGAGGAGGCTGAGGCAGGAAAGTCAGAGCAAGCAAGGATGCTGAAGGAGGGGAGGGAGGCCTTAGAAACCTGTTTGAGGATGATCTTAGACCCCTCGTGGGGAGTGGAACCCAGGCCAGCTTTCCAGGAGGGTAACTTCACAACAGGTGTCAAAAACCTTTAAATGTCCATACTTTGACTCAGTGAGAGCAGAGATCTGTCATAAGGAAATAACTAATCAGAGATGGAGACAAATATCTACGTGGAGAGTCAGTCACCCAGTGTCATTGATAATGGCCAAATGCTGGAAACCATCTAACAATGGCGGATTAGCTAAATCAATTATGGATGAAAAATAATTACGATGAAATATTGTGCTGCCATTCAAAATGAAACCTTCAAAAGTAATTTATGTTGGGAAATGCTTATAAATTAAGAGCTAGAGAAAAAAAAGCAGCACATAAAACTGAATATAAAGTACCTTCCAACTTTTGTTGATATACACATGGGACTAATAAAACCCACAAAGATGCATGCGAAAATACCAACAGTTGTTATCTCTGGTGGGGGATTATAGGGGATTTTAATTTTCTTTTCTATTTTTTATGCTTTCCAAATTTTCTGCAATGAACATGTACTACTAATATAGTGTTTTTAATTTTTTAAAATGGATGTAGGTAAGAAAGAATCTCTACATCTCCTTATCCCATGAGAGGACTTCCTGAATTAAGCTCTGGGGTTGAACTCTGACCTCAGGATAACTTTGTCCATATTCAAGTATCCTAGTTCTGGTTGGAACACAGGCTGCTGTTCATCTTCTAGAATCCTATCCTCCCCTTAGCTGCAGAATGCCGATGCAGTTGACCATGTCCATGTGCCTTGCTAAAAAGGCAAAATTCTCACTCATCTCTTATAGATAGATGGCTAGGGAAGGGGTGGCAATAAAATGTGAATAGCTTCCAGAAGAGCTCCCTTGATGGGAGCTTATGCAGCTGGCAGGAGCCTCCATGTTTTCCCTCTTCCTTTTTCTTGCTGGAATGGGGCAGTGATTGCTGGAGCTCCAGCAGCTGCATTGTGTCTATGAAATAATGTGTAAAATGAATTCATGTGCTGTGGATAGTGGAGCAAAAACAAGAAGGGAGTCTAAGACATTGACAAAATTGTGCATGAAGCCACCATAGAAGCCCTGAAACGCTTATGTCCAGAATTCTCTCACATGAGAGAAAAATAAATCTTCAGTTTGTTTAAGCCACTGTCTTTGAGATACCTATGAGTATCTGAATTCATTTCCTCACAGATATACTGAGTCAAGGTGAAAGATGGAAAAGATAAAGCAAGACCCCCAAGAAATTCACAGGAATCTTGATGCAAGGGAGAAAACCTGAGGTTCCTCACAACTCCAAGGACCTCTTACCATAACACGGGCTAGATGGTTAAGTGGTTAGAGTATGGGCAACAGCAGGAAATGTCAGCAGAGGGGAAAGCCTTGAACATTCCACACACATCACCCTCTTCCCTGCTTACCTTCAGCCTCCTCTCTGGCTCCTAGGGCTTCTCAGAGTGTGGGAGGCACAGTGTCAAGCACGAATATCTAGGAAGGGAGTCAACCAATGTCAATGGACAGAGTGAGTTCTGCCTGGCAGTAATGGGCCACATCTTCCATCACATTTTAAATGTGGAAAACACCTTTAGTGGTCTTCTAGTCTAACCCTCCCTGTAAACTCCACGACAGCAGTGGCTTTGTTCATCTTCTTCACTTCTCTATCTCCAATGTTACAAGAGGACCCAGAACATAAGAGCAACCTAAGAAAACTTTATCAAGTTAATTAATTAATCAATGTGACCAGGTTCCCATGCCCTTTTTAGTCTGGAGGCACTTTAGACAAAGGTTAGCTTATCCACGATAGCTCTCTACATCTATTATTACACCAACACCTCACTATACCAATTGTTATAGCTTTATAGTAAATCTGAAAATCAGGTAGTAAGAGTCTCACTTTGTTCTTGTCTTTCAAAACAGTTTTGGCTGTTCTGAGTCCTTTGTTTTTTGCATGAATTTTAGAACCATTTTTGTCAATTTCATCAAAAAAGACCCCCAGGGTTTTTATTGTATTGTATTGAATTGATATGTTCTGGGAGAACTATCTTAACAATATTGAGTCTTCCTATCCATGAACATTGTTTATCTCTTTATTTCTCTAGGTCTTTAATTTTTCTTAACAATGTGACAATCATCTTATCATAAGAAAAAAAATTATAACTATGTATAGGGACAGATGTTAAGTAGACTTATTGCAGTGACCATTTCACAATGTATACAAATATAGAATCATTATGTAGTACAACTGACACTAATATAATGCTATATGTCAATCATACTTCAATATAAAATATTGTGAAAAACCATCACAGCTATGCTAGAAAACATGAATTGAATTTTCAAGTTTTCCATTCACCTGTGACATTAGAGAGTTATCTAGCCTCTTTGGAGTTATCTAGCCTCTTTGGACCCTATCTGAAAATTATATGAGTATTCTTTTTTAATGTATTGGTATAAAAATATTCTCTTTATACCTTTACATTCTTTCTAAAGTCAATTTTATTTTATTTTTCAAAGTAAGTTCTTTTACACAGGATTAGTAAATGTAAACTGTAATATCTGTTTTATTCAAATTAGTTGCAATTATCAATTAAGGATACAAATTAATGAGACTTCACAGTTCTGATAGTTAAGAATTATAAGAAATCTATATAGTTCATATTTCTACTGTGGAGGATTATAAAAATATTCTAACTTCTTTGAAAGAATAAGCTGGCAAATTTTAAAGGCAAATGAGGAACATTTTCATTAATATTAATTATTGAACAAGTTTAGATACTAATGGTTTCATTTTCTTTACATTACCTGAATTATGATGTATCATGAGATACAACCTTGGGAAATACTAATACCAAGTAGCTAAAAAATAAACAGAAGCCAAAAAAAAAGTGACAACCATTTTCTTTTGATTATAGTGTTGGGACTAATTATAATAAAAAACCCACAGATTTATCGAGGAATAATTTATATACAGAAAACTTTACCTTTTTTGTTTTCAGTTTAATGAAGTTTGACAAATGCATAAAGTCATGAAGTCATCATCACAATCACTACATAGAACCATTTATCACTTTAAAAATTTCACTTATGCTCTTCTGTAGTCAACCTCTTTCCCTAAACGTCAGCTCCTGGCAACCACTAATCTAGTCCCTATTCCTTTAATTTTGCCTTTTCCAGAATTAGACTATTTACATTTGATGGAATTACTTTAGTGGTTAAATTTAATTATACCATCTTGTGCTTTGCTTTCTTCTTGTTACATCTGTTCTTTGTACCTCTTATCTTCCCTTCTTTTGGACCAATTGAGTGATATTTTATTATTCCATTTTATCTTTACTATTGGCTTGTTAGTGATACTTCTTTTATTTTTATAGTGATTTCTCTAGCACTTATAATATCCATCTTTAATTTATCACAGTCTACCTTCTTTCATACAATATATTTCTTTACCTACTTTAATTTATCACAGTCTACCTTCTTTCATACAATATATTTCTTTACCTAATCTAATAATGATATAATAGAACACTTCCATTTCCCCCCTCTCATTCTTTCCCTTTAAAGCCTGAATAATGTTCCATTGTACGTATGTATATATCACCTTCTGTTTGTCCATTCATCTGTTGATGGACATTTGGGCTGCTCTCACTTTTTGGCTATTGTGAATAATGCTGCAATGAACATGGGTGTGTACATATCTGTTTGAGTCCCCACTTTCAATTCACTTGGGTATATACTCAGAAGTAGACTTGCTGCATCATATGGTAATTCTATTTTTAGGTTTTTTTGAGGAAGTTCCTTATTGTTTATCACAGTGGCTGCACCATTTTACTTTCCTACCAGTAATGAACAAGAGTTCCAATTTCTCCACATCCTCACCAACGCTTGTTATATAATTTTTAAATATATGTAATAGCCATCCTGATGAGCGTGAAGTGGTACCTTGTACTCACTTTAAGAGTTGCTGAACACTTACACAACATGGGTCCACTGAAATTGTGTGCTTAGGGGGCATCGTGAACATTATATGTAAATGGGGTGGTAAGGATCAGTGGTATACATATAAGCATGTATGTCCTCAGCTCACACACATCCTCCATTGCCACTTCAGACTTCATTTACAAGAGATAAGATTATTAAGAATTCCAAAACAGTGGTAACAGAGTACTAAATCAAGTGTGAGGCCCTTCTGAGAATGGAACTCTGTGCAGATGTATAGGTCACATGTCCAAGAAGCCATCCTTGCTTCTACTGCTTGGAGGAGAAAAGAAGAAGGTGGAGGCTGGGCCAGTGGGTGGTGAGTGGAGAAGGGAGATATAAGATGCTGAAGCTCTGTTCTAATTTCCTCAGTCCCTTGAGGTTCATGGCTGCACACCTTTGCCGCTGTTAGGCATCCTGCTTACAGTATCTTTATTCCCTCATTATGAGTCAAATCCTGCCAATCTCAGCTCAACCCTATTTCACTAGGAAAGTCTTTCCTGACCACCCTGTATCCCTTCTCAGAACCCTGACAGCTTTAACTGTGTACATCAATCATATGGCAATTAGCCAGGTCTTGCCTCCTATAAGTTAGTCATGTTTTTCCAACTAGATGCTGAGACTCCTGGGGGCAAAGCCTTTGTCTCCCACTTTTTTGAACATATCACTATGATGCACTAGCAAGACTTGCACCTCTGTCACCCTCATCCCCCACTCTCCT
Source organism: Hipposideros armiger (assembly GCF_001890085.2). NCBI lineage: Eukaryota > Metazoa > Chordata > Mammalia > Chiroptera > Hipposideridae > Hipposideros > Hipposideros armiger. The sequence goes on along the minus strand of NW_017731360.1, from coordinate 8,223,671 downwards.
CCTAACCCACCTGAGAATCCAGCCCAATTAGATCTTTCCATGTCCTCCTCACTTGCCCACTTGCATGGTCTTGAATTGGTTATTTTTCAGCTGTGCATGCCTTTCCTTCCTATAAATACCTGTCCAATTCCTACCCATTTTTCAAAGCCTAACATAGTGTAATAGAAATGGCATGGATTCACAATTTAGAAACACCTAGTTCTAATCCTGACTCTGTCACTCTCTGGGTATGTGGTCTGGCATGTCACTCCTTTTCCCTGAGCCCTTTTTCTTCATTTGCAAAATGAGGAGTTGAAAATAACCCCTGGGAAGGGCTGCTGAAAAGTTTAATGAGAGGGCATTAAAAAGATAGCAGCACAACAGAATGAATTGGTGTATACAAATAAATTTCAAACTTAGATTAAATAGATATCTTTCTATAAAAGTATAACTTACTAAAAGTGACTAAAAAGAAATAGAAAGTCTGCATATCCTTATGCTAGTTTAAGTAAACTGAATTACAAGTTTAAAGTAATTCCATAAAGAAAAATACCAGGCCCAAATTGTTTTATAGAAGACTTCTTTTTCAGCAAACATATCATTTAAAAATTCCAAAAAACAGAAAAGAAAGGGGACAGTTTCTAATGAATTTTAAGAGACAACTATTATATTTATACCAAAAATCAGACAAGGGTATTACAAGAAAGAAAGATTATAGTTCATATACTTCTCATGATTATAGTTGTAAAAATCATAAACCTTATTAAGTTACTGGAAAATAAAATGTATCATGATTGAGGTAGGTTTACCACAGGCATTTAAGGATCAATTTACATTAGAAAAATCTATAAATGACTTTTGCCTATTAGCAGATTAATCTCACTATATGCCTCTGGGAAATTTAACACCCATTAAAAAAATAATTCTTAGCAAACTAGAAACAGAAGGTAGCTTGTTTTACCTGATAAAATACCTCTATCAGAAGCCTACAGCATATGTTGGAATATAGAAGAATTTTCTTTAAAATCAGGAAAGCAAGATAGATTGCTCCTATCACCATTTCCACTCAATACTGTATTGGAGCTTCCAACCTCTCAACCAGAACCAGTGCAATAAGACAAGAAAATGAAATAAAAGGCTAGTGAATAAAAAAAGAAACAAAGTATCATTATCCTAAGATTCCTCGACTCTACTTGTACAAAATCCAAATGATTTTGCAAATTATTAAAACTAATGAAAGACTCAAAGTATATAGATCAACATAGAAACATCATTTTTTATTTCTATTTACCAGCAACAGTTAGACATCATAGTTTAAAAGGTACCATTTACAATAACAATAAAAAATATAAGAGACACAAGAATCTGTCTAATAAAAAAAATGTTCAAGACATTTCGGGAGAAAATTACTGAAAGGTACTCAAGACCTAAATGTGGAGGGCCGGCTGAGTGGCGTGTTGGTTAAGAACTGGCTTGGGATGCCAGAGGGCCCCGGTTCGGATCCCACATATGAGGGCCAGTGACACTGCCCTCAACAGCTAAGATGCTGAACAACAGCTCGACCTGGAGCTGGGCTGCTGTGAGTTGCTGGCGATGGTGTAGGCTGCAGCCCCTGCTGCAGTGGGCTGCTGTAAGCTACCATGTGTAGCCAGTAGCCAGCATCCAGCGTGAGCGGCCAGTAGCCGCGGTGAGCGGCCGTCCAGAAGCCGGTGACTGATCTGCCTCACCCGGGAAGAGCGCAATGATGGTGCCAACTTAGGCCAGTGAAGCGACGTCCTCCACAACTAGACTGAAGAACAAAAACGACGGCAACTTGTCTGTTCCCCTTCCCCCAATTCCCCAGCGCTGTTCCCCTCCCCCAATTCCCCAATTTAAAAAAAAAGACCTAAATGTGGAGACATCTATCATATTCATAGACTTAATGTTGTAAAGATGACGACAGTTCTTAAGTAGTTATACAGATTTAATAAAATTTCAATAAAATTTCCATAGCCTATTTCAAGGAATTTGACAAGCTGATTATATAAATGCGTAAGAAAGAGAATAAAGGGAGAAATAGCCAAGACACAACTGAAGAAGAAGGCAGGGAGCTTGCCGTTTCAGGCTTGCAAAGCCACAGTGATTTAGCATGAGCACATTGGAAGAGAACGGTGCCCAGAAGCAGATGCACATGCATGAACGAAGCCAGTCTATTATGAAGTCGTCACTGAGAAGGGATGAACTACGCTGCAACGATTCATTATCCACATGGGAAAAGGAAATCAAACCCCCAACTCAGAACACTACAAAAATCAATTCCAGATGGACAGAGATTTGAAGTGAAATGCAAAGCTTTAAGTATTTTCAGAGAAAATATAGACTATTTTTATGACCTTGGGTAGGGAAGGATTTCTTTACCACAGCACTAAAAGTACAAACCACAAAAGGAAAAAAAAAATAAGATTGAAAACTTGGACTAAATTACAATAAAGACCGTCTGTTCATCCAAAGACTACAAATAATATAAAAAGATAAGTCTCACATGGGGAGAAGGTATTTATAGCACGGAATCAATACATGGCTATTATTCTAAACGAATAAAGGACTCCTAAAAATCATTAGGATAACAACAAACAAACAGAAAATTAGATGAAAGACATGAATAGTCGTTTCACAGAAGATGAAGCCCAAAAGCTAATAATCTTTTGAAGATATGTTTCTTTTTATTAGGGATCAAGCAAATGAAAATTACGAATGCACAGAATCAACATTTTACACCTACTAGTCTGGTAACAATTTAGAAGACCGACAAGCTTGGGTCTAGATGTGGAGTAACAGGAACTCTTACACACCGGTGGCTGCTGGGAGTGGAAACAGTTACAGTCACGTAATAAAACAACTCGGCACTGTCTTGTAAAGTTGAACACACATCCCACAAGTCAGCAATTCCCCTTGTAGAATATATCCCAGAAAATCTCCTGTGTAGGTCATCAGGAGATGTGTGCATGAATGTTTACAGCAGCCTCATTTATAAGGACAAACAAACAAAAACCCCCACACAGAACAAAAACTGGAAACAACTCATATCCATGGAGAGGAGGATGGATATATAAATTGTGATCTGTTGGCATGATGAAATACCATAGATGCGTAAAATGAATGAACCACAGGTACGCTCAGCTAAGGGAGCATATCTAGAAAAACAGTGTTGAGTGGAAAACGTCAAAACACAGATGGATACATACTGAATGAGACCATTTTCATAAAGGTCACATGAGGCAAAGCCAAACAACGCCTTGCCTGGGTGGTACAGACATATGTGGTCGGACTACAAATGAAAGATGCACAGGGATAAGCACAAAATGCAAGGCCATGGTCCCCTCTGGGAGACTGTGGGACGCAACTGGGGAGGGTCGCCCAGGGGTTCCAGTTCTCTTGGAAGCCTTCTACTTCTCCAACTCTGAATCACAGCAGTTTATTTTATTATGCTTCAGAATTTTCACATTTGTTATACAGTTTTTATACAAATAAAATATTGCATCATAAAAAAGAAGAGATTTAATGAAGTAGTATATGAAAAGCTCCTGGCACAGGGCCCAGCACATACAAATAATGCCAGCCAGGGTTGTCCATGCTCTTTCCTGAGTCGGGCATGGCACCAAGCTATCTACAAGCATGGCCTCCTGTGGTTTTCAAGGCAGCCCTAAGGTATTCACCACACTTTACAGATGAGGAAGCAGACACCCAGAGAGGGCAAGCGACTTGCCATGGGTCACACAGCTAAGAAGGGGACCTGAGAGGGAAGCCCCGGTCTGTGTGACTCCAAATCAGTTCCTCTCAGCCACTGCATCGCGGCCTCTCACACGGCAGGTGCTCAGTCAATGGTGAGGCCGCTCTGATCTCTCCTGTTCTCACAGCAGCACTCCCTCCTGCTCCCAGCCCCACCTGCAGGCTCAGGGCATCACCCTCACTGTGGCCCAGAGCAGAGCCAAAGACCATGTGGGGGCAGATGAACAGAAGCCCCTGTGGCTGTGACCTTGACCATCAACATAAGACAGAAGGTGGAGGAGGAAGGAAAGGGAGGTGAGGAGGGGAAGAGAGGGAGTGAGAGGATTGGGAGGATACAGAGAAGGAGGAGGGGGAAGGGATAGAGAGTAAGGGGACAATGACAAGGAGAGAGAGAGATGGGAAAGGGGACAGAGAAAAGAAGGGACAGGTCAGACACCAGCAAAGCGTAGGGAAGACAGAGGACCATGGACAGAGGACCGCCGGTCAAGCTGGCTGAGCCTTGGTGCCCAAGGAGGACCCATCACGAGTGGATCCTGGTCTAGAAGGCGGTCTCCAGTGGTGTGCCACAGGGCTCTGCTCCCACCCAGGCCTCCTGGCCTACTTGGAAGAAGAACTACAAATACCAACCAACCAGATCCACAGAAGACAGGACCTGGGAGGGACACCGAACCCTGCCGGCCTCCAGCTGATCTCGGGGTGAGATTACGCAGATGGAGTGTAACACAGGCACTTGCAAAAGTTCTGCATTTAGGTTAAAAAATTAATTGCACATGTAGAGAGGGAGGAAGAACTGCCTTGTCAGCAGTGTCTGTAAAAGCCAAGCTGGAGGTTCTGAATGAGTTGGCGGGACTGTGGTTGCTGGAAAAGCTAGTGTGACATTGGGTGATGTAGATGCAAGTAGAGAGTCCAGGGAGAAGGAAGTGAGAGACCACCTTCCTCTGGGCTGACCCAGGGCCATCTGAGCCTGCTCTGTCTGCAAGGAGGGAGAACAAGCAAGGGTGGGGAAGGATGTTCTAGAAGGCTTATAGAGTCAGAGAAGACAGAGGCAGAAGACAGAGTAGCACCAGGAGGCCATGGAGTCAGATGGGGGCCTGGGTGGTAGCCCCATCACTTCCTGTGACCTCTGACAGGCCTTAGCCTCTCTGAGCCTCAGGTTCCTGACCAGTAAAATGGGAGCACAGTTCCCACTTCCCAGGGTTGTTGTGAGGATGCTGTGTGAAGACCTGAGCATCAGTAATCTCTTTGCTGGATTGGACGGCAGCCTCCCTCTCCCCATTGCCACCACATGGCCAATCTGTCTCCTTGAGACAGGAGTGGGATTTTAAGGTGCCAAATACTACCAAATACCACCCCCCAAATCTGACCCCTCCTTACTCTCCTCTCCATCTGTCCCACTCCCAAGCCCCCCAGAATCAACTCCTAGGCCCCTTGCAGGGCAGGCCCCCTACTGGGGAGGACAGGGACTTGCCACTTACTGCTACTACTGTGCACTAGCGTGGCAAGGCCCTTCACATCCCTGGTCATGAGGAGTGCAGGCTTTGTAGTCGGGCCTGGGTTCAAATCAGACCCTGCCACGTATCAGGTGAGTGACATGGGCAAGTCACTCAATTACAGTTTCCTCATCTGAGAAAAGGGGGTCCGACCTGCTTCGTGGGTCAGGATCCAAGAAGGAAATGTTCTCTAAAGTATCCCAAGTACCAGATGGTGCCTGGCACACCGTAGGTGCTCAATAACTAACATTCTAATGGGTGATGCACGTGAAGCTCCTGGAACACAGTAATTATTCAACAAATGATGGTTTAAAATACTTTGTATCTCGAAGCTGTGCTGAGAGCAAGGCAGGGAAAAATCAAGCCTAAAGCCCTGGATAGGTCACCCCCCTCCCCCACCGTGTCCCCCAAGCTGCCATATACCCAGACTCTCACCTGCCTTTGTCTGGCCTCAGGCCAGGCTCAGGAACAGAGCCCTGGATAGTTAGTTCTGTGTCCTCTCTGGATCCTGCTTATCTGCTCCTGGCAGCTCAGAGACCCAGTGCCAACTCATCCGTGTGTGCCCAGCCTGGCAGCAGCAGGGGCTACAGAAGCCAGAGCCCAGGTGGGGAGGGGGCAGAGCTGGCTCTGCCTCTGGAACCCTGGGTGACCTTGGGCAGGTCCATGCGCCCTCTGGGCCTCAGCATCTCCAGCCCTCAATTAAGGTGCATGGACCACAGTGTCCTGGGGCTGCCTGGTGGGGAATGAGGCGGGAGGGCAAGCAGAGGGGTCTCAGAAGCCCCACCCAGCGCCAACAAGAGACTCAGCTTCAGCTGCTCCACACACTGGGCTCCCAGGGGAGGTTTATAAAATTTTTTTTTTTTATATTTGTCTTCCCCGTTTTGGAGACAATTCTGTTACACTAGATATCCTCGATCTACCTGACAGCTCTCAGTTTCTGGGCTCTGAGCCTCTACAATTTTAAATTCTGAGATTCTTAGAGTCCTAAATCCTGGGTTTATGAAACACCAAAACTCCATGTTTCCAGGTTCTGGATTCTAAGTTGTGCTGGGATTCACGCTGCCCCCTGCCAAGTGCACTAGGACACACGCCCTTTGCAAACACCCTTCCGAATGGAACAGCCTCCCAGCTGCACGCCCTTCCCTGCACAGGGACATCTATGCCCACCAGACCTGGGCTGTAGCCAGGCCTCTCCATGTGCGGAGTCTCTGGCCTCCCACCATGAGCTTCATCCACAGGCCTGAGGCCTGGGCTAGAAATGACCCTCAGGGGAGGGGCTGGCAGGATACCTCCAACACACCCACCCGCTAGGAAGATGCCCCATCTATGCCCGTTAACTGTGTCTCTATGCCCAGTGGGCCTCTATGGCCCCTTGGAGGGTGCGCCAGGGCACCAGCCTCACTTCTCCCTGGCAGATGATGACAATAATGGTCCCAGAAGAGGATGAGGATGGAAAGCCCTCCCATCACCCCTACACATGCCCAGATGTCCACGTTCAGCCCCACCTCTAAGACCCGCGTGCTGTCCTTGCAGATGGTTGGAGAGTACAAAGTGGGGCAAAGAGTCAGAGGGGACGGGAACCACCCAATATGCCTGTTGGGACTTGAGTCCCCAGCCTTCTGAGTTGCACAGAACTCGCCATTCTCCCTATGCACACAGACATCTGTTCCTTGTCCCCAGCATGGTCCTGTCTTTCACTCAGGCTCGTCTCCTCACCATCCCCTTATTATCTAAACTCCTACCTCTGAGCCTTTGCTTATACTGTTCCCTGCCAGGAATAGCTTTCCTCTCCTGCCTACCTTTCCAAATTCTCCCCTTTGTTCAGTGGGGGGAGGATGGGTTCTCCTGTCCCACCATCTTTATCCCCTGGGAGGTAAGGAGGACAGTGGATTTCACACCTAGGCCCTAGTTAGGTACCTCAAGGATGGGGGATGGAGCGTGTCAAACACATCCTTGGCCTGGGGCCAGGCGCAGTCCCCCTTCAGGGAGTAGGTGAGGTCTCTACTTTCCTCTCCCACTTCAGGGAAGGGAGAGCTAGAGACACAGAACCCAGAGTCAGCATCTGGCCACCACCACCACCCTGTAGCCCAATCATAGTGGGTCCTCCTCCTTGGCAGAGGCCTGCTCCAGATCTCTGCCAAGGTCCCTCTGTGTCTACCCCCAGGGAGGCATCGATGGGCCCTGCTGCCCAGGCTGGGAAAAGAAGTCCTTGACAAGGTAAAATAAGTGGGACCCTCTTCTGACCCCACAGCTTTGGTTCCTCAGAGCCTGCATTTCATGAAGGACTCAAGGGATGCAGTAGGGGAGGCCACTTACCTTGGTGAGTAGAACGCAGTTCTGCCAGGTCTTCTGAAGGCGCAGAGCTGGGGTCTCAGAACTGCTCACTGAAGCCCCCTCCCTGGCTCTCCCGGGGCTGGAACCTTAGCAGGGACTTCGAGCAAGGGCTCTCTCTTGAGAGTCTCCCTTACTCATTCCCTCCTCACCAGTTAATGAGCTGGAAGCTTCTAAAATGAGGCTGCTTCATCATTTAATGTACTGGAACAGCCTCTGATGGAGAGGGGATGGGATGGGGGAGGGAGAGGGTGCCTGTCACCCCTCAGCCTGGCAGCCGCAGGGTCTGTCCCCAGAATGGTCCCCAGTGTGGAGGGCTCAGTCAGAGAAAAGAGAGGGCCTCTCCCCGCACCCCTGCAGCTCTCACTGTGAAAGCCCCGTGCTTATGGAGTGTGAGGGGGTAGAGGGCCGATTAGGAGCCCAGCCTGCCCCATCCCAGCTGCAGCACACTGGCCTCCCCAGTGATGACAAGCTCCTCTCCTCCATCTAGTCCAGGCACTTCCCGAAAGCACCCTGTGAAAGCCCCTCTGGACACCCTGCCTCTGCCTGGCTCCTGGTGCTTCTCTCTGGAGCCCGAGGCCTGGCAGGCCCTCTTCACCACCAAGCCTTTGCAGACACTGTTCCCTCCTCTGTCTCCAGTTCCCTCCTTGGGCCCCCGTGGTCCCCCTGTCCTTCTCTAATCCTATCTCTCCTCTGAGCTATAAATGAAAGTTCACTCCTCCGACAACCCCATGGAACTAGAAGCCCCTCAGGGCTCTGCGTCTGGCTCAGTCCACTGTTTCCCCAGAGTTCAGGGCAGTGCCTGGCACCTTAGCCAGCATTTACTGAGCACTGACTGTGTGCCGGGGACTGTGCTCAGCCCTTTACAGGCATCTATCAATTAACCTTCAAGATCATCTTCAAGGACGTACTGGACACAAGACAGCATCGCGGCTGGGAGCACAGGCTTGAAGGGCCAGGCCTGCCGGATTTCAATCAGGCTCTGCATTTACTGGCTGGGTGGTGTTTATGGAGTTAAATCAGCTCTTTGTGCCTCAGTTTCCTCATGTAAGATGGAGGAGTACTGAGAGCACTTGCCTCATGGGATGGTTCTGAGGATTTAAACAGTAAATATGTGTTTGCGTGTACACACACACACACATGCACGCACACACACTCTTAGTACGCGCCTGACATATACTAAGTGCTATATAATGTCGGCTATTAGGATTATCTTAGTTCTCCTGCCACCTTCTCCCATTTCTTGTGCCATTGAAACTAAGTGGACAGTGAGCGCAAATAAATGCTTGTTTACTACAGGTTTTTATGCCAATTGAGGGGTGGGCAATTTGCTCTATGTACCTCAGTTGTATTTCTGTGTACCAGCAACCAAAAAACTGGCACGTGAAATAAAAGTACTATTTTCTATTGTAACTCAAACTATACATAAAAAGAGACTAAACCAAAAAAAAAAAAAGTACAAGACCTATGAAAAGTGCAATAAACATGGTCAAAAGACTCCAAGGGACACGTCACAGTGGATATATGATGGCCATTAAGCACATGAAAAGATAGGCACTATTACTAGTTATCAGGGAAATGTGAAATAAAACCGCAACCGATAATCTGCTCCCACGGAAGGGGCGAAAATGAGTAAGACGGAGCCCAGCGAGGTGCTGGCGAGGGTGTGGAGACACTGGGACTCTCAGCACTGCTAGTGGGAGTGTAGGTGGTGCAATGGCTTAGGAAAACAACCTAGCAGCCTCTTCTAAACACACACCTAATCTATGACTTAGTGGTTCCACCCTGGTTATTTCCCTCGAGAAATGAAAACCTATGTCCTCAAAAAGTCTATTAGGAGAATGTGTGTGCAGCTTTATTTGTATGAGCCCCAAATTGGAAACAACTCAAATGCCCATTTCTTTCAGGTTTCTCCCCAGACTTTCCATTAAATCACTTGCACAAGAATCAGCAGCGACCTCAGCTCCCCCCCCCTCACCTTCTTCTGTAAGCAGGGTGGGGGGGAGGGGAGGGGGTTTTTTCTACCTGCCAGGCTCCCAGGAAGGCAGGAGGCATCATCTCAGGATCCCTATCAGCCCAAACTCCTACTATTCAGTCATCTCAATTCTCCCCACACTTGCTCTTAGGAGACCCAACCACAGATCGCTTTCAGCTCTTGCGTGATTAACAGAAGGTTATAAACAAGCCCCAGCTAGAAAGAACGCCAGCGTCTCGTCTCCCCAGGGCAGCCAGTCCTACTGGTAAATGTCACATTACCATGCAACCTATATCTATATATTTCTTTTATTTTTGTGTAGATAAACAGAGCTACTAAGCTAATTAATATGTTTTTCTTTCCTTCTTTAGGTTTTGGATGACAATCCTTTGGCCTCAGGGTGAATTGGTTACCAGGTGTCAGTAAGGGTTTAATCTTTGCAATTTCAGTTCATTGATAGATTTACAAGGAAGATGGGAGGTCCATCTAAGAGGATTGTTTTGCATTTTCTTGTTTAATTACACAGTTATCTCCTGGACTAAAGCTCTCTGAAAAACAGGGGGAATAAACAGACCCACCACCCCATCTGTTCCAGATAGGAATACAATTAATTTGGGGAAAGGTGGGAGCTGCCCAGGGGCTTCCTGCCAACTGGTGTTTCTCCTTTCTGTTTGCAGCAGCCTCATGGCTGGGAGCCTCAGCCACTACAGTCCGGTTGGCATCAGGTGTGTTGGTCTGGGGAGGGGCCTGAGTATCTGGGGATTTGGGTCAAGACAGCCTCGACCTTCTAATGAGCTACCACTTCTTGGGCACCTACTATGTGCTGGACTCATTACGTGGACTCTAACTTAAACTTCACTGTGCTCATTTTATGGACCCATTTCACAGAGAGAGGAACTAAGGCAGGCAGATGTGTGCAGGGCACTGGGCTGGGTGCAGACAGGGCAAGTGATGAACATTTTATAAGTGTTAAAGACGCTCAGAGGTGTGCAGGATTTGCCCAAGGCTCTCGAGTTGGAGCTGGAATTGGAAGTCAGGCCCCTTTTCTCTAAGTTTCTAGTTTATACTCTTTTTTTCTTGCTGTCATCTGTTGGCTCGTCCCTGGCTTCAGTTTCCCCATCTGTGAAACGGGCCCCAGGGGTAGGACTAGATGAGTGTGAAGGCGGTCTTAGGCTTTGGGGCGGTGTGTTTGGAAAAGGGTGGCCTTACAATGGCAAGCACGGGGCTGGTTTGGAAGGGTCTAGCGCTAGGGGGCTCTGTGGTTTAGGAATGAGGGACCTCTAATCCCAGGCACCAGGAGTCGGGCTCAGACTTGGTCAGAGAGAGCTGGTCTCACCTCTGTCACTTGAGGCACATGAGCAGTATCTGATCCCTTTAACGTCCTCCTTCCAAAGCCTTCTGAGGAGAGCATTCAACTCCCTCATGAGGAAACCCCATAAAAGAGAACTGTGCCTTCAGAGAAGGCTGTACCCCTTCTCTAGCTGCCCCCCCTCCTAGATCCCTCACCCCAAGGGGTCCATGCGAGGGTCTGGCAGGTGGGCTCCTCTCCCATCTCCTGGCCTTGAGCTGGGCAGAGGCTTAGCCAGGCCAGGGGGTGGCAGCCCAGATCTGATAGTTATGGGGGTGGCATGGGGGACAATTCGTGGTGACTGATGGAGCCCTGGCACTTACCAATTCATTGCAGGAGTTGTCAAACTTTTTCTGTTAAAAGCCAGATATTAAATATTTTAGGACTGGTGGGCCAAGAGACAAATCAAGGACACAATGTAGGTATTTGTGCAACCAGACAGAAAAGAAATCTCCACAGTCTTTTCTATGACACAATTCAAAATTTACTTATGACACTGAATTTTGAATTTTACATAATATTCACATCATGAAATCGTCTCTTGATTATTTTTTAATCATCTCAAAATGTCACGACCATCCTTGGCTCAAATACAGGTGACAGGCAAGATGTGAACAGCGAGTGGTAGCTTGCAGACCTCTGATTTATTGCCTCTCAGCCCCAAACTCCCCCTCGAGTCGCTCGCTGTTCCTGGATTATGGACAGAACCCAGCACTTCTCTTTGGCGCGCGCACTGTGTTATGCGTATCAGTAGAGGGAGCTGTAGGGTCACTGCCGGCAAGGGGCCTCTGCCTGGTTGGCCGTGCTGTTTTGCTTTTTCTTGCTTCTGTTGCACCTTCAGCCAGTGGGAGTATAGGGGGCCATCCAGTGGTGCTTTGCCCCAACTGTGCACCCAGGTTGCGTGGTCCCTCAGCGAACTCCCAGACCACACCGGGTGCATTGACCCCTTCACGGTGGTCTCCGAGGGGATTGTGTGTGCCATAGCCTCATACCAGCAGAGTCCCTACTCCCTCTGTGCACCCCCTACTAGCCTTGGTTGGCCTGTGCCCCCGCAATCTGCTCTGGCTGAACCCAGCAACTTCTCTACCATCTAGGGGATTGCAATCACACTTTCTCCATTGAGGTCTGAACTCTGGCCCCAGGAAGGGTCCCGGTCCAAATTGTCCTTCCTTAGTCCTTGGATTCCCTTCAGACTTCTCTTTATATCCTTATCATCACTACTTGTCGTTGTTTAATAATTCTTTATATTAAGCATCCCTTATTTAAATCACTGTGTGGTTTCTGTCTCCTGATTGAACTCTGACCCATAGGTATTCCAGGAAAGCCCTCAGGCATCCTGGGGAGAACAGTGCACAATCCAAAGGGTGGGCTGAGTCCCTGACATGCTGTGTGACTTTGGGCACATGACTGCCGCTCTGGGTCTCAGTTTGTTCACCTAGGAAAGGGGAGGAACAATTTCCTCTCGCTGGGGCATGGAGACTGAAGGGAGGCTGTGTTTAAGTGCCGAGCACCCGGAGAATGCCCATCGGTGCTCAAGTTTGCAACTAGATCTTTACTGTTAACTGTTGTGAGGGTCACAGGGCCTGGTGAGGAGCTGGGCTCCTAACTCAACCTCCCTCTCTCTCCCGCCTGTCTTCAGGCCAGCCCCTCCCCCAGGCCCTCAGGCCCTAGTTTCTCTCCCCTGGTTCCTGTCCTGGAGCCACCTGTGGAACCTCTTCTGTCTATGCGGTTACTATAGCAGCCACCTCAGCTCCTGGGCACAAGAGAAAATCAGGCCAGAGGGGTAATGAGGCTGCATATCTCTGATCTGTCCCCTGATGGCTTCGCTTCACAAGGCGTCTTCCCACATAGAGGTGGCTGTGGTCACTGTCTGGTCTTTGGGCGAAAGGCCTGGGATGGGTGTGAGCTCCCCTCTGTTTGCATCTGGCCAGCAGCTGCAGAGATGGTCCAGCAGGCCGGGTCAGAGGCCGCAGGAAGCAGATGGGTGAGTGTCCTCAGCCTCCTCACATGCAGGCCTCTGCTCCAGGCTGCGGAGGATGAACCCCCATCACCCCTGTTCCTCTGCTCCGTGGCTAAGTGTGCTGGGCTCTGGGCTCTGGGTTCCCTCTTTGCTGCAGGTGCCCTGGGACCTTCCTGATGAGGTTGGGGTGGGTGGGGAGGGGCTGCCCTGAGATACCACAGGGAACCCACTGTGGATGCAGCCTCCTCCGAATTCCAGCCCCTCCTGCCTGTTCTCCCATTTCTCCCTCCCTGGGATCCAATTCCTTTCTGGAGAAACCAAACTGAACCCGCAGGGCAGCTGTTACTCAGAGTCCGCTGAGAGCCGCCACATTAAACACTGGATATAGGAGATGACCTCTGTGCAGAGCAGGGTGAGTGGATCAGGAAAAACAAACAGGACTGACCTGAAAGTGGGCTCCTGGCTCCCACTCCTTCTGCTGCCTTTTTTCTGAGTGAGCTGCACCAGAAATTTTCCACTGGCATCCAAGCCTGCCACACTGTCCTCGTAGTATTTAATTTCCCAGGGAAAAGTGTGTGCAGCTGGGAGCACGTCTGCTGACAGGCTGGCCTCATAGACTCTGTCACCTGGGGCTTCAGGGACCATTTAGCCCACTCAGCCTGTGGGGGTGGCACAGGAGTCCCCAGGGATTACAACAGTGAATGCTGCCAGGAGCTCTGGGCGGGCAGCAGCAGGGGTGTGCCTATACCCACTGGCTGCCCTGGGTCTGGGGGTGGAGGGGGCAGAGGACAGGAGCTGGAAGGTGTTCCAGCCTATTTTTGGGGGTGTTTCCCAGGGCGTTGTAGGTGGAGGAACCCAAAAAGCAGCTTACAGACAGGTGTCAAGTATAGAGGCCTTCCTGGTAGGGGTCCATCTCTGGCAGGTTAACCAGGTTCTGGTGGTGGTGGGGATGAGGGTGCCTCCGGGATGCTTAGCTCACCCCTAGAGCCCTGCACCCTTGATGGGAGAGACTGGGGTGAGCCGGGTGATGACAGGAAGGAGAGGGGGAGTGTGGGGTCAGGGACTCCGGGGACCCACATCTTAGTGTGGAGAGGAGCTTGCTGCTCACCGCCCAGGTGTCCCCCCTTTGTAGACACTGAAACTTGAGAAGGGAAGGTCTTGGAACCTTTTTCTCACAACGTCAAGGATTTTCACACCTGTTCTTCTCTTTTATGGCATCTGTGATGCACAGGACCTTGGAATTAGAGCTTCTCTCATATACTCAAAGCTACCTTAACAGAGTCTTTGAATTACAGTGTCCGAGAGTCTTATTCCTTTCACAAAACCCTAGAATTATAGGATGGCAGATGCATTCATAGAACCACAGGCCTAAAGAATCTTAGAATTCAGGAATTGCTCGGAAAGACTTGTAATCACATTCACGGCATGCTTGGCCCTTAGAAATATGGAATGAACCAGGGAAGTGTGGGGTTGAAATAGACATCCTGGAACCAGAATCTTAGCACAGGATGCGGCCTTAGTCCAGCTCCCCCCAGTAGTGCAGGAAGCCCTCTTCGCTGTCCTGTGAGTAATGACTTGGGTCCTTACAGGGATGGGGAGCTCACCCTCTGACAAGGGAACCTGTCCCCCTGTTGGACAGATGCTTCCCTCTCTCTCCCTCTCCCCTTCCTCCTTCTGTTGGGTCCCTGCCTCCCTCCCTCCCTCCCTCCCTAACCTTTCTCTTCTCCATCTTCCTCCTCTCCTCCCTTCCAGGCTCAGAGCATCCAGCGAGGGGCCAGCCTGGCTCCAGCCTCCATCGTGGGGTCTCCCTAGCCCTGCCTCAAGGCTCACCCTCTGATCTCTTCAGCTTGAAAACCCTCCTTTCCTCTGAATTTTTGCTTTGCCTGGGGGTGAGGGTGGGGGTGAGGGGCAGCTGCTAATCCACGGGCTGGCCTCCCAGCATCTCCCATGCAAAAGCTCCTTAAAAAGAAATCCACACCCTGGAATAATTCCTATTTTCTAGTGAGCGGGGAAATATTAATTATGATCAGTGCTTTCATTGTCTCTTTTGAAAAACCTCAGTCTCGGAGCACTTCAATAAAGGAACTAAATCCTAATTAATAAAAGACAACACCAGGCTGAATCTGTGTTTTCCTGTTCTCTGAGATTATAACCAGCAAGGGAGGATGAAGGCGAAAGGTAGGGAGGGAGGAAAAGGAAACAAGAACAGAGAGAAAGAACAGCCGTTCAGCTGGGGGAGGGGTGCACAGGGCTCTGAGAACACAGCCAGGCCTCGAGTGATCCCTGAGACGGACAGCGGGTGACCGTGGCTGAGACCACTAAACCCCACAGAATTGGATATTTGTTTCTAGACCTCGGATATCTGGGCACATTATCCTCTTCATGTTGTGGTGAAAAGTTGATTTGTTCTAAGAAAATGAAATATGCTGCTGAGCTCTCCGTGTCCTGGGTACCAATCTGGGTAGGCGAGTGTGGCAGTGTCTCCTGTACCAACAGTTCCCACACCCAGCTGCTCTGGTGCCAGCTGTGGGTGCTAATAGTTCCCAGGCTGTGGATAGGACGGTGGCAGCTGAGGCAGCTGTACTGAGGGCCCGCTGCCTGCTCCCCGGTCCCACCCTCAGGGGACCCTCCCACTGGGCTGACGTAGCCAATGGGGGCAGTGTCCATTTTCTGTGTGGAGGTGATTCTGAGAGCTGAGCCTGTAGATGGGTGCATTTAGTCAAGGCGTGTCCTGAACAAATTCTTCATCTGTGTGAATTTTCACTCATCCCTTGACAGTTGTTTATTTGCCTTGTGAAGTGACAAAAACAGCCTTTCCAGCAGATTAATGCTTAAGAGTTGTCCCAGGAGGGGGCGTGACTGAGGAAGCAGGGAGGAGGGACAGACCTTCGGGAGGCAGGAGATCTGGAGCAGGCGCCATTCTCTAGCTGACCTGCTGTGTGGCCCTGGGCAGGTTGTTAGCTGTCTCGGAGCCTCAGTTTCCTAGAATGTCAACCCAGGAGGGTCTTAGAAATAATTCAGTGCAACTCATTCTTCACCAGTGAGGAATATGAGGCTCGGAGAGGGCAAGCGACTTGTAGGAGGCCCCTCAGCTTCAGTATCTGAGCGGAACAGAGGCCGTACTTCCTGGGTGACCCCTGCAGTGGGAGGCCTTAAAGACCCAAGGGTAGGTCTGAATCCCAGGGCTTGCTCACCAGCTGGGTGACCTTGGGCTAATTACCTGACTTCTTTCTCTGTGCCTCAGTTTCTTCATCTCAGGAAGCCCATTCACAGAAAAGCAACTCATCAAATGGGTGGTGGGCTTCCTTCTCTTTCAACAGTGGTCCCCGCGGGCCCCGGTTTTTGCAGACATGTCCTGGCCCTTTGTAGCTGTGGCCCTAACCTCTGTTTCCGCTTCTCTGGTTTCTAGGCCAAGACCAGGGCTAATGTGTCGGCCTGTCACTGGGTATCTCATGGATCACTGGGCAAATGGATTTTTGGTAAATTGGTCATTTAATGGATTGACTGTTTCCTAAATGGGTTTTCAGCAAATTAGCACAGAACCTCTATTTTTTTGGGGTTGTTTAAAAGATTAAATGAGATAGTGCATGAAAAACATAGCATAGGGCTGGTACATTGTTGGCGCTTGCTAAATATGTCCACTATTATTATTACTATTATTATTATTGAGGCTGTTGTTGTAGTGACAAGGTATGGTGGATGCTGGGTAAGTGAGGGTGGCAATACCCTGAGCTTGGTGGAGGGGGCAGTGGGACACTGATTTGAAGGGAGGGGCTGCAGGAGCAGAGCTGGGCCTCAGACCAGCTAGGCTTGAGCCCAGGCAGAGGACCCGTTAGGGGCCAGACTAGAGCTGGGTGCAGACATGGCCAAGCTCGGGTTCTCTGAGCAGGAATGGAGGCCTGGGGGTTGCCGCTGAGCTGCCAACAGGTAGCAGGGTGGCTCAGCTGGTGAGAGCACATGCTCCTAACAACAAGGTTTCCTGTTGGATGGTGTGCTATGCCCGCCCACAACTAAAGATGGAACTCAGCACCTTGAGCTGAGCTGCCGCCCGGGTGGCTCAGGAGAAGGAAGCTGAGGCTGGGTCTGCAATCTCAACCAAAGCGAAAGATGTTTTTGAAAACTTTAGGCCACAGCTGGCATTCCCTGGGTGCCACTATGTGCTGGGCACTTTCCCACATCACGTGCTATACCCACCCACCCTCCATGCTGGAGGTGTGACGTGGAGGCTCAGGGAGGCCAACAGTAGCAGAACCTGAAACACCCGGGTCTGTACCCGCCTCCATCCTGGCTCCACCCTGGTGGTGATGGTGAAGACTGCCTCTGAGGATTCCTCTCTCCCTCCCTTCCTCCCTCCCTCCTTCCCTCTTTCCCTCCTTTCCTCATTCACCTCTTCCTTTAGCAAACATTGCTGAGGACCCACGAGGTATCAGGTCCTTGGGAAGCTTGGGGGTCCAGTACAGGCCCCAGAAAAGACACTAGTGGGCAGTGGGGTCCAGAGCATTTTAGAGGAGCTGCGGGGAGGCGGGGGCACTGATTTGGCTCATAGGGGAGCAGGGAAAGTGAACTGGAACTCTCTGGTCAGGAGGGCCCTCCAGGCTGGCTGAAGTCAAAGCTGGGAACTGATTACATGAGTGGAGATATGTGTGCCAAGGACAGACCTAAGAGATAGGGAGAGGACAGCCGGCCCTGAGGAAGAAAGACTGCCTAGACCCCCCCCACTCTGTGATCCCTGCTCCGTACCTCCCTCCACAGTCCAGCCTTCTCTCTTTGCTGTCCATGTGGTGACTTGGGCCAAGGTCTGTCTCCCACTACTGGCCACCAGCAGGGGCTGGCCAGGGCCTCTCAGGCCAAATCCAAGCCTGATTGGTCTGGCCTGGGTCAAATATACAACCCTGGTCCAATCAGCTAAGGCTGGGGGCGTGGTGGTCCCACCGCTGGTTCCCCCCACCCTCAGGGCTGAGGATGGGGGCTGTGGGGGAGACAGGAGGTTGCTGAGAGCTGGGTGGGCCCCAGGAAATGTCACCCACAGAGGAGCTTGAGGGAGCCACTGAGCCAGGTGCTGAGGAGCAACCAGGAGCTGGTGGGGTGCACAGGGGGAGGGGGTGTGCCATAGGCCACGTGGGACACGGAGGGGGCAGCTCAATGGTCACCAGGGAGTTCAGGGCCTGCAGACACTGGTGTGGTGTGTCGTGTTGTTTCTTCCTCACTAAGGAGAAAGATCCTCCTAGAAACAGCATCATTCTCTTTTACTGCGCCCTATTTTTTCTCTGCCTTCGTTGTCCCAGCTGTAATGGTTTAATTCATGTTTCTGGTGTCTTGATGCTTGTTGGGCATGTCAGTTCCAGGAGGAGGGCACCCCATCTGTCCCCGTCACTGCTGTCATCCTGGGGGCAGCGCTGCTGGACTATGGAAGGTGCCCAGTTTATGTGTGGAATGAATGAATGAATGAATGCTAACAGGGAGCAGAAGTCTCAAAACAGAAGGAAGTAACAACTCCTGGTTTTACATTTTATTCAAGCAGTTGTTATAAGTATAATCAGCATTAATAATAAAAACAAAGGTGCATTGCCAATTTAGTACCTGCGGGGCCCTGTGCTGAGAGCTTCTCACCTGATTTCTTATTTGACCTCCAACCACAACCTTTGAGGAGGTGAAGGTGCTCTCACATTTTACAGAGGAGAGAAGGAGACCCTCAGCTACAAAATGCCTGGGTCACGTGTCTGGTAAAGAGAAAAGCTGGGACTCGTAGTCCCGCCCATCTGCCTCCAGGTCCCTGCTGGGAAAGTAAGTGCCCCAAGAGCAGGGACTTCTGTGTCTCATTCACTGCTTATCCCTGGGGCTTGGTGCAGTGTCAGCATGTAATAGGTGCTCAGTAAGTGTTTGGTAAATAAATGAACGAACATAAAATCCCTTTTGTTTCCCCAACCTTTTCACAACAGGGAGGTTTTTTTAAAATATTTTTATTGGGGAACTGGGGAAGGGGAACAGCGCTGGGGAATTGGGGAAGGGGAACAGACAAGTTGCTGTCCTTTTGTTCTTCAGTCTAGTTGTGGAGGACGTTGCTTCACTGGCCCAAGTTGGCACCATCATTGCGCTCTTCCTAGGCAAGGCAGATCAGTCGCCGGCTTCTGGACGGCCGCTCATGGCGGCTGCTGGCCGCTCACGCTGGCTGCTGGCTACACACAGTAGCCCATGGCAGCCCACTGCAGCAGGGGCTGCAGCATACGCTGCCGCCAGTACTCACGGCAGCCCAGCTCCAGGTTGAGCTGTTGTTCAGCATCTTAGCTGTAGAGGGCAGTGTCACTGGCCCTCATATGTGGGATCCGAACCGGGGCCCTCTGGCGTGCCAAGCCAGCTCTTACCCAACGCGCCACTCGGCTGGCCCATAACAGGGAGGTTTTACATTCAGCCCAGGCTCACCCAGGCCAGGGCTATGAGCCCAGTTTTTAGAGTAAAGTGCTCTTGGTTTGCAGAGGCTTCAAGGCTCACCCAGGGCTCCACAGGGCTCCACGTGGACTTGAACTTGGGCTCGAGGCTCCTAGAGAATCCTGTATGGTATGCTGGAGGTATAGTGGGCCGGAGCGTAGACTCTGGGCACAGACACATCTAATTCAAGTCATAATTCTGCCTTTTCACAGGTGTGGCACTGCAGGTGACGTACTTAGCCTCTCTGAGTTTCAGCTCCCTTTTCTGTAAAACGGGATTAATAATAATCCTACTTCACGGGACAGTTGTGAGGGTTCTGTGAGAAATGGCTGTAGCACTGGGATTCTCCACCTTGTCCCGGTTGTCGTCTGTGCAGATAATTCCGGGTTGTGGGGCGCTGTCCTGTGCAATGCAGGATGTGTAACAGCACCCCTAGCCTCTACCTGCTACATGCCAGGAGCATTCCCTACCTCCCCCAACGTGTGACAACCAGAAATGTCTCCGGACTTTGCTAAATGTCCCCTGGGTGGGCTCCACTGGTGTGAAGCTTTTAGCACAGAGCCAGCACATAGAGAGCACAAAGGACTGTTATTTACTCAGGTCATCATCATGATGCTGGTGCAGGGGGCAGAGGCCTCACCTGGCCTGTTGCTGCTGTGTCCCTGGGGCCAAGCTGGTCTGGCACACAGCAAGTGCTCAGTGCAAGGGAATGGAGCACCTCAAGATTCACTGCCGGCGGCTGGGGTCTCCTCTGCACGGCTGGATGGGACCTCCCTGGTGCGTCTTCTGCCAAAGGGACAACAGCCGAATTACATGACTCAAAGAAGAACCAATTTCATAGAACTCTGTTTCTCTTTCTCTCTCATTCTTGCTCTTAATCTCCATTAGCGTGCCAGCAGGGCTCTGGCAGAGCTGGCAGCGAAATGACAGGGGGCCAAGGTCTCAGCGCCCTTTGCTCCGGCTTTTTATCTACCCAATTTCACACAGCCGAAGGCCTGGCTGCCACTCAGCTGGAGAAATGTCAAGACAATATTAAATCATAGGGCATGAGTGAGCAGTAAGAGAGCACTTGTCACCCATCTCCTGCCTGTTCCCCGAGGCTCCCGCGTCCCAGCGGAGAGGGACCTTCTTGGCCTGTCTCATTTCCCCGGCCCCTTGTCACGATCACACCTGTGGAATTTGAAGTGATTTTGCTGAAATGAGAGCTGGAGGAGGTTGCGAGTGTTCGTCCACAAGCGGTAGCAAGTGACGGCCATAATGCCAGGCCCATAAACCCCAAGCCAGGGCCATGCAGGGGTGCAGAGTGCAGCTGAGTATAGTATCTATGTGTATTAGCATATTTTAGCAGCTTTATTGAGGTATAACTGACAGTCAATAAGCTTCCTTTTTAAGGTATGTGTGCAGTTTGGTAAGTTTGACACCCACGAAACCATCCCTACCTTCAGATAGTAAACACTCCATCACCCCTAACTTTCCTTGTGTCCCTTTGGTCACCCCACCATCCCACCCCTCTCCACTGCCTCCTCTGGAGAAATGTCAAGATTATATTAAATCATGTATGATTAGCTTGCTGTCACTAGAGATTAGACTTCATTTTCTACAATTTTATATCAGTGGAATCATACGGTATGTCTACTCAGCGTGGTTATTTTGAGATTTGTCTGTGTTGTATGTATCAGTAGTTCATTTCTTTTTAATGCTGAGTGGTATTCTATTATGAGGATATAGAACAATTTGTTTATTCATTCACCTATTAATGGATATTTGAGTAGTTTCCAGTTTGGAGCTATTTCAAAAAAACCTGCTATGAACATTTGTCCACAAGCCTTTGTATGGATATATGCTTTTTTTTTTTGGAACAAATACTAAAGAATGGAATGAATGGATCATATATAAGTATATGTCGAAGATTTTAAGAAATGAACATGCTGTCTGTCTTCCAAAGCAGTATATGGCATCACCGTGTAAGTTTTAGTTTTTCCACACCCTCACCAACACTTAGTATGGTCAGTCTTTTTAAGTTTAGCCATTCTAATTAGTTTAGGTAAGTAGCGGCATCTCATTGTGGTTTTAATTTGCATTTCCCTAATGACTAATGGTGTTTAACATTTTTGCACGTGCTTATTTCCCATCCCTATTGTCTTTTTGGTGAACTTTCTGTTTAAATCACTGGCCAGTTTTTATTGAGTTGTTACTATTCTTATTATTGTGGAGCTATGCCAGCTAAGCCCAGGGGGGGCTTTCCTGGGCCCCCAGCTTAAAGATGGCAGACTCCTCAGCCTCCACCATTCCATCAGGCAATCCCTCATAATCTTTTCTATATATCTATGTATCTATGTGTCTATGTATCTATATATTTCTATATATTTGTATATATCCTATTGGTTCTGTTTCTCTGGAGAATCCTGACGAATACATGTGGCAAGTGTGTGTTTAACTTTATAAGAACTTGCCAAACCGTTTTCCAGCGTGGCTGTCCTATGCTGCCTTCCCACCAGCGGTGTACAGCAATGCGTGGGGAGGGGAGCTGAGACTGAGGCACTTCCTGTGAGCCGGGCCCTGCACTGGGCCTTTACGATGCTAAGTCTCTTGGCTCTCCTGCCCACTCTGTGAGGTAGGTACTATTATTATCCCTTCTTCACAGATGGGGAAACTGAGGTAAACTTCCTTGCCCAGGGTCACATAGTTACTATGAATGGGGCAGGAGACAGAGCCCCAGGCTGGACACTTCCATGGGCTCCTGCAGAGAAGGTGGAATCAGGCCTCAGCTACTGACCATCCTGCAATCAGGCCTCGGTGGCCTCACCTGTAAAATGGAGAGAATGACACATCCCTGGGGCATGGCTGGTTGAGAAAGATCAGCAGGGGACCCTTGGGGTTCCTATAAGGTCAGCCACGGTTGGGCCCCCAGCTAGTCCTCTCAGGAAAAGTATGTGTGGCTTTTGTTAGGACCTGGAGAGGCTCAGTGGGCCACACCCAGCCTGGCCAGGCAGAGGTGCCCATTTACTCTCTCTCCCTCCACTGAGACATATGGGGCACGCTAAGCACTGCACCTCGCACACAGTCAGTGCTCAATGCATGTTAGCTGCTGTTTGCCATTTGCAGAGGGCTTTAAATTATAAGCGCCACAGGGATTTTTGTATTCTGTCAACTGCTGACGCAAGTGCCTAGAACAGAGCCTGGCACATAGTAGATGCTCAGGGAATATTTGCCAAATGTCTTAGTCTTTTTGAGCTGCTATAACAAAGTACCACGGACTGGTGGTTTATAAACCACCGAAATGTATTTCTCACAGTTCTGGGGGCTGGAAGTCTGGGATCAGGGTTCCGATATGGTCAAGTTCTGGTGAGGGCCCCGTTCCGGGTTGCGGACTGCCGACTTGTTGTATTGTTATGTTCTCACATGGCAGAGAGAATGCTAGAGAGCTCCCTAGGGTCTCTTTACAAGGGCACAAATCCCCTGTAAAATCCCCAGAGGGCCCCACTCTTACGACCTCCTCTAACCTTTATTACGTCCCAAAGGCCCCATCCCCAGATACCATCACACTGGAGAATAAGGTTTCAACACATGAATTTTGGGAGGACAGTTCATAACACTGAACGAATGGACGTCAGTGTGGTTTTTTAAAGCCTAATGTGATAGGGCCTCAGCCAGGCTGCAGGCCCTTCTGGGCTGTGAGACTCCTTTGCGACTGTGTCTCTAGAGCTGCCTGGGAGCCTCACTCCTGCTCTGGGCAGCTGGGGAAGCTTCACTGATGGTGCCAGGGGTTAAAAGTGTGTCTGAGCTGCCTCCTGCTGTGCACTGTTACTGAGGCACTCTCTCTCTCCCTCTCTCTCTCTCTCTCTCTCTCTCTCTCTCTCTCTCTCTCTCTCACACACACACACACACACACACACACACACACACGAGCACACGCACGTTAGACATTAGACTAACAATGGTCCTTCCTGAGGTCCTTGCATCTCCATGATGTTTTGGCCTTGAGGGGGGGCAGGATCAGTGGTCAGGAAGCTGGAGGGTCCCCTTCCACCAAGGTGCTGTCTCTCTGCTGCCTGAGAATCTTAGTGCCCTTTTCCTAGAAAGTGGAAGGTGCCGCCCTGGGGGCACCAGGCACCAGCCCCTCCCCCCTCCTCAGCTAGTCACTCTGCAATGAGAGTGGGTTTCAGGGCCTTTCCTGGGTACAGTGTTGATGGGAGAAGGGACAGAGAACACAGGAGCTGGGGGTCTGGGGGAGACAGAAGGTGCCGGAAAGGAGGTGGGAGTCACCAGAGACCCAACCCTCCCTCCCACACTATGGCCAGCATGGCTGCCCTCATTTATTAGGTGCCTTTGGCAAAGATTCACCGAGGGGCTCTACTGAGGGGATCCCAACCCCCAGGGATGTCTCCAGGGCTTCCCTTTCCCTGCTCTAGGTCCTGCGATCCCCTCTTGCTCTGTACACCTCATATTCTTTAAGGGCATCTAGTTCAGGTGTCTCATTTCTCCCGTGGAAAATGAGGCTCACAGAGGGACAGCAACCTGCCCAAAGTCACACAGTATGTTGGCGCAGGTTCAAGGTCACATCCTGGGTCTCTTGACTCTGGCATGAGTCCTTCCCTGAGGCTGGTGATCCTAACAGTCCAGCCAAGGGCAGCTGGTCTGGGCTGTGTGACTGCGATGACCTGGAGTCAGTGCTGCGAGGGCCTTGGTGAAAGCAGCTGCTTTTGTCTCAAGTCTGGCTTTTATTTCTCTCTCTTAATGATTCCAATTTCAGGAGCTTTTTTTGTGTGTGTTTTTATTCTCTCGTCTTTCATTGTGCTTTCTCTCTGGGTAATCCGAGGCTTGCAGGCAGCTAACTACGACGTGTACATTCAAATGAAATGCCATAAAATATAATTGAATGTATTTCTTTCATATCTGAGCAGTACATTAATCTCCCTATCACTTCCTATTTCCTCTGTGCTCCCTCTGCTTTTTCTCTGAGTATTTTCCTCGCCTCCCCAGAATCTCTGGGATTTGAATGTCCCTGTGGCCTCTGCTCACTGCAGATACACAGATGAACCTGACTTTACAGCTCAAGTACCTGTGATCAATAGATGATATTCCCGGGACTGAGGAGAGGGCACCGCCAGTATCCATGTGGGCCTGGGAAGGCTGCCAGCCCCTGGTGGGGAGAGGAGAGGGGTATCCGCTGATGAGGAGCTGAGAGAGTGTCTGTGGGCAAGACTGAGGGGTCTCCTGTGGGCGCACCTGTTACATAGGCAGGGACCCTCCTGGGCAGATACACTTGTCTTTGCACATGAACTGGGACAATGTAGGATCTCTGTTGCTCTGGAACTGAGGCTGGATGTTTGTGATCATGACTTTCAGCCAAAGCATCCATCGTGGGTCCCCAGTGAGGGACGGGTTAAGTAGGCACGCCCTGGGTGTGACCATGAAGCATGGCCTCAGCTCAGGATGAGAATGAGAAGCATCAGATGGAGGTGAGCTAGAAGGGTTCTATTGTCTCAGCTTATTCACTGTGAGACCTTGGACAAGCGAGCCAACCCCCTGAACCTCAGTTTCCCTGGCCATAACATGGGCATATATCAGTACACAGTTCAAGGGGTTGAGGAGTAAATGAAATGGTGCTTGTAAAATATCAGCACAGTGCCTGGTCCCCAGTTGGTACTGAATAGACGAAGTTAGTAACATTCACCCATTCATTCATCCATATATTTATTCATTCATTCACTCATTCATTCATCTGTCTAGCTCACTTTTAGAGCTATTATACTATCTGCCTACCTGTGTGCCAGGCATCAGGGAAAGAATAAAATCTGTTGCCTCCAGTAGCTCACAGTATAGTGGTGAGACTGCAACAAGCTCTGTTAGAGGGACATAAGCTGGGTTTTCCGGGAATGGAGGAGGGACAAGCAAAGTTGGCACCAGAAGAAATGGAAGAAGGCCTCCTGGAGGAGGTGACACTTGAGCTGAGCCTTGAAGGGAACTTGAGCTTCAGAAGGCAGGGGACGGGGGAGGGGTATTCCAGGAGACAGGACAGCAGGGCAAAGGCAGTTTCTCTTTACTCCTTCACTGCCTCCTCTCCTGGTGTCCAGCCCATTCCCACCTTTAAAAAATAACGCAGCAAAGAATTGCAGCTGGCAGAATGATAACGATTTGGTTTCTCACAGCAATTTTTTAAGAGAGAAAATGGCAGAGCACAGAGCCTTGTCTGTCAGTGTCTGTTGGGGGAGGGAGAGAGGCGCTGGCTGTCTAAGGCTCCAGCAGCCCAGGGGGATGGCTGCACAGGGGGTGGTGGGATTTGACAGGCCTGACCTGACATCGTGCGAGCAGGATGGAGAGACAGAGGGACATGGGGCGTGGCGGTGCCTTGTTCCTGCTGGAGCAAAGGGCGGCTGCTTCTTCTCTATCCCTGCTCCGCTCCGCACCTCTTCCATCTCTCATCTTCATGTAACTGCCAGGAACTTATCTTGTATTTGCAAAGCTTTTTTACATACAGTATGTTCATTGAATCATTCATTTACTTCTCCCGTCATTCATTCATGCTATTCAGCTTATGGCAATTGGGTCTCACCGTGGGCTGTGACTCATGTGGGGTTCTGGAGTTCAGGCCCAACAAGATAAAACATTCATTTTCAGAAGTCCAGGGTCTGCTAGAGGAGATAGAGGTGTAGACAAATTGCCGTGACTCTGGGTGTGGAGGGTTATGAGAGACATCAACTGGGTCTCTAGTAGGCGCTTCAATCAGTTAGAATGTGTTGAGTATCAAGTAATAGAAAATCCAACAATAATGGCTCAAGCACTTGATGCATGTAATGATGGTGCACAGAAAGGTGTCTGGAGGGAGGTAGTTCCGGGGTTGGTCAGGTGCTTGGTGATGCCAAAAAAGACCTAGGGTCTTTTTCTCTTTTCTGTTTATCACCCTTGACCATCCTTTTTCCTTAACTTATTGCCTTATGGTTGCAAGGTGGCTGCCACAGCTCCAAACATCACATCTCACTGCAGCATTCAAGTCTAGAAAAAAGGAGTAAAGTGATGCAGAAGAACTATTTCCCAGAAGCACTCCCTTCCTCCACCAGCAGATTTTCCCTCACACCTCAATGGACAGATTTGGGTCACATGACCACTCCTAAATTAATCTCTGGAGAAAGTTTGGCTTCACCCCGGGGATGGGAAGGCCTGCCAGGTCTGAGATTATTGCAGCAGAACAAACCCAGGGTTCTGTGAGTGAAGGAAGGAGGGGGTGGCTGCTGGGTGGTCAGCCACATGTGTCCACCTTTTCATCAGTGCTTGTGACTCTGTCCCAGGCAGTGTGGGGTCTGGGGTGGTGGCCAAGCTCGGGTCACGGGGGCAGAAAGCCCTGCTCTGAGCCTCTGCCCACTGAGGACCGTGTGACCTGGGAAGTACTTGACCCTCCCTTGGCACAGCCTCCTCCACTGTGTAGCGGGGGCCATAACAGCACCTACCAGGTGGGGTAGTTGTGAAGGTGACACGGGGTTGTGTGTGTAATTGCCTGGTACAGCGGGTGTTAACTGTTAGCTATTTCAGCAATGAGGCCCATCTGTAAAATGGGCCCATGGTGCCTCCTCTGTAACAGTCCAGGGGTGACAACAGTGGGAGCGCCAGTTCACACATGTGAACACTTCCTGTGTGCGCTGGGCACCCTCACTTACATTCGCTTGCTTCTTCCTCACAGCCCCCCATGAGAGGGGTCTGTTCTCACCCTATTCTACAGCTGAGGACACTGAGGCTCAGGGAGGTGACTCAGGCCAGGATTGTCAGATTCCAGCTGCCATGCTCTGACCCACTGCAGGGTCTGGGGGGAGCCTCACAGGCAGGTGCTCAGGTAACCCCTCCCGCCCTTCTGTCACCTGGGTCTAGGTGGTGGCTGGGGCTGACCTCTGTCCTGATTTCACTCTCTGTCCCTCCTGGATCTCCAGGGCCCCAGAACTTGTCTGTGGTGTGGGGAGATTTGCCCACTGTCCCAACTGATCCTCCACTCCAGGATCATGAATGGACATCTTTTGTGTCTTTGGTGGTTGGGGACACACTATTGTCAGGCTGGTGTCACTGTGTCTTGATGGTGAATTGGCAACTTGCATTCTTGGGGAAAAAAATGTGCACTTAGGTAGAACATAAGCGTATGCTAATGATGGATAATTACACTCCATATTTATAGATTGCTCAAATATGCAAAACAGCTCCTGACAATTGAACACCTACAAGTACATCCCAGCTTAATCAGTGCACACGAGGTCCTTGGCCAGCGCCGTAGTGTAAGCTTGGGTACCAAGTGCAAGTGAAATGTGCAGCCCAGCCCTGCTGGAAGGGTTTGGCCAGTCACCACTGCCAGTGCCCCACTCAGACCTGTGCCCCACTCAGACCTGTGCCCATCTACACTGTTCCATCTTCCTGGTCCTCTCTGATTCCCAGAGAGACAGAGTTTGTGGGGAGTAAGCCTGGGAGAGACCCTGAAGACCAAAGAGAGTGACTTCCCCCTTTTTCAGATGGGGAAGGTGAGGCTCATTCACCGGTTCATTCTCTCTCCCAACAGTTTACTGAGGGCCTACTATGTGCCTGGCTCTGTTCATGGGGGATCCAGCTGGTGTTCTGGGGGAGAGATGGACGATGGCAGGTGGTGGTGACAGAGTGAAGAGACCTAGAGTGGGCAGGGGAGAGAGTGATGGAGGGAGCCATGGGGCGCGGGACGGCGGTGGTCTCACTGAGCAGGCGACATTGAGCAGAGAATTGAGGGAGTGAGGGTGGAGCCCTGCTGGTCCCTAGCGGAGAACATGTGCACAGCCTTGGCAGGCAGGGGACTGAGCCTGCGCAGGGAGGATGTCCCTTTATCCACCCGCTGGTCACATGCCCCCATGCTCAGGGTGAGGCAAGCAGGGAGGTGCAAGCGCTAGTTCTTGTCCTCAGGGCCTCCTTGGGGACACAGGGGTCGGATAAATGACGACAATCCATGGTGGTCAGGCTGCTGACGGGGTGGGGGGGGTGGGCATGTCCCAGGAGCTGAGAGGTGCAGACGGAGCATAGGGTGGACCCAGACAGGCCTGGGCTCAGTCCTCATGTGGGCACTTCTTTCTTCAGCTCTCGAGCCTCTGTTTTTCCATCTTTACAATGGGGAGCTTGGTATTTATAATGTCTTCCCCATGGCAGGGTGGACGCCCGCACTAGGCCATGAGCTGGAAGGAGCAAGGCCTGGGGTAGGTCAGCCAGTGGCGTCTCTAACATTCCCAGAGAGAGGGGCCGGAGCCACTGCTCTGCACAGCAGGCTCACGTTTCCTGGCCCTGCCTTGCTCAGAGCCACCCAAAGGCTCCCTAGAGCCTGCTGGGAAAGCTCCGAGTCCTCCTGCTATGCCAGCACTCAGGGCCCCAGGACTGGGGCCTGCCTCACTGCACCCTCCCGTCTCATCTCCACTTCCTCGAGGACCTTCCTGGCTGGACAGTGGATGAAGCACAGATCAATGGACATAAAACAGACGTTTCATTTCTGAGCCACTCAGTGCCAGGCCTGTGCTAGCTCACCACAAATTCACAATCCTCCCTGAGGTTGGCGCTGCTCCTGCCCTGCCCTGATGTCCTTGAGAAATGGAGGTACAAGGGTCCCAGGGTGAGGATTTCAGCTCTCATCTCTATCCGAGGCCACAGCTGCCACTATCTCCACCTCCTAAGCTTCATTCTTTATGCATTTGTTCATCCATTTAATAGTGTTTACTGTGCATTGACTCTGAGCCAAGCCCAGTTCTGGGCCGAGGGTGCAGCAGGGACAAACTTGACCCACGCTGCTGGCGTGGGGCCTGCCAAGGGGTTGCTCTAAACCCTCAGGGGATTCCAACAGACAACCCGGGGTCTGGAGGTTTCAGAGGACTCCGTCTAGTCTTGACTTTATATTTGACATCTGTCTAGCTCTAGCTCTATAGCTATCTATCTATCATCTATCTATCTCATCATCTATCTATGTATATCTATTTATCCATCCATCTCTGCATCTACATCTATCAGTCACAAGGAGTCACACAGCACCTAGTCTGCACATTCACCCCTCACACCATTCACGACTTACTGACTCTATGAAGGGAGCTCTCACTCTCCCCACTTTCCAGAGGAGGTTGGGGAGGGATCCCAGAGTTCACCAGCAGCAGAGCTGACTACATGCAGGCCCCGCCCCTTGGCCCCTGTCTCACACTATGTGCACCTCGCTGTGTCCCAGAGGCTGTCATACTGTTTCCAAGGTCCTGTGACGTTAACATTCTACGGGCCTAGGAGGGTCCCGTTCTTACATCCGGCTGTCCTGTCCGGTAGCCCTTACGTTATGAGTGTGACAGTCATCTTATGCTCTGCGTTGCTAACCTGCAATGATGTTAACATTTCTTTACCCAGCTGTGCTTAACCTGCTCCCGTTCTGAAATTCTGTGAGTGTAGCTTTCAGTGAATCTAAGAGAAGACACCCTGTCCCCAGAATGCACAGCCAGTCGCCCCAGCCTGAGCGTCACTGTTTCCCTTTGAATCTTGCCCAAACCATCCAAGGCCTCTCCCTCTCTTGGGTCCACTTCAGACTTTCTGAGTTTATGGCTATCATACAGTGTTATTAGCCATGACAATGACAATTAGAACAATTATGCTGGATCATAAATTTCTGCAGGATTCAGGGCTGATAGTGAGTTTCTGGAGCTGAGGTGGACACCAGCCACCCGAGCTGCGCCCGACGGGCCTCCACATGGCAGACAGTGATGGCCACAGCCACGAAGTGATGCTGCCCCTCTCTAGCAGCGCGTCCTGTGTCACCCGGGGTCCCTGTGCGGAGCCCACCCAGTTTGTTTGCTGTTTTGGTTCCCAGTTCCACCCCCCCACCCCCGCCCCTTCCTCCTCTGAGCCTCCTGCTCTCTTCTCTCCCTGTTCTTAGGACCTCAGCTCTCTGTTTATCTCTGGGGGCCTCTCCAGAGGCTGTTGTTACATCCTGGTTCCAAGCCCTGAGGGAGGAGGCCCAGTCCCTGTTAATGGCCCTGAGCCCCAGGCTTGGTAGAGGGAGGCAGTGTGGCAAAGTGATTAGGCCACCGGTTTGAATGGCCCTGGTTTCATCCGGGCTTTGCCACTTCCTCACTGTGAGATGGTGGGCAAGTTACTTAACCTGTCTGAGCCACATCAGTTTTCCCCTCTGTAACACGGGCACTGTAATAATGAATACACTTGGTTATTGTAAGGATTTGACAAAATAAAGCAGCAGGAGGCAGCTTCCTGAGCTCACATGACACTTGTGGGCAGCATTTGGGGGTGGGACTCTGGGCAAACCCAGGGCCTCTCTGTGCCTCAGATCTTCATCTGTAACATGGCGAATGCGACAATCAGTTGCATAGGACATTGTGGGGACTCTGCACTCTAATGTGTGTTCAATGCCTGATACACAGCGAGCCCTAAATGCATGTTAACTGGCATTGTTACTATTATTATTATTATTATTATTATTATTATTATCATTATCACTATTCAGTTTGCAGGCAAATGCCCCCATCTTGTCTTTGTGCATCAAGCCCCTGATACAGGGTCCGGGCACAACAAAGGCTGACACTCAGTAGACCAGGAAGAACAGGGACTTGAGAGCAGACTCGATCCCTTCTGCGCTGTGTGACCTCGGACAAGTTTCTAAATCTCTCTGAGCTTCAGTATCTTCATCTGTAACATGGGAGGATAGTAATAGTAAGATTGTTACTTGTGGTCCTTTGCAGGACTGTTGAAATAATTTAGTGGACCAATGCATGCTCAGCATAGCACCTGGCACACGGCGCTGGCTTTGATTATTCTGGGCCCCATGGGAGCGTTGGCATGGACGGGGCTCTAAACATCTCCCTTTCTGCCACCACTGCGCTTAGAGATGGAGAAACTGAGGCCAAGAGACGCGAAATTAAATGCCTGAGAACAAGACAGTAGATGGCCATGCTAAATTATGCAGGGTTGGACAATTAGAGAACAAAACGATCTCCACTAAAGGGCTAATTGGGCAGAACAGACGCCAAGTGCACCGGGAGCCTGAGATGGGGGTGGGGGCTGTGCAGCCTGGGACTGGCCGGCCTCGGCCAGGGCCCAGGTACCTCGTTAACAATAGTGATTTTTCTTTTAATATAAGGAATGTATACTTACTGTAAAACACTTAGAATGTGCAAAATGGGTATGAAGCACTGGCTTCTCACCTCCAAATATAGTAGTTGATGGCTTTCTTCATTCTTTTGCTACTTATATACAAGCAAATATTTTCATAATTGATTGCTCATTAGCATGACTATTCTGATCACTTCCTAGTCACCTTACTGGTGAGGGAGGGATCCCCTGTCCTAAATAGAATGAAATGGGTAAACACACACCTGTCCCTGGACAGATGAGAGCAGCAGCACAGGTACTCACAGCCTGGGGGAGGAGGATGCTGTGTGCAATGCAGAGCCACACGGGGGCTTACACTCAGGAGCAGAGTGACCCAGAGGGACAACGGGAGGCAGGCTTTGTAGTAACAGGTGGGCGGGGTGCCCACCAGTTTTCATGGGAGGATGTGAGTGGTTTGTGTGAATAATTCCACACTGGCGGGCAGCTGAAGCCAGTTAGGTGAGGATGTGGTGAGCACCCCCAGGAGAACGCATGTCCCCATCACCTTGATGTCAGGGTGCCGGGAGACTTGCTCTGGCCAATGCAACTTGAAAAGAGGTGGAGAGTGTCCCTTTCAGGTGGAAGCATTTAAGGGTCAGAGCTCAAATCTGTTGGCTGTTCCCTGTCACGGTGATGGAGAAGCACATGTGGAGATGCTGACATCCTAAGACAGTGGAGCCTCTGTCAGCCTGAGTCCCTGGGTCTGTGGTGAGCAGAGCCCACCCTGCTGACCACGGTGGACATGTAACATGAGCGACAAATAACCTTTGTGGTTTCAGGAAAGGAAGGGGATTATCATGTCATATCCCAGCTTATCCTGACAATCTGTGCTGTAAGCCCTAAAATTTCATGTGTTTTCCTTGACACCTTTGCACCTCACGGACCTCAAAGGCCTAACAGAGAGTTCCCTAGATCCTGCCAGATATGTCTCCAGACGGAAACATGAGGCAGAAGAGCAAAGAAGCCCCCAAAACACATAACAGAGGGGCTGGACAGGGCTGCCCATTCCCTTTCCAGGTCGGAGTCACACCCAAGTTCATGAAGTTCTGAAGGACCCCTTGGAGTCAGGCCTCTCCCCTTCCCCTGCCTCCTTCCATTTTTCTTTGCTTAAACTAGATAGAGTATTTTCCTGTTACTTACAAGAGGAATTGACTCAATGCCAAGGAAACCTGTTCATTTAAAAAATCTGCATTATAAAAGCTCTCTTTCTAACAGTGAGTCTCTCTCTCTCTCTCAGAAAGCCCTCATAAATAACAGAAAGAAAGTTTTTGCAAACCTTTATAGAAATTAAACCCACAAGCTGGGCACACACTTGTTTAACAAGTGATAATTAACTGCCGACAATATAATTTCAGCTTGGATGCAAACATGTTTTTCATTAAAAAATAATCAAAGATCCTTGCGTTGAGGAGTCCGGTCCCATCTGTGGAGCTCAGCCCCTCTGCTGACAGCTTCAGAGTTGGTGTTGAGGGTCCACTGCTCTCTGCTAGGTAGGATTTGGACTCCAGAAGTGATGCTAGCATGGGTCTCTGGACTTTCTGGGCTCCGCAGGCTCCGGGCAATTCCCAGAAGACAGCTCACCCAGGTCCCCTCTCACTAAGGGTCTATCCTCTCTGGAATGTCCGGAGCCCCTGAATGTGCCTGGAACCAGAGCAGAGACTTGGCACCAACTGCAGCTTCAGGGAGGGAGGTGGCACTCTGGTCTCTGCTGCCCCTGCCATGCCTCGTGTCCTGCAGGGGTCCTAGCCCATCCTCCACTTGACAGAGAGGGAAACTGAGGCTCATAAAAAGGGAAAACTTGAGTCACTTACTCAAGGCCACATAGCTCTTGAGATGTGAGCTCTGACTTGCTCCATCCCCCCAGCTCCCTTTCTCTAATAAACTCATTTGTTCTTTGCTTCAGTTTCATCATCTGTACATTGGGGACCATATTGGGTCGTCAGGCAAGTCATGACATATTTTTCTATGTTTTTCAATAAAAAATGCATCATGACTTTCCCAACAACCCAATACTAATACTCTCCTTATGATGTTGTTTGAGGATTATATAAGGTGATTATCTATCTGTCTATCTATCTATCTATCTATCTATCTATCTATCTATCTATCTATCTATCTACACACAGCTCTTAGAACAGTGCTTGGCACATAATAAGCCCGTAACATGTGTTAAGTATAATGTGTATTAATTATCGTTATTAATATTATGACTATTAATGATAACAAATACTGATATTATCAATATATCATTATAAATAATTAATACTAACAATAATATCAGTGTCATGCTGATGTACGAGGCAAACTTCTTTCTTCCAACCCACATGTCAGATGGTTCTGCCCCTTTAATCACTTCCGTGTCCCCTCTGGGATGCTGTCCAGTTCTCCAGCACCCATTTATGAAGGGAAAGTGACAGGGACTTCGATCCTGAGTGTAGGGTGAGGAGCTGCCTCCAGGTTCTTGAAGGTCCGAGCCTTCTAAGGACAGACATATCTGTTTTCTGTTGGCTGGCGTCACAAAGCCCCCAGTTCTCTGACCCGTGCTCAGCTGTGGCCATCTGTGACCTGTTGGAGCATTTCTGTCCCCATTTCTGTCCCCTAGGTCTTCCTAGGAGTCTCCTGAATTGACACCCCCTCCTATTCTGCCTGACCACACCAGCTACGAAGAGCCACCTACTGCTCCCAGAACATTCCACACCCTTTAGCATCTCCAACCTTTGCACAGCCTCTTCCTCTGCCTGGAAAACCTTTCCCTTTATTTCCCACCTGGTGAAATGTTGGGTCCTGAGGCTCAACCCAAACACGTCTTCCTTGGTGATGCCTCGAGCCCAGGTCTGTCTGCCCTGACGGAGCTCAGAGCAGAGGCTCCTGATCCATTTCCTCAGGCACCACGATGTGCTCGGCGCACTGGCCAGTGAGTTATCTTGGTCTTCTCAGCACCCTCACGGTGGACTTTATTATCTCTGTTTTCCAGCAGAGGCTCAGGGAAAAAAACTGACTTGCCCAAATTCACACATCTAGAAAGTGCTAGAACCCAAGTGGAGATGCAGGTCTGGTCAACACAAATCCTGGGCTGTTGATAGAGCCCCTGTCTGCCTCCTTTCCACTTTTTGATCATAGAAATCCAGATTGTTCCTCCTGTAAAGGCAGCAGGGTGGGGTGCCGCTCAAGTTTGCACGCGTATCTGTCACTGATCCAGACCTCCGACACAAGAGTTCCCAGTTCTGCCTATGCAAGGCCAGGCACACAGGGACACAGGAACAAACCCCAGGTACACCTCTGTGGACACTTGAATGCTCCCAAAAGTGTTAGTAAATACATCTGCTGTACTCCAAATCCACATCCGTCCTCCAGCCCCCTGTGCTGAGCCCTGATTCATATGCGTATATCCAGTTGCCTCCCAGACCCCTGCCCTGGGTGCCCTGTGGGACCCTCAGACACAGTGAGCCCAGAAGGGCCTGGGGTGGGCAGGGCAGGAGACAGATCCAACTTAGAGACTGGGTTCTGACTTCCGGTCCTGAAAATCTTCCCTCTACAAACCCTAGAAGCATTTGATCAAATATAGTGAAAAGGGCAGGGACATCCCCAGGGAGTGGAGAGGAACTGACAACCAGGGTGGCAAGTGTGTGAACTAGGGCTGCCATGCTGGGGATAGGAGTGAGATTGTGAGTCTTGGTAACTCAAGGACTTGGGCTTAATATTGTCACAGGGACAAATGAGGCCTTATGGACCACATGAGCCCGGGAGTTGAGTATTTGGTCCCCACGCAGAGCTGGGACCTTTGACGTACCACATCCTCAGTGAAAGAGTGTATTAGAAAAATATATTCTATTCTATTCAGAGGAACTAGGAGATTACAGGGAAACTTATCTGCCTCTGTCTGGACTCTGGGTAGAGCAATAGCTACAACTAATTCTCTGGGGAAATTGTAAACATGGGCCTGCATCGTCCTTGGGCTTACGGTTTTAATTTACTTCTTAAGTTTGATTTTTATTGTTATTATTAGTTTCAGGTGTACAAAACAATGCAATAGTTATCTTTTTCATCCCTCACAAAGTGACAACCCCCCTCCCCTACCCACTGCCCCCCCACCCCCAATATCATATATATCTATGACAATTCCATTGACTCCATTCCCACACTATTTCTGAACAGAGAAATCAAGGAACTAATCCATAATTCGTCCCAGGCTGACGATCCTTATGGGGCATCTGAGGAAGCCAACCCGGAATAGTTCAGTACAGCCACAATCTCAGGCTATACAGGATTCCCACAGATGAGGCCCTAAAGAAGATGAGCTCAGAAACCAAAATTCCAAAACAAATGAAGAATGGACATCATACATGAGAGGTAGCAGACAAAGAAGAGTAGGAAGATAATCCAAAGAATGACTGCAAGGGAAACTCTAACATAAGTATACTTCAAATAAAGGCATGAAAGAAAGACTTAAAATCATAAGAATGGTGGGGGAGGAATAAACAGGTGGAGGACAGAGGGTTTTGGGGACAGTGAAAATGTTTGTATATCATTATAATGGCAGATACATGTCATTATACATTTGTCCAAACCCGTAGAACGTACAACACCAAGAGCGAACCCTAAGGTAAACTGTGGGCTTTGGTTTATTTGTCAGTGTAGGTTCATCAATTGTAACAAATGTAGCACCTGGTGGGATGTCGATAATAAGAAAAGCTATGCATGTGGGGAGGCAGGGGGTATGTGGGAAATCTCTGTACCTTCCTCTCAATTTTGCTGTGAACCTGAAAGTCCTCTAAAATAAAGAAAGTCCTTTAAAAAACCCCATAAGAATAGAACCAGATATTGTTGGGGGAAAAAAAGCAGGCATATTGGGAAAGGAAATATTTTCCTAAAAGTAAAATACATAATTTTTTAAATAACAACTCAGTGAATAAATAAAATAGCAAATTAGGCAAAGCTAGGAAGAGGAAAATAAGTGAACAGGAATGTAGACAAAAGGAAAGTTCCCAGAATACAGATCAGAAAAGTCAATTGACGGAAACTATGAAAGTGAGATTAAGAGACATTAGATTAGAATAAGATGAGCCACCATACATGAAGTAGGGGTTCTAGAATATAAGAGAAGAAGTAATGAAAGAGGAAATGACTATACTTATATCTAGACCTAGAGCTACTTCATAGATTTAGCTATACCTCTCCCTATACCTGTATCTGTATCAATGGGAATTGATGGACTACAACTACAACTGTAATGTTGAGAAGAAAAAAAAAAAGACACAAATGGGATCATGCTGTATAATTCTATTTATAAAAAGTTCTAAAACAGGCACACCTAATCTACAGTGTTACAGCTGGCTAGAACTGGTGGAGTGGTAGTGATTAAAAGGGAGCATGAAGGACCTCTGGATACACATTAAAATACTATATATATATATATATATATGTATATATATGTATATATATATATATCTATATCTATATATGCAATCAGGGAAAGGACAGATCAGCTAAAGAAAGACAGAATGACAGTAGACTACCCCATAGCAACAATAGAGACCAGAAAACGCACTGGAATACTATTTTTGATGCCAACAGGAATAACTACCAAAGTAGAATTCTAGTTTTAGCTAAACCATCAGTCAAAATTGATGGAGAAAAAAAAAGATATTTTCAGATAAAAATTAAGAGAGTTTACCAGTCACCAGGTCTTGCTAAAAGAAGGAATAAAAGATCGCTTCTGAAAGAAGAACCCTGAACCTAAAAGGAAGGAAGAGGATGAAGAAGGCAAGAAAGGCCTGCAGAAGCATCCCTGTACTTGGGGTAACTCTAATTACTCGCTGAATTTATGAAACACGAGGAAAACCATTACAGTAACAGTAAGAACTAAGTTGGGAGAGGTAGAGAAAATAGATCAGACCGTAACACTGGAGGAAACCAACATTAAGATGAGAGGGGAGGGGCGGCCGGTTAGCTCAGGTGGTTAGAGCTCAGTGCTCATAACACCAAGGTTGCCAGTTCGATCCCCACATGGGCCATTGAGCTGCGCCCTCCACAACTAGATTGAAACAACTACTTGACTTGGAGCTGAAAAAAGATGAGAGGGGAGATTAGAGTTAAGGCATTGGAAGGCGTTTGTGTGATTCAGAGGGAGGGGAGAGATGTTGATTAGCTTTAGACTGTGTTTGTTAAATCTAAATAGACACATTTCTTTCATTTAAGGTAACTAATAACTGGAGAGAAACGGAGTGCAGACTTTTGAAACAATAGATGCAGAAAGATAATATTTGACTGCTATAATGAACAGAAGAAAACGGGTCCAAAAGAAAGCAAAGAAAAAAGCTAAAGGAGAAAACCAGGATGGATAGAAAGCATTATAAGATGAAGGAATCTGACTCTGCTATTCATCATCTTGTGACTCTTTAGTGAGTGACTCCACCCCTCTGAGCCTCAGTTTGCTCATCTGCAAACTGGAGATAACGGCACCTTTTGTTAAAGGGTTATAACAGCAAGTTCCATATAAGGGCTACCAGCAGGGTTAAGTGCAGCAAGCACCATAGGAGAGGGAGTTGTTATCATCCTCACAGTTGCTCTGCGCCGGGCACAGCCCCATGTGTGTCCCACACACTGTTTTACTTACCCCTCACCACAGACCCCCTCAGGCAGGTACTGCTGTCGTCATCACTTTGCTGGCGAGGAAATGGGCTCAGAGGAGAGAGGCTTGCTGAGGTCTCACAGCTGGGGAATGGCTGAGCCTGGACACAAAATGGAGTTCTCTGACCTGGAAGCTACTCTATGACTTTGAGAAGCTTGCTGGGCCTCAGTTTCCTAATCTGCATTTTGCGTCACAGGGAGGTCTAAGGCTGGGCAGAAACGAAGCACAGGGTGACCGGTCAATAAATGCTGTTATCGCCTGCATTGTGCAGGCAAGGAGCCTGAGGCTTAGGCAGGTCAAGAGCTGGCGTGACCTTGCTGATCTGTGCTGACCTGTAGGCATCAGGCCTCCGGCTGGAGTGTGAGCTCTAGGTGGGGGCCTTGTCTGTCTGGTTTCATTGACTCATACCCAGGGCTGACCTGGGGAATGAATGAATAAATGAATGAGTGAATGAATGAACAAATGAATTGTCCTTGAGTCCTACTCCACACGCACATCCATATTCCTGTAAGAATGTTCTTCATGCCCAGGACCCTGCCCAGCAGGAAGCAGCGCTGAGAAACCTCATGGCGGCAGGACACAGGCAAACCTTTCATTAGGATAAAGGAGGCCATCTAACGTCCAGCTGTTTTTCTCCTTCACACTTATCACCACCTGACACATTCTACACCTTCATTCCTTATAATCTGTTACCCCCAGTACCAGGGGAGCAGGGACTTGGTTCACTGCTGAGTCTCACATGGCAGGTGCTTAGAAACATCTGTTGTTGAAGTGATGTCACTCTCTGAGCCTCAGTTTCCTCATCTGCACAACTGGAGGATGACGCCACCATGCAGCTGTTGCGGGGGCGCAAAGAAACTCTGCCCTTTGCCAGGGTGACTGACACAGGCACTGGCCAGGGGTTGTTCCCAGGCGTGTGTAAGAAGTGGATTTTGTGGACATCGCAGTGATAATAAAACTTGGATGAGAGAGCTTCCTGCAGTCAAGCTTTATTTTATCAGAAAAATAAGAAATTATCAAACTGGCTCAAGCAGTCCATCAGGGAAATTTCCAAAGGAACGACGAGGCAAGAAGCCTCTCTCTCCAGAGACAGCCTCTGCTTTATCTTTACTCTTCGCTTAGTTGATAACAGCAGCAACTGTGTGTTGAGTGTTTGCAGCATCCCAAGGGCTGCGCTGTTTTATCCACATTCTTTTACTTACACCTGTGACAGCGGCACCATCGCCCACTTCAGAAATGAGGAGTCGGAGGTTTGGAAGGTGAAGAGAAACCTGCACAAGGACGTGGCTGAGCTGAGACCATCCACATCTGTCTGACACTCTGAACCCTCCTGTTCTTTGCTCCTTAAATACCCGGAAACCTCCAGTTCTTTCATTATCAAATATGTTCCCTAACAGGAGTCAGTGCATAATATGATAAGGTCATTTTAAACGTCTGTTCATATAGAAGGAACCATGATCTCATTTCCTAGGAGCCACTGCTGCCCATTTCTTCTTCAATTATTATACCTTCTTCTACCTCTAAGGACAGTTTGTGATAATCAAGGGCAATTTGAGGAATTCGGCAAACATAAAAAGAGGAGCCCTGGCCGCCTGTGTCCTTGGAGGTGTCCTTGGCAGTCTCATACCTCAGCTAAGCAGGAACCCCCTGATCCAGTTCCTGGGGAACTGGCTAGGGCTGCCCCCCTGAGACTGGACTTGCTGGGAGAGCAGAGGGCGTGTAGGACTCGGGGCCAGCACAGCCCCGCTGGGCAGAGCTCGTGTATGTGACAGGCCGGATGGTCCCTAGGTCTCTATGCCCAACATCATCGGCTGAGATAGGAGATAGACAGGTCCTGGAAATGGCGGAGGATCTTATAGGTGAGAGACCTTGAGGTAGCTATGGTCATGTGGTTTCCTGGGCCCAGTAAGGTCACCTCCAGGCTCCTGAACCCCTGGGCCAGAGCGCTGCTAAGCCCAGCTGCACAGACTGACTGCGGTGCTCTCCCCTCCTGCTCCTTGTTGCTGATGGAGATGGAGTGTAAGTTCCTCCCCCTGGGCTCAGGACCTTTGTCATTGGCCCTGGCCTCCCCCTCAGGCTGGTCTTCTCCCATCTCACCCCTGCCATGGCCAAGTCTATCAGGGCTGATAGGGGAGGGACCGGTTGTCACCCAAATGGTGAAGAGGGCAGACAGACAAGGGAATGATGGACTGTCTGTTGCACCTTCAGGCTGGACAGGCCGGACCTCATTCGGTGTGGTTTCCAGTGCCTTAAAGAGAGAAGACCGTTGGAGCGAGCTGGGTGACTTGGGAAAGCAGATTCTGGAAGCAGGCAGAAATTCCAGAATCACAGGCGTGGATACGCAGGATTCAGTCTACACGATGGACAACACGGATGCCACTGAACCTCTTGTCAATGCTGGAGGTGTGAAGACCCAGAGGTTCGATATTTCCTCGTGCACTTTTTTGCTCAGAGCAGAGGCCCTCGGCCCCTCATCAGAGCCCGTTGGTAACTACTTACTGCACAATCATACCAGCTTGTTTCCATACTTTCCAGGCCCCCAGATATTAGAGCAGCACACAGGCAGTGGGGGAGGGGCCGAGTCAGGCAGACACTGATGGGGGATGAAGTGAAGGGAACACCTGGAAGAGCGTCAGAGCCAGGGGAGCCATGACAAGGTCCGAGAGGATATTGATGAGGGGCCATCTGCTTATCATACCTGGTTGTTCTGAAAGGGACTTAAGGCCACTTCTATAACCCTCACTTCACAAGATCCCTCTGTTCTTCCCACCCACGTTCACTGAGCACCTACTGCGTGCAGACACTGCGCCGTGTGCTGAGTGTGCGTGAGGTTCCTACACTCAGTCTGGGGGAGAAACACACATCAAAAGGAGGCCCTGTTACCCTGAGATGAGGGATGTGCCCTGTGCTGTGGGGGGCACAGGATGGGGACAGCGAGGAACTCTGACTAGAAGAAGAACCCCCGATTCTCCCAGGAAGGCTGGAAATTAGGGCAACCAACCTTATCGCATAGGGAAGGGACTGAGGCTCAGATGGGGGAGTGACTTGTGTAATGTCAATGACAGTGGATGGGACTACTGGGTCCCCAGACAGAGTCCCATGTATTGCTGAACAATCACTGCAACAGCTTCGACTCCTTTCCTCATTCCTGGGCCACACAGCAAACTAGTGATTATTAAAATCACGCTGGGGGTTTGCTACATAAAGGGAAATTACCTGTGACCTAATTGTGAAAACAACATAGTCAGTCTATTTAGCTCTTCCCCCTGGACCCAGTTTATGCCAGGGAGTGGCTCACTCCATGACATCATTGATATTGGTTTAACAGTGTTCTTCTTAAATCCAAACTGAAGTCACCTTCGGCCACTTCCCTGAGAGGAACATGCTCGTTGCCAAGAGCTTGGCCCCAGGTGTGAGTGGAGACACTTTGTTCTTAGCGTTGAGTTTTCTGCCCTGCAAATTACTTCCCCCATCACGTCCAGCCAGAACACATCAAACCATTTATCCACTTATGCATTTATATGGTTATTCTTTGCTTATTGTTTCTCATGCTTTTATATCTACTCATTCATTCATTCACTTCCTTCGTTTTTTTTCTTTTTATCCATTTATTGTTTCGTTCATGCCTTCACAAACTCATTCCTGTGTTAATTTATTCCTCGATTCACTCCTTGGTTCATTCATTCCCGCTTCCACTGTGTATCCTTTTATTCATTCTTCGTTCCATTGTCCATCTGCGCACTCAGCTCCTCACTCAGTCACCAGGGATTCCTTCTTTCATTGACTCATTGATACACTCACTGCTGAATGTGCTCATCCGTTCATTGCCTCATTCATGCATTTATTCACTATTCTTTGCTTTATTCATTTCCTCAATGGTTCATGTATTTTCTAATTAATTCATTCGTTCACACATCATTTGACAAAATTAACGTCTTTGTACATGTGCTCTGGGTGCTGGGTATCTGTCCAGTGTGACTCCTGCCACCTCACCCCTCCAGCATATTCCGGGCATCTCAGTAAAAAAGGGTCCTGTTCTTTTTTATAAACACACATTCGTTATGCCATAATGTAACATATATATATAAAGGAAAGCATGCACACTGTAAGCGTACAGCTCAAAGAACTCCCACTAACTGGACATACCCTTGGGATGAGCACCCTCCCAGAATGCCCCTGTGCCCCTCTCTGTTTCTCAGTTATCATCTTAGTTTGGGGTTCCCTGGTGGCAGAACCTATGACAAGGAGTCAGTGTCTGCGATTATGTTGGGAGGTGAAGAAAACCTGTGAGGGCAGTGGAGAGGTGAGACAGGAGGGTAAGCCCTCCAATAAAGGCCGTTTTATCACCTCAATTACCACTGTGGGTGGCCAGAGGGTGATCGGATGGGAAACCACCCACCAGGGCAGTGCGGGAGCTGGTTGTTTATATATAGCGCCTGCTACCTCGGCACTGGCGGAGGGCTCTTCCCAGGGCAAGGGCATTATTGCCCAGATGGTTAAATTCTGCCACACAGGGCATTGGAATGGGATTTGGTGACCAGAGAAAACCCCCCAGGCAACTGCAGGGGCTGGTGGCTGAACGTGGATCCTGGACTGAAGTGGTAAAGACAATGGCACGTTCATCATGGTGGTCCTTCCCGACTCCTTTCCACACCCTGCTCACTTACCATCCTCCGGCCAGGCCTCACCTAGACTTATTATCATGTTTGACTCAGAAGGTGCCTTAGACGCCAATTGGCCCAATAGCTCTATTTTACACATCGGGGACCCTGAGACTAGGGAGAGACAGCAACAGCTTACCAGATCACCATCCCACCCAGGAGTCCGGCCCTGCCCAGGCCCCTGCTCAGATGTGCCCCCCCACCCCCATACTCTCTGGGGTGATGTTTTATCTCGCCTCTGGATTCTGTGCCAGAAACATTCAGGCTCGAAGCACTGCCTTTGAAAAGCTGGAGGCTGATTTGCCCTGTGGCTCGCTTTGCTTTTTAGAGCCCCACCCCTCACCACTTGCACTGAAAAGCCACATTTGCTGATCCAAAGTGGCTGTCAGTCTCACTCCAAATGAAATACATGTGCTCTGTCTCCCACGTGAACAGAGCATACTGCTGACGCATTTTACATCCAGTTCAAATTCCATCTGGAGAATATATCAGAGGGGGAAAAGGTTGACCTGGGAGAATTCAGTCACCATGTGTTACTTGGATGCCATCAACTTTATTTATTTTGAGAAGAAGACATAGCCTTTAAAGGTTACCTTCCTCTTCAAATTGGATGGAGCACATGTTGAACACAGAAAAGGTTAGTGCCTGTCACTTACCTAATCCTGCCCTCTTGTCTTTCTCTACTGCTGTGAACATCTCACCCTCTGCACAAGGGACCCACTGCCCCTGCAACTCACCATTAGCACATTTTCTGTGCAGCCTGAGAGTTTGTCGTTTTCATCTCCTTGAACAGACTGGACCCAGCTCCTGGGCCAAGAGATGCGAGGCCAGGCAGCTGAGAGATTCCATTTCAAATATCTCAGCTCCATCCATGCACTACGGATGACAGCTACCATCTCGGGAGAGCCCACTGTATGCCAGGCACTGTGTCAGGCGCTTTCCACTAACATTCATGACAACCCTGCAGAATGGAGGCTTATTTATGGTCCCATCATCATCTCCAGCTGCCCAACTGGTCTCTGACTCCACAGCTCTGCCTGCCTGTAAACCCTATTCCACTCCTGCCTATGGGCACAGTGAAACCGACCAGTCTTGCTCTCAGAGTGAATTTTGGTCACTGAGCAAGCAGGATGGATGCAAGTTCCTCCCTGATCTCTAATTTAGGAGGTGGGGGCCAGGCAGTGAGTTGTCATGGCCTGGCAGCCCACTGCTGCAGGAAGGAAAGTGCATACTGGCTGGCGTATTATGGCTGGCAGTGGCTCCAGTGCCCATGTAGAAATATCCACTGGTCAGGTCATCAGAGAAAATTTGGCCTTTAGGTCCTCCTTGACCCTCGGGCCAGGGGGCGTGAGCGCTGGCTCATCTACCAGATGTATCTGGGACAATGGGCATCTTTTCCCCCTCGAGACCATGTGATTACTAGAATAACAATGAAAGCCACCATTTGTTGAGCATCTACTTCACTCTTTCAATAAATATCTACGAAGTGCCTACTATGTGCTGGGCACAGTGACTCCCACAAACCTGGTAATGATGCACATGGGTCAGCTGGAATCCCTGCTCTGTCCACTGTCTCTCACCACATGAGAGCTCCCATTCCATGCTCCAGCCCCTTTTGATGCTAAGTTTCAGGCACCGTTTTCCCCACTCATCACAGCTGGTCCTTGGTCTGCTCTTCTCCTTGGATCTGGGGCTGGCGGGAGGGGAGGAAACAAAGAGGCACATGGAGGACAAATCACAGAGCCACGTGGGGATCTCCTTCCTGTTTCTTCCCCTAAGAAATGACAAGTTCTACACAGATTCATTAAGCTCCACCCATAACTAAAGCAGAAGCCAGTTAGAGCCATTTTCTTATTTAGCTTGTACAAGTCTAGGATTAATCTACTCATCAGCCTAGTTCATCAGGAGGAAACATGCTTCTTCAGTTTTCTAACTGAAAATAAATGTCTCATTAAGTTAAACATATTAACCTGAGAACAGTATTGATGTCAGACAGACTAATGAATGCCATTGCAGGGAATGCACAATAATCCTCAGAGGGACCAGACTGGCCATTAGGAATTCTCTGCAAATGCGCTCAGCTATAGTACAAGGGACAGAATCACTGATGGGATGGGGGAAGGGAGAGAGATGGAAAAGGAGC
This sequence comes from Hipposideros armiger, assembly GCF_001890085.2. NCBI lineage: Eukaryota > Metazoa > Chordata > Mammalia > Chiroptera > Hipposideridae > Hipposideros > Hipposideros armiger. The sequence continues at coordinate 8,178,836 of NW_017731360.1, read as the reverse complement.
TGGTGTGGAGCTACGGTCGTCCCTGGGAGTGGTGCTCCGATGAATTCCGGCACCTTTGAATGTTGTGAAGGGTGCAGGACCAAGGGAGGTGCTGGATGTGACATGACTCATTGTTGGGTCCAAGGGCATGGTGCTGATTTAGCCTCTGCAGAGGAGGGAGGGCAGGAGGGTCAGAGTTAGGGCATCAGAACACTGGATTCTCGTCCCAGGTCATCACTTCACAGGGGACGAGGTTTGGTTCCAGCTGATCTTTACTAAGCTGAGCACTGTGCTGGGCACTTTCACATGTGTGATGCTCATGCAACCCTCGCAGAATTCCAGGGAGACAGGCCTTTGGCCCAGGATTAAAGATGGAGAAACTGAGGCTCAGAGGAGCTAAGTGGTCACCAGTGTGTGGGTGGGAGACCTGAGGCTGAGACCCTGGCTGGCTGACCCGGTGGAGGTTTCCTCACCTGGCCTCTCCCTCCTGGTGGTCTGTACTGAAAGCCCTCACCACTCCATCCTCCAGGACTCTGTAAGACCTTAATTAGAGTTGTGTGGGGGAGATCTCTCTTTACCACCACACAAGGGACACCAAGGCATAAAACAAGTCACAGGGCTTAGGAGCCAGGGAGGCCTTGATTTAAATATGTCCCAGGAACACCCCAGCTGTGAGCCCTGGGCCAGATCAGTGCTCTGAGTCTCAGATTCTTTACCAAGAAAACAGAAATGGATACTGCCATCCCATAGGCTTGTGGTGAGGATCAAATGAGCTAGTAAAGGTGACGTCCCCAATATATAGTAGATGCTCTTACTTACTGTGTACTGGGTTCCTGGTCCATCCAGCTGGATTTGGTCTTTGGTGAAGTACCGGGCAGGTGGAAGGCAGAGGAGCAGAGCTGCCCTCCCTGCCATCCGGGTCAAACCCCATGGCCCACACACATCCCTCGGGGGCCTGGCATACGCCTGGTTTCAATGTAGAGATGACCTCGCCATGGTCTCCCTAAACAGGGAATTTGTATTTGAGTGAGGGAGATGACCTGAGGGCATTGGAGAAAGTTCAGTCCCTAAAGGTGGGGACAAAGAAGAGTGGGCGGAGCCTGGAGACAGAGGTGGAGCCACTGGGAATGGCACAGAAAATCTGGGAGGGCGTGGAGGTGCCTGGGCCAGGGGAACATTCTGTATAAAGAGCCAGGTGAGCTAGAGGCCTGGTCCAATGTGAGGTAAGAGGGGAAAAAGTAGAAATTCATATGTGCAGCTGTCTAAACTCCTAGCATTCTCTGCATCTTTCTCACCATTGATTTATGAGGAAAGGCATATATATACGTATGTGAGGCACGCATCCAGGCCATCACGTTGAAGATCTCATTTGACTCTAAAAGTGAAACAATCCCTGAAAGGTGATTATTATCAGCTCCACGTGTCTGGTGAGGAAACTGGGGCCCAGAGAGGCTGAGTGACTAGCCCAGGGTCACACAGCTCTTAAGAGCCAGGATTCACACTCAGATCTGCCCAACCTCAAGGGCCATGATTTCCCCACTGGCCATGGTGCCTCCCACATCAGCAGGTCCAGCTGGACAGTGTTTGTTTCCCCTGCAGACTACAGACATCCAGAAAATGGCTGCTGGCCCCTCTCCCACACTGATTTGACTCTAAGGTAGAATGCGTCTCATGACAGGAGGCTTGAAGATGCATGAACTCTTCCCAGCCCTGCCACCATATGTCAGCACAAGCCTGAGGGACCTGGCACAGACCTGCTGTGACTCCTCTGATGCAGAGCCCATGATCCCACCTCACAGAGTGAGCCCAGCTGTTCCCTGAGAGGTGTGAGCTCCCCTGCTTGTGAGCACCTGCTATCTCATAGGGAGGGGGGAGAGGGGGGGAGAGGGAGAGCTCTGCGCATTCTGGCTGAGCACTGCGGCTACAGCTTAATCGCAGGGGTGGGATGGTGCAAAGTTGTGTTTAATTCCGCTGCAATTGTTGCTGCTATTATGAGTTTGGCACTGTTCTCCCCTGTAAGCTCTTCCTTGGAGAGCTGCCTCCAGCTTTGTCCAACAAGGTAAAAGGAGGCGGGATCCTCAAGCTTTGTCAGAGCAGCAAGCTTCGTGAAGGATGTGTGATGAGTAATGGTGAAGGCAATGGGACCGTAAAACCTGGAGATGAAAAACCCTGTGGAGACACAAGTTGTCTTCAAATACAGGAAGGGCTGCCACAGGGAAGGAGTAACTATCCTCAATGTGGCCTGAAGGGCTTTCCAACAGTGAAAGCTGTCAAGATGGAATGGTCTACTTTGGTGAGTGGTGAGCTCCCTGTCCTTGGGGGTATGCAAGTAAGAATTAGATGACTACTTATTGAAAGGCATAATATAAGGACCACCTAGGTTTGAATCACATCACAGCTTTTGGGTGTTTTAGAGCAAATGGCTTTACCTCTTTGAGCCTCAGTTTCCCCCACTGTAAAGGTGTCATTTTACATGTCACGTTATGGTGTCATTGGGTTATTATGCAGTTTAAATGAAGTAATACATGTAAAGCTTTTAGCAAAGCTTTTAGCACAGGACTGGTCACATAATAAGCTGCCAGTGGCTGGGAGCTGATCTTATTTCTAAAAGGTGTCAATTTTTTTGTGGGGATCCTAGCATCATATGAAGCTTTGGGCCTTTGCCCCTTTCCAGCACTCAGAATCTTCAGAAATCACCCCTTTTTTCAGGTGTTCTAGAACTAGGGGAACATTTCTTTCCCCCCTTTTCCTCCCCCATGGCCTCTAAAAATGGTCTTTGCTAGTTCAGAATCCCCGAATGTCCCCCTTTCTTGATAAACAGTGGTGCTGAGGTGGCATTTTAGGGTTCCTTGATCCCCACTGTCCCTGTTGGGTGCCCAAACCAACTGCAGTGGGTGGGTAGAGGGGGGCTGTGGGAACCTGAGGCTGTTCCCAACATAGCCACTGGGTTTAAGGAACAGAGATCCCTTTGGGGGTGATCCGTGAGGGCCCCCTTTCCACCAGGAGGGGCTGATTTGCTCTAGAATGAGCCTCCTTTAATCCTCCTCTCAGGACTCAGAAATAAAGTTTCATTTCAACCACTGGGGAAAAATAAAATAGCAAGACTGATAAAGCCCCTACATAAATCCCACTCTAGGGCCCACAACAGGACAGCCAGTTAGCTTTCATATTGCTTATTCTTAGTCAAAGACCTTTACCTTTAGCAATTGGCCATTTTTCACTTGCTAATAGGTTTAATTTCCACAGACTCCGGGTGTTTCCTTGGAACTGATCTTCCTGAGAAAAAATATGCTTTGGGAGACATGAAATAACCATCAGAGCGCCTTAAATGAATGACTCTTTAATCCAGTGGAGAAAACAATGCATCTGAAACATGCGTTACGAGGGAACTGAAGGGCTGGAGCGCTTCTGGTCTGGGTGGGCAGGGTTAGGGCTGGGCGTGTGCTTGTGCTGCTGCCCCGGGGAACACTGCCCCGGATCACTCCTCAGCCATATGATGTGGCATTTCTTGCTCCACTTGCCACCCCAACTCTGCCCCCACAGGGAGAGGGCGTGCCTGAGTCATTCTCCTCCCATCTGGGGGCGTGATGGCTATGCCTGGAGAGCACCCGGGGCTGAGAACGAGCAAACGCCACCCTCCCATGACCAACCCAACCCCTGCCAGAGAGAGACGTGTCCTTGTGCTGCTTCCAGGTCCCCCGAATCCGCATGCCCCCCACTCTCCCCTCAGCCCCAGCCCACCTGCAGGGTGGAGAGAGGGCTCAGCCTGGACTTCTGTGTGTCTTGGATACTCTTGGGTCCCTTCCTCCTGGTTGCCAGATGGTTTCTAGCCCAACTTGAGTCCAGCAAAGAAGAGAGAGCTTCCCCGCTCCAACAGCTGATGAAAGCTTCTGAGCCTAACTCCCATGGGCCCCTTGGGGGTGTGGGGTTCCACAAAGGAAATTCTGGATGTTTTTCCAGGTACTGGGTGGGAAAGCCCCACAGATATCTTCTTCTGAGTTGGGATTGGGAGAGCCAAGAAAAACAAACCCAATCAGAAACCAGAGGGAAGAGGAGAGAAACACCCCACTAGTATGTATGGAACATGGCAGATCTCATTTCATGCTCCCAATAACCTAATGACTTCGGAACTACTTTTATCCTAAGTCCAGGATCCTATTGTTTCAGAGCTGGAGGTTATCTCCATAATTCCTTAGTCATGCCCAGACCTTGGTTTCTAATACTGTTCTCCAATAAAAGGAAGCACAGTACCTTAGAGAAACGGCTGATCCTAGGACTGAGAAAGGGTTCTACAGGGTGAGCGTGAAGCATCTTCTCGTGCCAGGAAGCAAGTGCTTGAAAAACAGAGCGATGGCCAGGAATACAGCCATCCTGAAAGGCAGCCCAAAACGGAACATCCAGTTATGGCTCTGACACCACTTCCAAGTTGAACTCCGCTTTGAACCGCTAGTGGGACGTTTTCTGAAGTGGTCTTTGTGGAGGACACTTGAGGAGCACCTATCACAATTCAAAAAGCACTTATCTTTTGACTCAGCAATTTCACATCTAGAAGTGAGTGATTCTGAAAAAGCTCAAGGATATGCCGGTATGCAAGGAGGCTCTCTACAGCATTACTTGTAATAACAAAGAAGACATTGGGGACACCTAAATGTCCATCAATAAGAGACTGGTTAAATAAATAATGGTGCATTCATACCATTGAATGCTAAGCAGCCATTAACAAGATTGAACTTGGTTTCCATGCACTCGCATGGGAGGATCTCTACAACATATTTTTGAATAAAGAAAACAAGCTGCTCGAAAATATGAGCAGAATGCTGCAAAAACATTCTATCCATATCCATCTTGGGTTGTGCACAGATCCATGTCTGGAAGGATGTGCACTTTTGTTGGGAGGCCCTGGGGAAAATTCATCATGAATCTGAGACTTATGTGTCCCTTGTCAAGGCCATTTGTGCATTAGGTCTCATCCTTTCTGGTCTGCTCAAAATGTCACTCAAGCAGCCCTCCCTTCCCTCCTGCATTATCAAAGTTCCCTTCTCCACTGGATCACCCCCATTAGTGTGCAAACATGCCATATTTATTTCTACAACCACAAAGAATAAAACATACAAAACAAAACAAAACTCTCCTGCTACAAGCACATTGCTTCGCTTTTTCTTTACAGTCAAACCCCTTGAAAGCATTATCTAGACTCACAATCTCCTACTTCTGTCCTCCAATTTTCTCTCACCACACTACTCTCAGGTTTTTACTCCCACCCCTCCATCCAAAACTGCTGCTGTGAAAGTTATCAGTGACCTCTATGCTGTCACATCCAGTAATCAGTTTTTAGTTGTCATCTTTCTCAACCCATCACTCCCTCCTCCTTGAAACCCCCACTTCCTGCTTCCACTCTCCCCTGGCTTTCCTCCTACCCACCTGGCTGTCCCTCTCAGCCTCCTTTGCTGACTCCTCCATGGCTCCTGGACCTGTACACTTGTGCTGTCTCTGGGCTCTGACCTTGGTCCTTTGTCCCCTTCTTCTTATCCTCCCTCACTCCCTTGGGTACCTCACCAGCCATGCAGTCATTACATGCCATTCGTATGCTGGTGGCTCCCACATTTCCATCTCAGCCTGGACCACTCCCTGAACCCCAGGCTTGTATATCCAAATACCTATTCAATATCTCCACCTGAGTATCCAACAGGTATCCAACATCCTTCACACATTCTGATAAAGACTGACTGGAACTTTAAATGAACCTCATCAGTCATGAAGTTCTATGGGAGAGCTAGGGCTTATGGGAGGAGTTCTCTCACTTTCTGTCATCTGTGAGAACTCTACAGGAAGAACTCTATGCTTACAAGAAAGCTCTACGGTTGTCACTGCCCCTCCCCTTAACTTCCTTTCCCCACCTCTATAAATACCCCCTCCATCTTGGCACACACTCTTCAGTGCATGTACGTGGCTTGCATGTTTGCATGCACTGGGTTGCAATGTTTTTTTTCCTGAATAAATCCTTTTTGGTGATGAAACACCTAGTCGATATTGTTTTCCAATCCACAGTCCCAACTGCAATCTTGTTCTCCACCTGTCTTGCTTCGAAACTTGCTGCTCCCACCATCCTCCTTATCTCAGTTAAGGCAAGTCCATCCTTCCAGTTGCTCAGGCCAGAAACCTGGAGTTTGGCTCGGTTCTCTATTCCTCTCACATCCCATGTCACATCTATCAGCAAGCCTGCTGGCTTTCTTTCAAAACAGTTTCAGAACCTGGCCATGTCTCATCACCTCCACAGCTACCTCTTCGGTCTCCTGACCCCAGTCACCATCCTCTTTGTCTGGAATGATTGTGGTAGCCTCCTAACTGTTCTCCTTGCTTCTTCCCTGTTCCACTGAGTCAGCTCCTCACAGATTCAGCCTGTGTGATCCTACTAAACTTGTCAGATCATGTCCATAATCTGCTCAGAAGCTTTCAATGATCTCATCTCAGTATGAAAAGACGCCAGGGTCCCCCCAGCCCTGCATGAACTGAGGCCCCACCCTGATCACCTCAACTTAACCTCACGCCTATTACTCTCCCCGCTGCTCCTCTCTCATGCAATTGCAATCAGATTGTGGCTACAGCTGGGATGGGGGCCCGATGGGGGCATCTGGGGACTGTCCAGGCATCTTTTTCCTCCCTCTTGTAATCTCAAAGCTTCTCTATTTTGATGGATGGGTTTGAGCTTCCTCACCATGGTGACCTTGGGGCAGTCAGAATATTGAAATGGCAGCTCAAGTCTCCAGCATGACTATTCCCAAGAACCAGGCACAGACTTCATTACCTGTTATGACTTGGAAGCCACACAGTGTTACTTCTGCTGTACTTGATTGATTGGCCAGTAACTAAGCTTACCCCATATTTGAGGCGATGTGACATAGAACTTACTTTCCTGATGGAAGAGCATCAAAGAATTTGCGAGCATGTTTTGAAAATGAATCACATAATGTGTATTATTCTTAAAATCTTGCAAGATTCTGAGTGGCCTTGCGGTAGAAAGGCTACATGTCTGTACAAAGAGAAGAAAACGCGAATTGACTGCAAATGCCTGTCTAAAATTCACTTTGTCTAGAAATTATATCCAGACAGACCGCTGTTTCTGGCCAAGATGGAGTCGCCTCATTCCTCCCAGGCCCTCCTTCTGATAACTGAAATCCCTGGACATAATGCAACCAAAATTCAAAGGAAGACTCTAGAAGGTGGAAAGAAGAAGGCAGGCTGCATACAATCTCAGAGTTTTAGGAATAACATGGGGGTGAGTTCCCTCATTATGTCCCAACCTGGAACAACCCACAGGCACAGACAAAAGGCAAGCTCCAAGAAAAGCCTGTTTTCCCCAAGCAAATAACCAAGGAAAGGGTCATCTAACGGAACAGAAATTATTCCAGCCAAATGCCAATAGGAAAACCTCTCGCACCTTCGTGGCATGACTAGAACAAGCAGAGAGACAATCTGCCCCTCTCCTCACACACCTGCAAAGTAAGTTAAGTGGTGGTGCTCTGATTCCCCCACTGGTGCTGTCAGCAGCGCCCAATGCTGAGAGGACATTCCACCGCCACCCAGCCTCAGCAATGATTGAATGAGGTACTATGACGCAGGGTCAGTTAGCACTCCACTCATCCCCTACCCACTCCCAGTCTCAGCAGGGAACAGTGGGGAGATAAACACAGACCAGGCAGCAATGAGATTAAATGAGAAAGTGAGAAACAGGGCTAGTCAGCCTCTTGGTGTCTCCCACCTACCCGAGTATCCAGGGGGCTCAGTGAGGAGCTGAGCCTTCACCCCCACCTGGAATTGACAAGGCAGAATGCGGTGGTTCTGCGGGGTAGGATTACCTGCCACTCTACTCTCCTTGCCCCATGTCAGTGAGGACCGAGTGACACCTTCCGGTTTCTTACGTGTGGACTGGAAATTGGAAGCCTCTAGAAATTGTTGTGGCTGTTGTTTTTAGACTTCTTGTGGGTTTTCCATGTAGAAAATCATGTCATCCACAAATAGGGACAGTTTTATGTCTTCATTTCTAGTCTGTATACCTTTATTTATTTTTCTTACCTTATTGTGCTGGCTAGTACATCAATACTGTGTTGGATAAGGTGAGAGCACACATCCTGGCTTTGTTCCCAGTCTTACGGGGAAAGCATTTAGTCTTTTACCATCAAATACAATATTAGCTGTAGGTTTTGGTGCTGTTGTTTGGGTAGATTCTCTTATTACATTTAGTAAGTTCCTCTCTATTCCTGGCATGTCCAGTGTTTTTATTATGGATAGGCATTGGACTTTATCAAATGGTTTTAGTCCATCACTGCATACCTAGCAGAATGGTTAAAATAAAAATCAGTGATAGCGGCGGCCAGTTAGCTCAGGTGGTGAGAGCGTGGGCTCATAACACCAAGGTTGCCGGTTCAATTCCCACATGGGCCACAGAGCTGCACCCTCCACAACTAGACTGAAGACAACTACTTGAGTTGGAGCTGATGGGTCCTGGAAAAACACACTATTCCCCCGTAAAATTTCTTAAAAAAAAATATCAGTGATAATAGCAAATGCTTCTGAGGATGTGGAGAAATGGATTACTTCATACACTGATGGCGGGAAGGTAACATGACACAGTCACTCTGGGAAAGAGTATAGCAATTTCTGCAAAAGTAAATCGATATGTAATAACCTTGATTTATGGATGCTTCTGTTTAAATACAGCTTATTTAATATATGAGGTTGATTCATGAGCATTGAACTCATGGCTCACAGAATTATAACCTATGCCTGGAAGACGCGTCTCTCACACATGTATTTTCTCCCTCAGGCACTTGACAGTCTTCTTGTGCTTAGAAACACTGGACCGCACTTCAGCGCTATGCTTGGAGGCCATTGTAAACAGCAAAAATCACCAACGAAAAGCACAAAAAAATGTAAAAAACCTGGCACTACATAGGGAAAAAGACACTTGTGTTAGCCTGAGAGCTGAAACACATCGGCGGAGCTTCACCTCAGTTGACTTCAGCTGGGATCATGTGCGCATTGCGCATGTCTTTGAGCGACAACAAAAGCACCACCAGAATTGATTTTTTCAGGTTACAAATAAATTTTAGTGAACATGCAACTATGGAATCCATGAATAATGAAGATTGACTCATTAGATAGATATTGAGAGAGAGAGAGAGAGAGAGAGAGAGCGAGAGAGAGAGAGCGAGAGAGAGAGAGAGAGCGAGAGAGCGAGCGATCCAGCTTTGGGAGTAAAGGCTATTTACAGTTGAAAGAAACTCTACAGTTTACCAAAAGATTTGCCCGAGGCTCCCTTGAAGTGCTGTGCTCTCCAGAGGCCAACAACAAAGGATTTGGATTTACAAACAGTTTCTCTCCATGCTCTGATTCCACCTTTGAGAGCTTGTTCATGTTTCAAGTTCTGTCTAGTTCAACCAGAAGCTTCCTACATGTCTACTGATGTGCCAGCACTGTGCTTGGCACTGTGGGGAAACCGAAGTGAGCGAGATAAGGTCTGTGTTCAAAGGGCAGCTGGTGCTGTCCACTCTCTCACAGAGGAGGCTTTTCAGGAAGAGCCGTTCAGAAGCTGGGCCAGGGGCTATTTAGCAAGTCCCTCTTTACTGTCCCCATATCCACTCAGAAGCCAGATGGCAGAGGCACCTGTGGTCTCACAGACCTGTGGGGTGTCCACAGGGATTCAACGGCAGGCACAGGGGCAACTGGAGGGAGGAGAGGGGGCTGCTCTGCCTCCCTCACCACTACCACTGAGCATCCTGCATAAAAGGGACATCTTATGAACATTTTTTTAGGTTATATGTTGGCAAGATGGTCTCTGGAGCTATGACAAAAAGAAGTATGTACATGGAAGCTTGTGAAGGTGCATTTTAGTTCTACCCGGAGAAAGCCAATGAGGAGCGAGAGGTTTCTTTTCAGAGTCTTGGTTCTCCACCCACCAGGCATGGGCCTTGTAGTTTACTTTTAGGGTCACCCGCCCCATTTTGGAACCTTCTGCTTGTCTTAACTGGGCAAACAGAGAAATGTGCTCCTGGCAGAGGGAATAACATGAGAAAAGGCCCTGAGGTGGGAGGGAACATGGCCAATCTGAGGTGCTCTAAGAAGGCCTGTGTGCCCGGGGTGGGAACATTTGGGGGGAGCACTAGTGGTGGCCATTGAGGCTGGAGAGAGGAGAGGTGAGGCGAGGCTGGAGCTGTGTCTCATCCTAGCAGCAGGGGGAAGTCAGGAAGCTGCTCTCTGTGTTGCTCAAGGAGATGAGAGCTGGGGGCGCCAGGAAGGTGGAGAGACAGAGCCCGCCCATTAACTCAACTCATTTAGCCACCTGCGTGGAGCACACCCATGTGGTTATGTTTTATTCCGATTTTCCAAAGTTTGGGGCCACCACTCAGGCCTGTCAACAAACTTCTGTCAATGTTTTTCTTCCTGGAAACCGCTTTGTTTGGAGACAGGACAGCGCGGGGCTCAGAAAGGCCCTGAAGCAGGTGCATCTTACCCCTGTTCCACATCATCCTCCCCTCTCCTAGCAGGTGAGGCAGCCTGGACCCTGGCCAGCAGGGGAATGGGGCAGGGGTGGGGGAAGAGGAGCTCAAGGCCGAGGCCCAGGTGCCAGCCTGTCGCAGCTTAGCAGTTAGTCCTGGAGGCTCCAAGGAGGTGGGATTCAGAGAGAGGGATGTACGGATGAATGATCAACATTGCAGGAGTTTCCCGGGACTTGGCAGGGCCCAAAGGTAGGGCTGGAGCTCAGGGGTCAACTGGGAGCACAGCCCCGGGAGCCCCGGGCAGAAAGAATGGACCACAGAACAGATGCAGGCTGAGGCCCAAGTCAGCGCTGGCCAGCAGGAGAGAGCACGTTGCTCCAGCTGATGTCATCTCCCACCTGCATCACAGGCTCACCAGGCATCAGCCGTCAGGCATCAGGCACAGAGCTTGCGGCTGCATCCAGAGCTGGTCCATCGCTTCTCAGCTTCTGTAGGGCAGGGCTGAGCCCACGGGTGGGTGTGTAGCTGTCCCAGGATGGGAGAGGAGGGAGCAGAGATAGGACCCTGTTCTGTCCACATGTCTGGTTTGTGTAACACCCGGCTTCCTCCTGCCTCGCTGTGGAAGGCCTGAGAGGGGCGCAGGCTGGAGCTCAATACTGGCCACACTAACGATAGTGAGCAACTACTGAGTGATTTCTGTATACCTGGCATGCTGCTAGAGGCTCACACATTTCATTTCCTTTCATCCCACGAGGTAGTAATTGTCATTATTCTTGTTGAACAGACGAGGAAAATGAGATCAAGAGATTTACCTGAAGTCACCCGGTGTGTAGCATGTAGAGCTGGGATTTGACTTCTGGTCTGTGTGGCTCTAGCTCAAAGTTTCGCCACTACCCCGTGCCTCCTTGTTGGTGAGTGGCTAAGAGTGGCCCCAGGAGGACGGCAATGCGCTTCCTCCTAGAACACGCTTTCTGGCCTTCTTGCTGGGCAGCTGCCTCCTTTCCCAGAGTCCATCCTGGGTCCATGTCTGGGAGTCACATTAGAATCACCAAAGAAGCCACACAGCAAGAGCGAGGCCACACTAGCCACAGACTAGTGAACGCTCAATGTAAATGCGCCAGTGACAGGCGCAGGTCACAGTCACTCTCCTTGTCTTAAGGACGCGTTTGCTCTCCCCAGCTCCGGCCATGCCCCATGACGTGGGCCTCACCTCCCTGAGCTCGCTTCTGATGCCTCTCCCTGTCACTGGCCTTCCCTGGCCTGGCTAGCTTTCTCGCTGGCCTATGAGTGCACCTGCGCTGCTTCACCAGGGGGCCCTCATGCACGCCGCTCCCTCCCTTGGAACCACGCCTACCCCAGACCTGGTCGGGCCCAGCGACTTGTCCTTGCTTCCGACCAGCCCCCCAGCCACCCATCCCCCCTGATCCAAATCAGGTCCCTGGCTCTCACTGCTCATTACGTCTTTAACTTTTTTATATCATCTATCAAAACCCACAATCATATATTAATTAGTGACCCTTTACCACCTGTGAGCCCTGGCTCTGTTGGACTGTTGACTACCCGAGGAGGGGCCGGGGCTGTGCAGTTCTCCTTGTGGCTCCATATCTAATACAGAGCCAGGTGTCTGTATAGTAGCTACTCAATAAACACGTGGTAAATGAAGAAATGGTAGTGGTGTCATCCCCATTTTATTGGTGTAGGAACTGAGATGCAGAGAAGTTATGCCAATGTCCAGGGTCGCCAGCTGATCAGAGGCTGAGCTGGATCTGACCTTGGGTCTGTCTGACTCTCAAACTGGTGCTCATGACCACTGCGTTCTGCCCATCCCTCCCCAAGCTTCAAGTAGAAATGACTCCTTCAGTCAAAGACACACGATGTCTGTGAAGTTCCAGGCCCTGTGGTAGATGGTGGAAATGACAAAAAGGACAAAGACACAGTGCCTGCCCTTGGGCAATGAGCCAGAGATGTGTAGCAGGAGGATGGCAGCCCTGAGGAGGGAGGGGCTCACTCCACCTGATAGCTGGAAGGAGGGGGGGGGGTCAGGAATTCACATGGCCAGGGCCTTGGAAGGTCAGTAGAGCTTCCCCTGCAGAGCAGGAAGCTGTGCATCTGGCAGAGGAAGCAGTGGGGACATTATTTAAGTGTATGCTGCTATTCACACACGGAAAGAAGTCCCGTAGGTATCACTCATGGGAAAACAGGGAGAAGGGACCCCAGGCACCAGCTTCTCCAGGCTCATTTGTCACCAGTTGCCCCACCCCTTAAACACACATCCCATTCTCTAGCCATTCAGAGCCAGGTGTTCTTCCTTGCACAGGCTAAATGCTTCTGAGCCTCTGCACATGCTGTTCCCCCTCTCTGGAGTGCCCTTCCCACCACATACACTTGACAAGCTCTTATTCACCCTTCTCCGTTCAATGTCATCTCCTCTGTGAAGCTTGCCTGCACGACTCAGGCAGATGCAGACAAGCCCTGCTAGGAGCTCCCCAGCCCCCACATATCTCCACAGCCAGCTCCTCTCACTGCACTAGATGCACCTATTCCTGGGGTTTTTTGCTCACCAGGCTTAAATCTCCTGGAGGACCAGGCCAGGGCTTATAAAATGGTAAATAAATGCCCCTGGGTGAACAAATGTGTCAGTGAATGAATGAGTGAATGAGTGAGCAAGAATGCATCGGACCAGGGAGAAGTGAAGGGGCCACTGCAGTCATTCCCCATCCTCCTGAAGTGTTAACCTCAAAGGTCACCAACCCTGCGATGATACAAAGAGGTTTCAGGAACTGGAAATGGCATGAAAAGGTTTTCCAGTCCATCCTCCTCCCTCTAGGCAGGAAAGAAGTGTCATCGCAAGCTCTCTCTCTCTCTCTCTCTCTCTCTCTCAAAATTTTTATTAAAAATATAGCTAACATACAATATTATATTAGTTTCAGGGGTACATCATAGTTATTCAACATTTATATACCCAAAAAAGTGATCACCACGATAAGTTCAGCAACCACCTGACACTGTGCTACGCTATCACAATATTATTGACTATATTCCCCATGCTGTACACTATATCCCCATGACTTATTTGCTTTATACTTGGAAATTTGGACCTCTTATTCCCCTTCACCTTTTCCCTCCCTTTTTAATTTTTCAATTACTGTAGAAACTCAATATTATTTTATATTAATTTCAGGTGTACAACATAGTGTTTAGACATTTATATAATTTAAGAAGAGATCTCCCTGACTAGTCTAGTACCCACCTAGCATCATACATAGATATTACCATATTATTGACTATATTCTCTATGCTTTACATCCCCATGACTATTTTGTAATTTACCAAATGGTACTTCTTAATCTCTTCACCTTTTTCACCCTGCCCCCCAACCCCCTCCAATCTATCACCTAAACAAATCTAGCACCCATCTGACACTATACATAGTTATTGCAATATTATTGACTATATTCCTTGTGCTATACTTCATTGCTATGACTACTATGTAACAACCAATTCGTACTTCTTAATCCCTCCCCCTTTTTATACCCATACCCCAAAGCCCCCTCCCATCTGAAAATCACCAGAATGTTCTCTGTATCTGTGAGTTTGTTTCTGTGTTGTTTCTTAATTTTGTTCTTAGATTCCGCATATATGCAAAATCACATTGCATCCGTCTTTCTCTGTCTGACACTCCACTCAGCACAGTACCTTCCAGGTCCATCCATGCTGCCACAGATGGCAAGAATCCATTCCCTTTCTTGGCTGAGCAATATTCCATTGTAGATATGTCCTTTTTAGTGCTTGCTATCTCTTTGTCGAAGTTCTCACTAAGTTCCTTGAGCATCCTTATAACAATTGTTTTGAACTCTGTATCTGACAGGTTGCTTGCCTCCATTTCATTTAATTATTTTTCTGGAGTTTTCTCCTGTTCTTTTATTTGGGATATATTTTTTTGCTTTCTCATTTTGGCTGCCTCTCTGTGTTTGTTTCTATGTATTAGGTAAATCTGCTGTATCTTCTCAGTCTTGGCCAGGTGGCCTTATGTAGTAGGTGCCCTGTGGGGTCCTGGCACAGTCTCTCTGTTCACATGTTCTGGGTGCTGCATGAGTGTCCCTTTTGTGTGTTGTGTGTGCCCCCCTGTTGTAGTTCAGTCTTGATTGCCATTGGCACATCAGTAGATGAGATTGTCCCCCAGGCTGATTGGCTGTGGGGTTTGGCTACATCCACAGAATATGGGCTGCTGTGTCAGGGGCTTACCCCACTGAGTGGGATTCACCCTAGTGAGCTCTGGTGCCTGTTGAGATCACCCTTAGGGTGTGCCACTAGTGGGGCTAATTGGGTTGTGCTCTGCTGTGGTCTGAAGCTAACCTCCAAGTATGGAAGCCCAGGTCATCTGCTGCCCATGACCAGCCAGGGCTACAAAGTGGTCCACAGTTGTTTGCTGCCTGTGCTAAACCTGGAGGCATGTGAGAGAGGCCATGCTGCAAACTGAGGACGTCTGCCACCAGTATCAGGCCTGCGGTAGCTCTGCAAAAAGCCAGGACACCCCAAGTCCTGCTGCCACCTGCCGGCTCCCTTAAGGTTCAGCTGCTGACAGAGCCTCATGCAGTACACAAGTTGGGTGAGGCAGGGTCTCAGGGAGCCACTAGAGTGGGAAAAGTTGTGGTCATCAGGTTAATGTAAATTTTGGCTTGGTGCCAGTGCTGAGCCTGGAGCTACTCAGAGCACAGCGAGGTCAGTCACCGCTTGCTTGGGGCCTACAGACTTTAATAGTTTTCCAAGAAAGAGTGCAATGCCAGTAGGGCTGGCTGCTCACTGAGAAAGTACCTCTGGTGTTGGGGGCAGTATCCCAGTGAGTCAGCAGGGTAAAGCAAGTGGAGCTCATCAGACCAATCAGATGCATAGTTTGCCATTTGGGGGTGGGCTCAACGCAGGCAACATGGCCCCTGCCTTCCCGCTGCCTGCTGCAGAGGAGAAGGACCCCTCACAGGGAAAATGGCAACGATCTTCCAGCCCTCGCTCCACAGCTCCACATTTCAGTCTGCCCCGCGTATGCCTTGGACGTCCCCCCCCCCCGTCACCGTCCCTCCACTGGAGCCCAAGGTGAGTGCCTGCGAACCAGCAAGTCTGTGTGTGGGTCATTTAAGAGGATGTCTGGGTTTCCCGCAGCTTTCCATCTTACCTGGATAGTTGGAATCCCCACTGTTTTTCACAGCCAGATGTTGTGGGGGCTCCTTTTCTTGGCACACGTATTCTGGGCTGGGGAGGTTGTTGTGGAGCTGTGGTCCCTCATTTCTCTGGGGGGAACTTCTGAGATATCCCTCCTGATTTTCATCCCCCAGGTGTGGGGCCCGTTCCCTGTCTCTGCTCCTCTTACCAGTCTTGATGTGGCTTCTTCTTTATATCCTTAGTAATAGAACTTCTGTTTAGCCAGACTTCAGATGGTGCTCCAGGTTGATTGTTCTGTAATTTAGCTGTAATTTTAATGCGTTCACAGAAGGAAGCAGGCACAGTGTTTATTTACTCTGTCATCTTGGATCTGTCTTGCAGGTCTTTTAAAAATAGCTGTACTGTGATAAAAGTTGCATACCATAAAATGTACTCTTTTAATGTGCACGTATCAGTAGTTTTTAGTATATTCATAGAGTTGTGCAAACACTACTACTATTCTATTCCAGAACATTTTCATCACCCCCCAAAGAAGCCCTGTAACTATTAGCAGTTACTCCCCATTTCCCTTCCCCAACCCCTGGCAGCTATTAATCTACTTTATGTCTTTCTGAATTTGCCTATTCTACACATTTCATATAAATGGAACTGTCTTAGTAAGGTTGGGCTATTATAACAAATACCATAGCCTGGGGGACTTAAACCACAGAAGTTTATTTCTCACAGTTCTAGAGGCTGGTCAGTTCTGGCGAGAGCTCTCTTCCTGGCTTTCAGATAGTCACTTTCTTGCTGTATCCTCACATGGCAGAGAGAGAGAGAGAGAGAGAGAGAGAGAGAGAGAGATTTTCTCCCTCATGTCTCTTTTCATAGGGCACTAATCCCATTCATGACGGATCCACTCTCATGAGCTAATTACTTCTCGAAGGCCCTACCTCCAAAGACCGTTATATTGTGGACTAGGCATCAACACATAAATTTGGGGGTTGGTGAATACAGTCTATAGCAGGAATCATACAATATGTGATCTTTTGTGACTGGCTTCTTTCACATAGCTCAATGTTTTCAAAGTTAATTTATGTTGTAGCATGTGTCAGTACTTCATTTCTTTTAACTGTTGAATAATATTCCATTGTGTGAGTATACCATGTTTTGATTATCCATTCACCAGTCAATGAACATTTGTTTTTTTTTCAGATTTTTAGTATTAAGAATAATGCTTCTATAAACATTCGTGTAAATGTTTTTGTGTGGACATATGTTTTCATTTCTCTTGGGCATATACCTAGGAGTGGAATTGCTGGGTCATACATTACTCTATGTTTAATTTTTTGAGGAACTGTCAAACTATTTTTCAAAATAACTGCACCATTTTATATTTTCACTAGCAATGTGTGAGGATTCCAATTTATCTACATCCTTGACAACACTGGTTGTAATTTGTCTTTTTGATTATAACCATTCAGAGTCCAGAGTGCTAACCATTACACTGAGGTGATTATAGCCATTCTACTGGCTATGAAGTAGCATCTCACTGTAGCTTTGATTTGCATTTCTCTAATGAGTAATGAAGCTGAACATCTTTTTATGTGATTATTGGCCATTCATATATCTTTTTTGGAAAAATGTCTATTCAGGCCCTTTATCCTTTTAACAAATTGGGTTATTTGTCTTTTAATTGTTGAGTTATAAGAGTTCTATATATAATCTGGATACTAGTTCCCTATCAGATATATGACTTGCAAATATTTTCTTTCATTGTGTAGGTGGTCTTCTCATTTTCTTTGATGGTATCCTTTGAAGCAAATTTTTTTTTAATTTCGATAAAGTAATTTTATCTATTTTTTCTTTTGTTATTTGTGTCATAATTAAGAAATCATCCCCTAACCCAAGGTCACAAAGATTTATTCCTATGTTTACTTCTAAGAGTTTTATATTTTAACTCCCACATTTGGTCTATGGTCTATTTTGAGTTAAATTTTGTGCATGGTGTATGGTGGGAGTCCAACTTCACTCATGTGTTTATCCAGTTGTATCACTATCATTTGTTGAAACGACTATTCTATCTCCATTTAATTATCCTGGTATACTTGTTGAAACCAATTGACCATAAGTACCTTACTTTTATTTGTAGACATTTTATTGTTTTTGGTGCAATTACAAATGGAATTGTTTTCTTAATTTAATTTTCAGATTGTTCATTCTAGTGTATAGAAATACAACTGGCTTTTGTATACTAATCTTATATATGCTGCAATTTTGCTTAACTCATTTATGAGTTCTAATAGTTTTATTCTGTGAATTCCTTAGGGTTTTCTATATTCAAAGTCATGTTATCTGTGAAAGGAGATAACTTTACTTCCCGCTTTCCAATATGGATGCCTTTCTTTTTCTTGCTCAATTTCCCTGGCTACCCGCCCCCCCAGGTCAACAATAAGTAGAAATGGCCAGAGTGGACATCTTTGTTTTGTTCTTGATATTAGAGGAGAAGCATTCACTCTTTATGATTAAGTATGATATTAGCTGTGGATTTTCCCTTTATTATGTCCTTTATTAGGCTGAGGAAGTTTCCTACCATTCTAGTTTTAGAGATGAATCACCAAGGCCAGAGAAATTAAAGCACTTGACCAAAATCACACAACCAACACCCAGGACAAACACCTTGGTTTTCATCACCCACAATCATCATTAGCCATGATAACTTGAGCAGCCTGGCAGCTACAGGCATTGAGTGCACAGCATGTGCCTGGCCCTGTGCTGTGGGCATTGTAGTATCTCATTTAACCCTCAACTACAACCCCGTGAGATGCCTAATTCTATTTCTTTATATTTATTAATTTTATTTACTTATAATTCCACTGTATTTTATTTTCTCATCATAAAGGAAAATATATACTTGTTTTAAAGGCTTCAAATGTTAGAGAAATGTAAATACCATACAGTAACAGTCTCCATCATCCCATTCCCGTTATTCTGATTTTACAGATGAGGGATCTGAGGCTTGCAGTGCTTGCTACATGACAAAGCCTTATTCACAATGAGCACATAGCTGGGCTCACTGCTTGCCTGATGTGACACCAGCAACTCAGAGAGTTGTGAAGGAAACCAAGGCCCTGGGGAGGTTTTGAGGGATTGGAAACAACTGGTTTACTTGAATGAACTGTTTTTCCGCTGGGTAAGTGCCAGTAAATCAATATTCAATTGTGTCACCTGGTATGGCGGTCCACCTCTTCACTCAGGGATGACAGAGAAAAATAGTCTTGATAAAAATCTACATAGAGGTGTCCTGAGAAACCTGGATGGGGACATGTGCAGGCAGTTCTTGAGGAGTCTATAAATCTGAGGCTGATGAATTACCTGGACAGGTGTCTCTGCCACCGGCATCCTGGCTCAGGACAGGAGTGGCATAATTACTTCTCTGGCGCTGGTTATCTGGAGTGAGATGGTCCATTTTTCTCTTTTATTATGACTGAAAGTGTCTGCTGAAGGTTCCCTACCCCTTTTTCTAAATGGTGGATTTATTTGATCACTAGGCCTGATGGTGGGGGCAGACATGCCCTGAGGTAAGGAGGTCTTGGTCCCTGAACTCACCTGCTCACTGAGTTCTCTCATGGATGCGATTGGTGGGTGGCTAGACTATCAGCCATTTGTTATTGTCACCCCCATCAGTGTTACCATCAGCTTCCCTTCCCTCCCCATCCCCTGCTCTGTGTTCAAGTCTGAGGCACCTGTGAATGAGCTAAGGTGGGTAATTCTTTGGGGTGTGGTTTGAGAGGTGATATCTCTAAAAGAGACCCCAAATTCCCTGGTGGGTGAATATTTCGTCTTTCCAGTGAATCTTGTGATTGGAAGAGAACATGCCTGGATTTTGAGTCCTTGTTGATACTAATGATACTTGTATGGCTTGTGCTCTTCTCATCTCTGGCAGGGTGTCATGTGCTTCATGCAAATTACTCCCACCTCCCCCACACTCCTCATGAGAGCTGCCATTTTGCAGATGAGAGACCGAGATACAAAGAGGGGAAACACCTTGCCCAAGGGCACAGAGACAGGAGGCGGCCTCCCTGGAGTTCCAGTTTAGGCAGAGGACTCCACATACACCTTTGTCAAATGCCAATCAATTGTCTCTAGTTCCCCTGTAACCAGGGCCTGCTGAGTGGTGACTCTTCATGGACTCACTGCAGCTGTGGCTGTGCAGTCAGTGTTATAGGCCATGTTCCCACCTGACTGTGAGCTCCCTACAGCAGGGACCACACCGCTGTTCTCCCTCACTGTAGCCCAGCTCCAGCGAAGGGGTGAGCACATAGTAGGTGCTAACTAAATGGCTGCAGGAAAGTGGAAGAACAAATGTGTGAATTGAAGTTACTGAGCATTGGTCCACACAGCCTACTATCTGTGTCCACAGTGGGGAAGGTGTGGCTAAGCAGCAGCACCTATTGCTTTCATTCATTCACTCATTCACTCATTCTTGCACTCACAAGCTTATACTAAGTACTGGTGACCAGTCCAGGTCTGGGCGAGTCCCTGGGGGAGACCGAGGGTAAGAAAACAAGGATTCTGTGCTCATGGAGGCAGTAGGGAAGACAACACTGGAGAAGCGATAATGACAAAATGTAAAATGTGTCATAAGAGGGGCTGTCCAGCAAGCTCTGAGAACATATGATAGGGAATTAGGTTGGATCATGGAAGGTCCTTCAAAGGAAGTGATATACCAGCTGAGACCTGCAGAGTGAGTCATAATTAACCAGGCTAAGAGGTTCTGGTGGATACAAATTGAGCCCAAGTCAATAGAACAATGTACCCACAACAAACTCATAGTCAGAATTAATAAAGAGCGTGATATCTAGAACGCGGGAGGGCACAGCCTGTCTCTGTCTCACCCGGGCTGGTCAGAGGTTGCCTGAAATCTTGAATTCATAAAAGAAATGCTATTATTATCCTCCTTATTTTATAAACAAGGGCACTGAGGCTCAGAGAGGTGTAGTAAATGACACAGGGCCACTCAACCAGTGAGTGGCAGAGCCAATACCACCAAAACCTACCTCCAGGGAGTCAGGTTTGGGCCAGCAGAGATACTCAGTGGGCAGAGCAGTCTCAGAGGAAGGGCATTTCCCACAAAGGGAGGAGCCAAGTAGAGAGCCGGCCCTTTGCTGGCAGGAAGGTTGCATGGGCATCTCAAGCTCTTGGTGGAGTAAAGGTCTGGGGAGGGACTGGGCAACCTCTGGTATTCTTTCCAAGGCTGGGATTTTGGAATTCCACACTCAGAGAGAGAGGGAAATGGGGCAGTGGCCAGCAAAGCCATCTCCCATGACCCACTTTAACTTCATCTTCACAGCCTTTGGCACTTTCTGTCAGAGCCCAGAGTACCACTGGGAAAGAGGCTTGAGACAATTTCCCAAGAAAGTGTTTTGAAGCCCTTGGCCATGGTAGAATTAGACACTGATCTCTTCCAAATTGATTGAAAAAATGGCCCTGGTTTCTCCCCTTCCTTGTATCATCAGTATTATTTACAGCTCCTCCCACCAAGAGGTGGAGACTCTTTGATCAGTAGAATGCAGTGGGATAGCAACGGGCCAGAGCCCATGTGCCTTCGGGCACGTTTTCCCTGTCTCGGAATCCTGCCTCCACTCTGAGAACAAGCCCGGGTTAGCCTGCTGGAGGCCGAGAGACCTTGGTGCCCAGTTGTCCCAGCCTGCAGCCAGCCACCCCCAAGTCAAGCCTCGGAAGTGGGGTTGCTTAGCTGGCCTGCAACTGACCAAGAAATACAAAGAAACTCAGCCAGAAGAATTCCTCAGAGGAGCCCAGCCTAAATTTTTGAAACCCCAGAATTGTGAACGAAATAAAAGGTGGTTGTTTTAAGTCACTAAATGTTGGGATGGTTTGTTACCCAGTAACAGGTAACTGCTTACGCAGGCTCTTTGCATAAGAAGCTTACCTCAGAGACTTCAACTAATACCATGAAAAGCTGACAGATGCCTTCAGCAGGGTATTTTAAGATACATGAGATAAGAACAAGCATAGCTGTGGCTTAAGCAGAACAGAAGAACCTTTATTTCTCATGGGACAATCCTTGTTTCAGTGCCCTGAGCCGATGTGTTAGAGGCCTAGCCTCCCTCCATCATATTGCTGCATGTTTCCTAAGCTATTGCTCCATCCACTGGGGACATACAGCTCGTCTCTGTGGCCACATTCCAGCTGGAAGGAAAGGGAGATGTGAGAATGTGGAAGGCATGGTCTCTTTCTTTAGGGCACAGACCAGAGGTTGCACATGTACACACACACACACACACACACACACACACACACACACACGCGCGCGCGCGCGCGCGCGCGCGCGACTTCTGCTCACGTGCCATTGGCAGAACTTAGTCACATGACCACATCTTATTTGCTGCAAGGGATAGCAAATGTAATTATTCTGGGTCACCTTATAAACACCTGAATTTGGAGGTTCTATTACCAAAAAAAGTGGAGAAGAATATGTTGGGAACAACTGGTAGGCTCCACTATGGTGTAAGATGTACAGTAGGACCATGTTTCTGGGAATTGGGGTCAGGCTGGCAGTGAGGGGGGAAGGAGACGGGTCTATTCTGGCATCTCCTTCTTCCCTCCCTCCTCAGGGCCTCCCTTTTGCTTTTTTGACCTTGACGCTGATGTGTAGTTTTTTTTTTCTTGCTTTTGGATCTCTTCTGGAGCACTTCTTACCTCTGGAACCCCAAGCTCGAGAGGCTACCTGGAACTATAGAGAGTTTAGTTCATGAGGGTGCCATAGTCCCCTAATGGAGGTTATCCATGTCTTGTGGCCACTGTGACAAGTCCTTGTGCATCCATACGTTCATCTAGTCTTTACCAGATACCTGCTCTGTGTTGACACTATGCCGGGTACCGGGGATGTAGCAGTGAGTAAAAACAGGATGTTGATTGTGGACCTCTCAAAGAATAGACTACAATGGGAGAGAATCGTATAAATACATGTGAACCTGCAGCCTCATGCTACAAAGTAGAGGTACACGGTGTCATGCGTGAGGAGGTCAGAGCAGGCTTCTCTGAAGAGGGATAGTTGAGCTGGAAGACGAACAGGAGTTTCTCAGGTGAAAAGGGGAAGGGAAGAGCATTCCAGGTGTAAGGAACTGTGTGTGCAAAGGCCCTGGGGTGAGAGGTCAGCATGATCAGGAGGCAAGTGTGAGTGGATCAGATAACGTGAGGGAGAACGAGGTGAGGCTGGCTCAGGGGCTGGGACCAGGCCAGGAAGGGCCACACCGGAAAGCCCCATCTTGCTAATAAGAGCACAGGAAGATTTTAAGGGGTTTGAGCAGAGAAGTTTGGTCCTACAATCAGGTAGGTCTCTTTCAATTCTCCTCTAAATACAGTCAGGGCTGAGACCCACCCTATGGACGGTGTGTATTTGTCACATGGGATTTTGGCTTCTGGGCCATCTATTCCTGAGTGCTTGAATTTAGGGAGGCTGTGGGCAGATTCAGAGCATCATGGGTGATATGCAAAAAATAAAATAAAAATAGAGTAGGGCATGGGCTGTAGCAAAGACCTCACATCTAACCCTTCGCGTGAAAGCCTCGGATGTCTGATGGGCTTGGCTGTTACAGACTTCTGCCAGGCCCGTGCTGTGCATTTGCAAAGGTTGGGGTCATCCCCATTAGCCCTTGTGCCACCTCCATCTTGGAACCAAAGGTAAAACCTACTCTGGATTAAACTTGGCCCCATGAGCCTAGACTTCAAAAATAAGATCAATGTTTTTCAGGAAGTAGAGTCAGAATTGTTTTATCTGTTGGGTGTCTCCCTACCCCCTTTCTGGCTTTCAGAAAGTCTGAGAAGGGCTCTCCTGGGAGCAGGTCACACACTCAGTCCCCTTGCCTCCTCCTTCTTGTTCCCAAGTGGGCGTAAAGGGGAGCTGGTGCTGTTTGGGGGTTTGCCCATAACCTCAATCTACCTCATCTGTCTCATGACCCGGTTTACAGGTCCAGGAGTGAGGTAAACACTCAGAGTCACCGTGTTTGGCCAGAAAGATCAGCTGAGGCAGGGACCATACCCTAGACTGGGGCACCAGGGTCCAAAGTCTTGATCTGATGAATATGGTCTCAGGACAGCCAGGAGCTGGTGACTCAGGTGTTAGGAGCTGAGTCAAAGGTCTGAGGAATGGACCCAAGGAAGCAGCAGCAGCAGAAGCAGCAGCAATAAAGGGCCCTGCTCAGGTCTGCAACACATAGGCACAGAAAGGTAAAGTAACTCACTGAAGGTCACACAGCTAGTAAGCACCAGAGCCAGCATTTGAACCCAAACTTCCCTAGAGGAACTGGGCTCCTACCTCTCTACCCTTCAGCCCCTTGGAGCCCAATATTGGGAGGGACATCTCCACCAGCTGTTCCAGCATGACATTCCCCCTGAGTCAGCTTCAATTCCTGTTGGCATCTTTCTACCTGGGAGCTCAGTGCCCCCTCGTCTCTATCGTTGATTAGCATTATAGGGCTGCTTTTATTAGGAGATTTCCTTCCGGGAAAGGTACAAAACATGTCTTTAAAGAAGACACAGTTTCTGTTCTCTACCTGTATTACCTGTCACAATGTATTTCCTTTTCAATGGAGGCTTTCCTCTTGCTTTTGAATCAAATTTCAAAACCTGCAACATGAAAGTCCAGCTGGAAAGGCCATCTTTTGAGCGGATACCCTCAGCGTTCTCCTTGTCCCTTGTCTCCCCAGTGGGCCAGTCTCCCCATGACAACCACTCCCACCCGGAGAAGCGAAGGGTCACCAAGGGCCAGGCCCTGCACTGACCACTGCACAGAAGGTGCCGCATCAGAGCCTCACAGTGGAATGTGAGGGGGTGGGCAGGGATGTCGCTGGGAAGGGACCACCCAGGAGGAACTACACTTCCCAGGCTGCTTTGCATGTAGGTGGGGCTATGTGACCAGTTGTCACCAGTGGGTTGGGGGAAGTGATGTGTGTGTCACTTCTAGGCCAAGGTGTGATTTAAAAGCAGTTGTGTCTTCTGCACTCTGTCTTTCCCCTCTGGAAGCAGAGAAATCTGAAGCCTGGAGAGCGTCAGAGGCCTGGAGGGCTTCAGAGGAGCTGGGGCCCCGAATCACTGCGTGGAGGAAAGCTGTCTGCTGGCTGCCAGTGTTAGAGATGGGAGCCGTTGGTGGGTTTGCTCCAAGGAGAAGTAGGTTGGGAAAAGGCAGCTGAATCCCACAGTTACATGAGAGCTTCTGTGAGACAGAGGAAAGAGGCACTGCTGGCTGTTGCCCGTGTTGGCCTTTGAGGGTCAGGGCCTTCTGGGGTCCCCGGAAATAGTGATGAGGAACGCTGATAGTGGGTCCACACCACACACTCCAAACTGGCCCTGGAAATAATCTCTGCCCTTCCTGGATCCAGGCCCTGATCTTCCCCCAAAGCCCCTGGGAGGAGGGAACGGGTGCCTTGCACGCCTAGTTTTCTTCTCTGGCGAGGTGCGTTCTCCCGTCAGTCAACACCTGTGAGGAACAGCTTCATTCATCCGGCCCTGGGCCCAGCTGGCCTTCCTGGTCCGAGCCCAGAGGAGGCGGGCTGTGTCCTGACACCTGTCAGACCCTCCGGAAATCCCTGGCCTCACCCACACCCTCCCCTTTCTTCTTTGGAAGGAGGACACAGGTCAGCTGGGCCTCCAGGGCTGGGCCGTGGGCAGCTCAAGTGCTCCAAACCCATTGGTGTGAGCCCTCTGAGATGCCCTCCTGCAGCTGGGCCTATTCCCCAGGGCTGACAGTGGACAGAAAGTACAGGGTCAGGCTCTGGGTGCCACCTTCCATCGGAAGTGAGGGGGATGGACCAGAAAATGACGCAAACCCAGGGCCACCTTCAGAGCCAGGTCGTCAATCATCCACAAGCCCTCGCCTTGTACCCACTGCTTGTCCCTCCAGCACAGGCCTGGTGGCCAAGGGAATTTTAGTGAGCATCTCACACAGGCCCCCTCCTCTCCTTTCCTGCTGTTGTGCCAAGTCAGGCTCTCCCCAGCCTCTGCCTGGACACTGCCCCTCTCCCCTAGACCTGTCCCCCAACACTGCCTCCGAGTGTGTTTCTAAAGAACAGCTCTGATGGTGTCATTCCCCACTACATTCGATGACTCATCATTTTCTACTGGAGGAAGCCACTTAGCTTCACGGGCCAGGCCACCATGATCAGGCCTGTGACAGACATGCAGGAGTGGGGGGGCAGTGCAGTGGTTAAGACCTCAACTCTAGAGTCAAGATCCAAATCAAGTCTCTGCCACCTACTACTAGCTGTGTGACCCTGGACATATTACTGAACCTCTCTGTGCCTCAGTTTCTTCATCTATAAAATGAAAATAAGATCCACCCTACAGTGTTGTTGTGGGAATACATGAGATAATACATGTAGAATGCTGGGAACAGGGTCTGATGCATAGAAGCTCTCGGTATGCGCACGTTCTTGTGATCTGTTGTTTCTTTGATCTGCTCAGCAGTTTTTCCTTTGGGGTCAGGCCCTCCTCTCACTCCTGCCCACCTCACCCCTGGACTGACCACTCAGATGAGCCAAATATTTCCTCTGAAGCTCAGCCACAAGGAGCTGGGTTTTCTGTCACTTGCAAACACACAGTAGGCCAAGTCTACCTCGGTAGCCACGTGCATCCTCTCCTATCCCTGAAACTGAACTCCCAACCCCAGCCCCAGCCCCACTGACTGGCCCCTCAGACATGCCCATCACGGTCCTGCCTCTGTGCCTTTGTTCTTGCTGTTCCCTCTGCCTGGATGCTGTGTTCCCTAAGCTCTGAGCCTCCCCAAGTGCTGCAGGCCCTTCAATGTACCAGCGCCCATGGACACTGAAGGCACGGCACAGGGGAAGGAAACGGACTCTGGCGTCAGAGAGACGTGGTTTCCTTCCTGCTGCTTCTCTCACTTGCCCTGTGACTTTTGACTTATTATTGAACTGCTCCAAGCCTTCGTTCATTCATCCTACACGTGCAAACAGTAACACCAACTACCCAGGGCTCTTAAGTGCATTGAACACAATAATTCATGAGAAGGGCCGAGTGCACGGCGGGGGCCTAATAATAGCCGGTTGACACAATCAGAGCTGGGCTGACAAAAGGTGGTTCTTTTCTAACACTTCACCTCCAGAAGTGCACAGAGGAGCCCCGGGGAAATCTCACCCCGCAGCCTCGCTCTGGGAAAGAGAAATAGAAAATTTTCTAATTCCAAAGAGTAAATGTCAGAGGCTTGGGAAGGATTCTGAGGTTCTGAAAATAAACACCCGGCGTGGAAGGGAAGGAGGGAGAGGAAGGCGGGGTGGAGGTGGAGGGCCAGGGTGAGAGGCAGAGATGAGGTGCCAAGCCTGGGAGAGGCCGTGTGAGAGTGGGGGTGGGCTGTTCTGCCAGGTGCCTCCTTGGGTCCTTGAATAGGGGGTCCAGGCATTCTCTGAGCATGCTTCAGAGTGGGGGGCAGAGGACCTGCCCCTGATGAGGGGACTCTGAGCAGAATGTGGAGATGATGAGTGTGGATTATTAAAATCTCTCATACTAACTTCATTCTGTGACCCCAGCAGGCTGTGGATGTTGTCTGGGGTGTGCGTGGGGGATGGGGGGGCGGTGGGGGGAGAGGGGAGAGTCAGAAACCCTGCAAACCCCCAACTTTACAGCTTGAGTCCTCCTGGCAGTTCTGGCCCCACAGGCCATCCGGAAACGCCGCCTCAGGGGGTAAGTGCCCACCAGTGGACCTCGTCACAGCTGGCAAAGACGCTTCCTCCCCGCGTGCATGTTTCCTGGTCATGTGCTGCTCACGGGGTAAAACCCTGCGTGGTCCAGATGCTCATGGGCTCGTGGCCCCAGGCTCTCCTGTGAGAGCGGCTGTGCTCCCCGTGCCTCCTGCCCTGGGCCCGCCCTGCAGGCCCTTGTTCACCCTGATTTGCTTCCCCCCAACTTCCCCACATCCGTGCACATAGAAAGCAGCTTCGGGAAGCCTGGGGGCTCTGATATGGGGTAGTGTGTTCGCTGAGGACACGAGAGCCTTTGAAGAGGATGAATGATTCATAACCCAGGCTGGTTTGGGTCCAGCCTGAGGTCCATGTGGACACTCCCTGGGCTTCTCATTAAAGAGTGCTAGGGCTTGTTTAGGCAGAGCTGAGGGCAGCACAGCTGATGTGTCTCCTCTGTACTTTGTGGAGTCCTTAGAAGCATCTAGAAGCAGGCACACAGGTCCAACTGAGCATCATATCGGTTGGTGTAGATGGCCCTCAGAATGTAGCTCACCCCATAGTGGCCATGGGTCAGTGGACAAGGGCCGCGGGCATCTGGGGGCTCCCGGCCTTCCCTGAGTTTTCCTTCAGCCTTTCATGCAGCAACATCTCTGGGTGCTGTCAGGATCCTTCACTTGATGACTATTGATGAGCCGGGGCCCTAGATTGCTTGCCTCTTCTTATCTCCTTTCTTCAGTTGTCAGATAGGCTGTTACACCTTGAGCTAGGGGGATACAGGAACATAACAGAGTGTCCACCCTCAGGGCCTCACAGTCTGATGGGGGAGGCAGGTACATAAGAGGACAAGCATAATTCAGACGGATACATGACAGGGTGGAGGTGAGTGTGGGTCTGTTTCAGAGGCACTGAAGTGAGGTGTTTATAGGACAGGGGCTCATCTGCTTGAGACCAGGGCCTGCCACCCACTGGCCGTGGGACTCTGAGTCAGTTACTTACCTCCCTGAGCCTCGGTTTCTCCCCATTCTACAATGGAAATCAAGTTGGGACATTGGGAGGAATAAATTAGTTGATGTAATTGAGTGCCTGGCACACAGTAGGTGCTTACTAAACAGTAACTATTATGTATGCATCCAGTGAGCAGAAGTTTAGTGAACCCCTGCGATATGCCAGGCCCTGCTCAGAGAACTGAGAATTCGGTGATGAAGAAAAGCCAGATGCAATCCTCATCCTCAGAGATCTTAGAGTCTTCAATCAGAGGCCTGAATGCTAACCACAGACAGATCCACCCAGAAGGCGGTGCCGGGAAGATGGAGAGGAGAGGATGAATGCAGAGACTTAGGAGCTCGTGGACGGGACTGGGTGCCAAGCTGGGTGACGGGGGAGAGGAGGACGGTGCTCAGGCTCCTGGCTGAGTAAGTGGGTGGAGGTCATTCAGGGGGAGGACTGGGAAGGAGTCGGGTTTGCAGGGGGAGCCATGAACCTGGACGTATTCATGTCAGGTTTGTAATGCCTTTGAGGCTCCCCATGCGATGCCGAGTTGGGAACCAGGTCTTGCTCTGCTAACCCCAGGCTGAGACAACCTGGGGGATCCAGAGAAGAAAGGCCAGTCCTGCCTTCAGGAACTTGCACACGAGGCCCTGTGGGCCATCGCAGGTGGAGGTAGTCATTAGACAGAGTGGACACCCCTATCCTGGTGGGGCGCGGGGAGGAGGTTGGCTTGGCTCTGAAGAGCCACCTCTGGGCTGAGTCCTAGAGGACAAGCACATTCACCAGACAGAGAAGGGGAGGACATGGAGAGCAAGGGGCCTGTCTGCAGAGGCCCAGGTGCAGGGCAGAGGCCATGCAGTCAGGGAGCTAGGGGTATTAGGTGTGCTGCAGCCTTGGTGCTTGGGCGGAGAAAGCAGCCTGGAAGGCTGCAGCCACAGAAGTTAGAGCAGGAGGGGCCTGGAATGCCACGTGCAGGGTCCACATTTCAATTGCAGGCCGCAGGGACTTGGTCCTGTCTTGTTTCAGCAGCAGCGTGTGCTCAGGACCGTTGTGTCTTGAGAAGGTACCTGGGTACAGGTGACACAGAGAGGGAAACTCTAGCAGCAAAGCGACCAGGTAAGAGGTGTCTGCAGTGGTTCAGGTACAGCCGAGAGTAGGGTGGCCGCGGTGGAGATGGCAGGAGGTGGGTGAACACAAGCGGCCTCAGAAAAACTAAGAGGACTTGGGGTCCATGAAGGGTGATGGCCATCATTTCAGGTGACAAGGTCGGCAAATGTAAAGGTGAAGGAGAGGGAACAGCACAGGACATGTGGAGAGCTGTTTGGAGTGGAAAGGCTAGAACACAAGCTTCTGTATAAATGTGATCTCAGTTACTAGCCACCAAGTCCACTGAAGACTGAGGGAGGTTGAGACTGGGCGTGTGTGTGCGCGCGCGCACGTGTGTGCGTGTGTGATTGTGTGTGTGTGTGTGTGTGTTGTGTCTCTCTCTGTGTGTTGGGAATGGAGGTGTGTGTAGATGTACATAATAATGTGCTGACACTGCATTGCCCTGTCTTGTTTCCTCCATGAACTTCAATGTCTGATGCTGGGCGACAGGTGCTGAGATGCTGTGTGTGGTGCTGCTTCCTGGCATTTCTGGGTGGTGGCAGAGACGGAACCAGCAGCCTTATTCCTGCCTCGCCTGATCAGGCTGCCTGACTCCCCAGGTGCTGGTGGTTGGCTGTCTGTCTGTTTCCCAGTCAGCTTTTTAAACAGTGAGATAGACCTCCCAGCTCCCCGCCTCTGCCCAGGCCAGGGGAAAACAGAGCAGGACAACCACTGGGAGAATTCTGTCTGGGAGACGTCGGGGTGAGTGAAGTCGGCACAGAGCAGCCTCATATGTTTATATCCGGGATGTCATAGGACCTTGGCTCCCAGTCATTCATGCCTTCCCTTACTAATGTTCACTGAGCACCAGTTCTGCACTGATGTCCCTGCTCCCCCTGCCTCTTGACATTTGTCACCTCAAGGTAGTTGTGGCAGGAAGGAGACTAGCTGGGGACTGGGTTCTGACTCTGGCTCTGGTGAATTGCTCTGCATTTGGGCAGGAACTTGATTTCTTTGTGCCCAATTTTCTGGTATATGAAATGGGATTGGAGCCTGTGCTCTATCAACACCATTTGCTTTATTTTCACTCCTGCCCCACCGACCCATCACCACAGACCCAAATCTCACTACTAGTTGCAACCAACCTTCATACAGTTACTCAGAGGTCGCTTTTGTCAGATAGCCTGTGAGCCNCAGAGCAGGACAACCACTGGGAGAATTCTGTCTGGGAGACGTCGGGGTGAGTGAAGTCGGCACAGAGCAGCCTCATATGTTTATATCCGGGATGTCATAGGACCTTGGCTCCCAGTCATTCATGCCTTCCCTTACTAATGTTCACTGAGCACCAGTTCTGCACTGATGTCCCTGCTCCCCCTGCCTCTTGACATTTGTCACCTCAAGGTAGTTGTGGCAGGAAGGAGACTAGCTGGGGACTGGGTTCTGACTCTGGCTCTGGTGAATTGCTCTGCATTTGGGCAGGAACTTGATTTCTTTGTGCCCAATTTTCTGGTATATGAAATGGGATTGGAGCCTGTGCTCTATCAACACCATTTGCTTTATTTTCACTCCTGCCCCACCGACCCATCACCACAGACCCAAATCTCACTACTAGTTGCAACCAACCTTCATACAGTTACTCAGAGGTCGCTTTTGTCAGATAGCCTGTGAGCCCCAGAAACCTGCTGCCCTCTGCAAAAGAAACCTAGGGCTGCTTCTTCCTTTTCTCAGGATTCAGTGGGTGCTTGGATACACCTTCAAGTGAAGTTGCTCTGAATGGCCACTGAGTGAATTACAGAGGCTCAGCAAAGCTGGCTGACTAATGCCCTAACACACCGAAGACACAGTTTTGAGGAACTGGGCTGGGCATTAAGACACTTGGCTTGACCAAAGTCACAATGCAAATTCTTGGCAGACTTGAGCCTAGAACCCAAGTGTCCTAATGTCCATCCAAGCTCCCGTCTCACCACAGGCATCTTTAGATGTGGACCCTGGTCCTGGTCCCACAGACCCTCCTGGCCTGATGGGAGAGAGGGAACCCGCAATAGCCTTGACCTGCTAGGTCCTGAGTCTGGCTGAGTTTTGTGATCTTGGTCAAGCCATTTAAACTCTCTGGGCGTCAGTTTTTTTTGTTAAGAAAAAGGCTGGCATTATATACCCTTTCACAATAGGGTTCTGAGGCTTATTAATAAGAATAGCTCAAAGATATATTGATTACTTACTATGTGCTAGGCATCACACTAAGCACTTACAAGCTTATGTCATTTAATATATATGGAAAACAGAAATAATCCTGCTTTGGTTACTGTTCCCAGTCACGGAAGCTGAGGCTTACAGAGGTGAAACCATATGCCCAAGGTCATGCAGCTAATTAACAGCAAAGCAGGCTCTTTCATGCTCTGCAGAACCACCCACCTCCTCCCTGCACTTTGGCCAGTCCAGAACCTGCCTTTAAAAAGGTCCATTTCCCGAGAGAGGGAACCACTTTATTACAAAGGTCTCTCTCCTCAAAGACATAACATGGAGGCCAATGAAACTCACTCGGTTTCAGCATCACTTTGGAAATCGATGGGCTATGATTACAAATCTCGTATCTGTCAGCTGCTGCCTAATATTAGCTGGATCTTTGCAGGCTGCTCACTGGGTCCATCCGCCCCTGTGGACGGGCACAGCGGTTCTGAGAGCATCATCGATCTTTCGACTCAAGTGTCCTCATGAAACACAAATCTGCTGCTACGCAGAGAGCCGTCTGCCATGCGGCACAGAAGAAATGCTACCAGGGGACCAATAACTAGAATTTCATTGTAAAACCCACCCTCTTTCGCTTCTTCTCTGCTTTGATCTTGGCCTCACAGCTCAGACCTGGAAAATCT
>NW_017731360.1:8138803-8143285 GCF_001890085.2 Hipposideros armiger | reverse complement strand
TCTTTCCTTAATGTCAACCTTCTCTTCAGGTCAACCTTGGCTGCATTATTTAACATGTCGTCTTGCCCTGAGCATTCTCAATCCCCTTGACTTGGCTTCACTTTTTCTTTTTTACTGGTGCTTATATAAAACTTACTTCTTTATTATGTTTGTTTATGGTCTCTCCCTCTTTAGAATATTAACTCCAGAAAGACATGACAATTATCTTGTCTACTGCAGTATCACTAGGGTCTAGAAGCAAGCCTGTCACACAGTAGGCCCACAATAAACAGTGGTGGAATGAATGCAGGAATGATGAATGCACGAGTGCAGAGCCGTCCAGGTCCTGATCCAGGTTAGAGCCTGTGCTCAGAGCCCGCCGGTCAAAGCAGTATCCATACCTCAGGCTCTCAGCAGAGCGAGGAGGTTGGTGTGGGAGCATTTCCTGTGCTGAAGGACAAGGGAGACTATTCTCTCCCATTTTTTCATCCTTTATTGCTGTTTGCAGTGAGTTTCCACCCTCTGTCATTAACTAGACCAAAGTTAATTGTCCAATTAGCTCAGGACAATTGTCCCCAGCCCAGAGCCTCCCTTGTCACTAGGCCTGTGCCCGCCCTGACCCCACCTGACTGATGAGGACCCTGCTGATGGGCACAGGAACCAGGTGCTCCTGGCTGCAGGGTCCGGGGAGGGAAGGGCAGCAGAATCAAAGCTGGCAGATGCCTCCTTTGGAAGCTGCCTCTCCTGACTTTAGTCTCAGCTCTAAGTCTTCAGCACCTCAACTCGGCCGCTTTGCAAACGTCTTGCTACTCCCACAAACAGTGAGACCAACAGCATAATGGA
The DNA here is from genome assembly GCF_001890085.2 of Hipposideros armiger. NCBI lineage: Eukaryota > Metazoa > Chordata > Mammalia > Chiroptera > Hipposideridae > Hipposideros > Hipposideros armiger. The sequence goes on along the minus strand of NW_017731360.1, from coordinate 8,142,463 downwards.
CGTGTCTTTATTCCTTGCAACAAGAGATGCAGTTTCTCGGCTACCAGCAGGCCCATTTCTGAGTCCCTTAGGCCCCTGGCTGCCAGTCTGCGGCTGGCGTGAGCCATGGCTGTGGGTTTGCTCATGTCTCCTGATCTCCCTGGGACAGGCACAGCTCCCCTCTCTCCTAGTGGAATGAGCTTATCTTCTCTGTAGTCACCTAGGCCTGGCTCTCTCCTTGAATCTTCTTTCAAGCCTATTAGGGTATTCAACCTGCTGCCAATCCTGGGTACCTAATTAAATCACCTGAGTCTGAATGACATCACAGGGCCTGTTACTCCTCCCCTGGCTCTCATTCTACTCTGTGGGGGCCCGGGACCCCCAAATACAAGGAAGAAAGACAAGATTCAAGCAACCACTCTAGTCTGGGTTGTGGTGTGGCTGACACTCCAACACCTTTGGGTCATCCCTGAGACCTCTCCTCCACTTCCCCAGATCAGCACCTACAAAACATTCCTGGAATCTGTCCACCTCTACCACGACCCTGGGATCCTGGTTCATACATCACTGTCGCCTGGGCAGCCCAGCAGTGGTCCAGCTGCCTCCCATCCCTTCTCTGCACAGAAGCCAGAGTGGTCAGAACTTTCCTTCCTTTCAGAATCCCCTCCAGTTAGAGTGGGTTTACAAGTGGCTTTAGCTTCAAAGCCTGCCATAACCTGGGCTCCTACAAAGACCCTCGGGGACCCCCCATCAATGTGGTTAATGACCATCACCAATTCAAGGATTAACTGGAGTCCATGCTTGTTCAAGGAACTTTAAAAGGCCCTGAAATCTCCCAGCTTCTATATGAAAAAAATCTTGATAGAGGTTTTTTTCCCAGGTTTGACAACAAATCCTAAAAATTTATAGGACAATTCATCAATAATGAATTGCAGTGATGAAAATAAAATGTTCCTGAACCATCAATAATAAAAAGACAATTTCTATCAAACTCTGCTAGAGAAAAGGCTAAATTATCTTTCTATCCTCTCTACAGAAAATGATATCATAAATTGTTCCCATAAAAGATGTAATCTGAGAGGATGCAACCCAAAAATGTAAGGAAAAAAGTACTCTTGGAGGTGTGTCACAATGCTAATTCAAAAATATACTGTTATTTTTTTTGATTCAGTGATGTTTTTGGTAATTCTCAGCTTTTTAAAATCTGTAATGTATTATAATTTATTTTCTTATTCAATATATATATTAAATTGTATAACTAATTTTGATTCCTAATTCTGAGCTCTTCTAAAGATAATGCCCTCAATTATATGAGGTCGGACAATTAAGTTTGCGAACTCATTCTAGAAAAAGTGCTACATACTTCATTGCTGAATATCACTATGGTCACCTTTGAAGTACTCCCCTTGGGAAGCTATGCACTGACGCCAGCGCCTAGTCCACCCTTCAAAGCAATTTTGGAACTCTTTTTCTGGGATGGCCATCAGAGCTGTTGTCATATTACCTTTGATGTCCTAAGTGTCATCAAAATGCCTTCCTTTCAATATTTCCTTTATCTTCCGGTAGAGAAAGAAGTCATTGGGGTCCAGATCAGGTGAGTAGGGAGGGTGTTCCAATACAGTGATTTGTTTATTGGCTAAAAACTCCCTCACAAACAGTGTGGTGTGAGCTGTTGCATTGTCGTGATGCAAGAGCCATGAATTGTTGGCGAAAAGTTCAGGTCATCTAACTTTTCCACGCACTTTTTCACACAGCCTTTTCAGTACTTCCAAATAGGAAACTTAGTTAATTGTTTGTCCAGTTGGTATAAATTCATAATGAATAACCCCTCTGATATCAAAAAAAGTTAGCAACATCATTGCAACCAAGTTCGAGAACTTAATTGTCAGACCTTGTATGTTTCAGGTCACACAAAATGTGGGTCCACTGCCTTCCAGTGCCTTCTTACTATACTTAGAATAAAATAATCTCCTTCCTGTGGTCTGATCCCTTTCTGCCCACTCTGACCCCCCATCCCAGCCCTCTTCCCATCACCACATTGCAGACTCATGGGTCTTCTCCCTATTCCTTTAATTGCTGAACTCAGTCCCACCTTGGTGACTTTTCCTTTGCTGTATCTCCTCACTGGAACCTATTCCCTCAATTTTCCCTTCTGGTTTTTCAGGACCTACTCAAGGCCACCACCTCTGAGAAGCCCTTGGGGATAACCCTATTTAAAGTGAAGCCCCCTGCCCATCCCATCCCACCCCATCACTCCTCTCCCTCTCTGCTTTGTTTAGTTCACAGCGCACATTTCTATCTACCTGAAAGTATAATGTCCCTCTGCCTGTCCCCTTCCCTCACCCTGGGAACAGGAGGTCATGGCCATGTCTGTCTTTTTGATTGTGGCCCCCAGCACATGGAACAGTGTTCAACTCACAGTAAAAACTCCATACATATTTGCTGAATTAATAGGCTGCTGTTTGTGGTTTGAACTAACCCCTTTTTTCTGGAAGGTATGTTGGCAATCTGCCCCAAGAGCCTTAAAATGTGCAAACTCTTTGACCCACGATTCCCACTCCTAGACATTAATCCCAAGGCAAGCATCTGAAAGTCACACAAAAAGGGAGGTTAGCTGCCCAAAACCCCTGAGAATCAATCAGATCTGGGCTTTTGTCTTGGCTCCACCAATTAAATAGCTGCTGTGTGATCCTGAGCAGGTTCCTAACATCTCTGAGCCCTGGCTTCCTCCTCTGTAAATGGGGATAGTAATCATACCTACCGGAGAGGGAAGCTGGTGGCTCACAAGAGGCCATGCGTGGAAGGCGCTTAGCACAGAGCCAGGCGTATGAAAAAGGTTAATAATTGTTGACTATTACTGCCTTCCATGGTGCTCATAGTATTGCTTAGAATGGAATTACATCTGAGAGGACCTAAATTTCTAACCATAGGGGATTGCCTAGCCCTACGCTGCCATCTGATTGAAGTGTAATGCAATGGAAGCCACAAATGTAAGCCACATCTATAATTAGGAGTTTTCTAGTAAGCACATTTAAAAAGGGAGAAAGAAATAAGTGAAATTTAATTTGAATAGTGTATTTTATTATTATTCCAACATGAAACCAATACAAAAATTATTAGTGAGATATTTTGCATTCTTTTTTGGTACCAAATCTTTAAAACCCGGTATGCATTTTACGCTTACACCTTCATACCAGCCACATTTCCAACGCTCACTTAACCACCTGTGCCTGGCAGCTACCACCACATCGGAGAGTGCAGGACTAAATCATTTATCATAAAATTTAAAAATATTGTACAGCCCTGGAAAAGCCTGTTTCAAAAATAATATTTAATCATGCAAGAAAAAGCTCACTAAATCAGATTAAGTGAAAAAGATAGCATACAGAACCAAATAAAGTATGGTGCCATTTTTGTTATATATAAATATATGCTTATGTTTATTTGAGTATGTAAATTGATGTGCACACTGCAAGGCAATGCAGCAAAATCCTAACAGGGCCGTCTGAGGAAGTGGAGTGATAGGGCTCTTAATTTCTTTTCCCCCTTCAGACTTTTTCGCTATAAGCTTGTGTTACTGTTAGAGTCAGTGGAGGAATGATGTTATTTTTAAAGTGTTCAGGGTACATTCAGCCATCTCACACCACGACCTCACCACAGTGACCACATGTGGATGGGGGG
>NW_017731360.1:8115379-8137663 GCF_001890085.2 Hipposideros armiger | reverse complement strand
CTGCTCTATAATCTTCTGTTTACACTAGCTATGTCATAAACATCTTCCACTGACATTTAAAATCTTCTGAAGAATCATTTTTAAATTGTGGAATTCTTGCCTAGATTTCCATTGAACGGATATACTATAAATACTTTACCTAACTCTTGTGGTAATGCATATACATTATATCCAGTTTTTAGCTATTATAAGGAACATCCTAAATATTAGTTCTCCATGTATATCTCTGATTGTTTCTAACAGTTCAATTCCTGATGGTGGATTTCTGGGTCAGGGTTATACCTGTTTATGAGGCATCCTGTCTCCAGGTATCATTGTCCTCACCTGTCTGACAGGAGGGGTTTGAAATCGGTGACCTGTATGATCACCTTCCCTCTCACAGTCTGCCTGTTGAGTCCAAACCCCCATGGAAAGGAGGCACCCCTGGAATCAACGTCATCCAAAGTGCCATAGCTTGAGCACATCAGACCTGCCCAATAGAAAAGCAGGACCCTGAGAGAAACAAGAGATGGGAAAGGCAAGCTGTGAGGGTGTCATTGTGTGGAAAGAGCCAGAGAAATGGGTTAAAGATTATGCACTTAGGGCTCAGAAAGGCCAGTGTGGGCAGTATGAAGGCAAGAATCTCAAATCCATGAATTAAAGGATCCTATGGCCTCAGGTTGCAACTTGCTCCTCTTGGTCTGTTTCTCTGCACCCCGGAGCTGTGCTGGGGCATCAGCAAACACAAGAAGAAGGATGCAAAGTCCTGTGCACAGGGGCTCATCCTTTCCTCCTGCTGGGAACCTGCAGGTGCCACCATGTGGATAAGCTTGAACTGGCCTCTTGGAGGCTGAGAGACCATGTGGAGAAAGATCCCAACCATCCAAGTCATCCCAGCTGCCCCAGCTGAGTCCCAGGCAGGTGAGTGAGGCCACCGTCGTAGACCATCCAGCCCCAGTGGCGCCCACCCACACAGGAAGGACTGCCCAGCCCAACCCACAGAATCACGAGAAACAGTGTTTGTTTTACATAGCTACATTTTGGGACGGTTTGTTATGCCATGAAAGCTGCCTGATACATGAGAGGATGGGCTGGATTAGAGAGGGCCTTCTGTGTCTGGCTGGGGAACCCAGAGTTTATCACTGTGACTGTAAGAGAAGACTCAGAGACACAGGTTCAAATCCCGACTGTGCCGTTTATCAGCTGTGGGACCTTGGGCAGTTCACTTCACCTTTCTGTGCCTCCATTTCTTCACGTGCTACATGGGGACAATAATACAGCTGACCCTTGAATAATGAGGGGTTCGTGGCACCAATCCTTCTCACAGTTGCAAACCTGCATATAATTATAGGCAGTCTTCCTCATACACGGCTCCCCAACTGTGGGCTGAAAATACGTTTGACTCTTGAACAGCAATTTTTCAAAATCCACATATAAGTGGATCCACACAGTTCAAACCCATATTGTTCAAGGGTCAACCGTACTTGAAAGGGTATTAAGGGGTTTGCCAGGAAGTTACCTGGCACAGAGTAAGTGCCAGGAAATGCTGGCTTCTTATCATCAAATTCAGGTTGTGACTTCCCACCCCAAAGCTCAGGCCCACATCAGCTGACAGCCTTCCAGCCTTGACTGAGGTGACCCCGGATCTGGGCTGCTGTCCCTGCCTGTAGGGTGGCCAACCATCCCGGTGTGCCCAGGACTGTTCTGATGTTAGCACTCCAAGTCCCTTGTCTCAGGGAACCCCTCAGTAGTTCCAGATAAATGGGGATGGTTGGTCACCCTACCTGCCAGGCACCCCCGTGGTCCAAGGACGTTCCTGTCTTGGCCCCTCAGCCTGCCCAGGCCCCTGCAACTGTCCTCACATGGCAATCTCCGCTCCCTCATACAGCTGAGACCTCACAGTTTGCAAATAAACATGTGCAACACGCACAGGGCTCCAGGGAGAGCATAGTTTCACATGCACACAAGGCAGGAGCCATATTGTTAAGTCGTTTCTCTAAACATCTGGGGCCTTTGGGTAATGGCTGTGTGTAAATGGGGCTTCAGAGAAATTAGAGACGACACCTGTGTTTCTACGACAGGCAGTTTGGCTTTATGAGAAGTTAGTAAAGCACCGAGCCAAGTCCGGTAACGGAGGCCGCCTAGTCTGCTCTGAGGGAGGGGCACAGAGATCCTTAATTTTTTCCCCACCCCCACCCCCAGCCTCAGAGCATGAGGAACCCAAGGACGGTAGGCCTGAGGGTGGCCTCCCTTGGGGACCTAAGAACAGGGGCGTGGGGTAGGTCAGTGTCCCTAGATGGGGCTGACATGAGTGATATCAGAATCTGGGTGTCTTGCTTACCTGTTTCATCAAGTCTTTATAACTGATGCCCCCTCGCTCATGCATTTGTTCTTAATGGGGATCAGAGTCAGACCTATTGTGACAATAAGAAGGAAGTCTCATCCTCTGAAGGTACAGGACAGGCTGCGGGACCCCCTCTGCCCTGGATTTAAGTGTAACGGGGACAGGAGGCTCGGGCTGGGCCTGGCTCCTTTTGCATAGCGGGAGGCCCAGCAGGGCCCTGTGGCTGAGTCCAGGGTCTTTCTAGAAGATGGAAGGATGGAAGGCAACTCCTAGAAGTTTCCCTGGAATTGCCCACATCCTGAGGAGCCATGTGGACCAGTGGCTGTGATAATAATGACAATGCCAGCCACACTACCAGCAATGACTCCCTTCCTTAAATGCCAGCTGTGAGAAGACACAGCACAGAGCAGAGATGCACCTGGCAGCCCTTTCTCTGTCATCGAGGACCGCTGGAAAATGGCAGCATTGCCCGGCCCCCCAGGAGGAGACGACACACTGCTCCCCGTGTGCGAACTGTGAGCCGGGGCCTCTGGCTGCCCCAAGCCCAACGGCTGAGGGGAGTGAGATCTCCACCTGAGTGTGACCCCCATTCAGGGCACCAGGAAGTGCCAGGCAGAGTGGAAATGGAAGCTGTGGGCAGCCTGGCTGGGTGCGGCTCTTGGCCTGACGTTTATTTATCAGCCATGTGGCCTTGGTGAAGTAACTCCTCCTCTAGTCCTTCAGTTTCCTCATCTGTGAAATGGGAATAATAGCGGTCCCCACTGTCATGGGGGGCTGTGAGGATCAAATAGGTTGACACCAGTCATCCTTTCAGATTAAGAGGCTGGGAAAGAAAAGGACGGCGGGGGTGTGGCAATAAACTTCCTGTATGAGTGTGAAGCACTCAAAGCCACTTTGGTTATCTGGCACTATCTCCCCTCTGGCCATAAGTAATTATATCGCTCCCACATGCAAAACATTCTACCCCCATCCTGGGACCTCCAAAGCTCATCCAATTTCAGCCTCAGTCAGGATGTCCTGGGTCTCATGATCAAACCAGGCCTGTCTATGTTTGAGCCTCTATGAAAACAGCTCTTTTGATCAAAAGACCCAGAAGTTAAATGACAAATCATTTCACCTTCTCCCATCCTTACATCCATCATAAAACTTTGAGGCACAGATAGGACAACTGGAATAAACCCTCCCATCAAAAGAGGGAGGCACTGCTCCATGGAATCCTGACATCTCGGTGGGCAAATATGGTCAGGTTCTGCCACTGCAGAGTCAGGAATGGTCCTCGACGGGGCCCTGGTCTGCCCCGGGGACTGGCTTCTCAAGACCTTGTTCTGCACAGTCTTGACTCGTCACCAGGCTCCAGGCTCCACCCTCGGAGTCCTTCCTTGACTGTAATATGATAAGTAGACTGTGTTTGTAGCCAGGTGTCTTTCCCAACCCACTTCCCATGGTTGGAGCATCAGGGGTCCAGCCCTTTTGGTCCAAGCTGGAGTCCATTTTGCTGATACAACACACTTTGTAACTTTGTGGGCTTTCTATGCAATCATTATAACCCACTCCATCCAAAAAAGAGGCCCATGCAAGGTTATTTTCAAGACATGCCTCTCTGCTCTAAGGCTGTGTCCAGCTGCTTGGGGATCATAACCTTCAGTTTCTTAGAAAATCTTCTCTCCAGCAGAGAGAGTCTCTGAGGTACAGCCTTACATCTTTGGTTTTCAAAGATCTTACAGCCTCAGCCTAGATTTAGTCTTTGGCAACAGGCCTTGTTTCACTGGCATTTTTTTTTTTTTTTTACAGGTTAGGGAAGCTGGGGTTAAGGAACGGTTTTATTTTCCAATCCAGCAGGGCCTCGCTACGCTTGATGTTCTCTAACTTTGGCTTGCTAATCGAACAATTCTTTCTTCAGTTCATCTCTGCCTGCTTTATCACAGGTAAGAAGCCAACGGATGCTTTCCCCATTCTGCCTGGAAATCATCTTGCCGAGGTCTGAGGGTTCATTAAGGACATTTGTCATCTTTCAAATCACTGCCAATTTTCTGCAGCCACAGAGCACGGGTCCTGCAGGAGTTTCCACTCTGTCTTTCTTACCTCCGCTTATCATTTTGCTTGCCACTTTTTTCTAGACTGTGCTCACAGGTTTCTTGTCACTTTTCCATACCTGCACGCTGTCACTTTTGCTGCATCCCATTAACCAAAGCAAGTGTCATGGCCATTGACACCTGTATTCCAGGTCAGGGGGGGGGGTCTCCGCCTGTTGATGGGAGGAGCTGCTAACTACTATGGTCAGTTTTGCTCTTTTCACACCCAAGGAGTCCACAGGCAACATTATGTAGTGTAAAGTTTTTTTTAAAGCATTGAGCATGGTTTGTCATCAACAGGTCTCTCTCACTAGAGGGTCTTTAATTGTAGAGCCTGTGGAAGCCTGACTCCAGGTCCCAGACCCCTGGTCTCCCACTGTGTTGATGTGTTTCTCTAAGGGAGTCGCTGGCTCTTTTGCAGAATCACCACTGAGCAAACACTCATTGAATTCTTATCTAGTACCCGGGACTGTGATGGTCAAAGATGGAGCGAAAAACAAAGTCATGGTCACTGCCTGCCATACCCTGACCTAGAAGGCGGCGATGTCAATTCATCTGTAGTCTTAGGGACACAAAATTGTTTTTCCTTCCAAGCCTGCTTTACTTCTTATTTTTTCAAACATAACCACTATACCATTATCATACCCACCAAATTAACAGCGAGTCCTTAATTTCATCAAATACCCAGACAACTTTCAATTTTCCTGATGGTCTCATAGATCAATGTTCTTGCCTTTGTTTTATAGTTTGTTTGACTCAGGATTAATGTAAAGTTGATGCATGGTGATTGGCTGATAAGCCCTTTACATCTCTTTTAACCTTAGTTTCTCCTTCATGTTCTTTTCTTTTGTTCTTACAATTTATTTTTGTCTTATAAACCTCAAAACAACATCCAAGGCAGCTACTGTAGGCCCACAGCCCCTTCCCCACCCAGGGCAGACCCCGGCGATCCAACCTGGAAATACTTCCTTAGCACTGAGTGGTTTAAATACAGACTGTAAATAATCTCATATTTCCAGTCAGGTTCTGCCTCACATTAGTCTTGACACCAAATTTAAGGGGGAAAAAAATCCAACTTTCTCTTTTGGGAACTTTGGGGATTTGGGAATTTCAGGTAATGAATTATGTTTGTGTCCCCCTCAAATTCATATGTTGAAACCCTAACACTTCATATGATGGGATTTAAGAGGTGGGCCTTTGGGAGGTGGTTAAGTTTAGGGAAGTCCTGATCTCCTGGGACCCCATTATGGTAGAGCCCCCATAATGGGTCTAGTGTCCTTATAGGAAGAGGAAGCGAGACCAGAGCTCTCTGTCTCGTTGCTCAAACACAGAAGAGGTCATGTGAGCACGTAGCAAGGTGGTGGCTCTCCACAGAAGGGGGCCCTCACCAAGAGCCATTCTGCCAGCACCTTGATCTTGGACTTCCCAGCCTTCAGAACCATGAGAAATAACTGTCTGTTGTCTAAGCCAACCAGTCGATGGTATTTTGTTACAATAGTCTGGGCAGACTAAACCTGAATCACTCTCCAATGTAGTTGAGGAGGCTGAGGCACCAAGGGGAGAAGTAATTGGGTGAAGTCGCCCAGCTGGCAAGGGGAACAGATGGGATTCACACCAAGCACCCACGCGCACCCATGTTCCAAACCCTGCATAGAACTGCCTCCCCACCCCCCACCACGTCCAGGTGTAGAGAGATGGGGTTCTAATCCTGGCTCTGCCTCTCACCAACTGAGTGTGACCTCAGACTGGCACTTCATCTATTGGCCCCACTTTCTCCATCTGCAAGGCAGGAAATGCTGCCTCCGCCTGGACTGCAGGAGGGTGAGAGAGGGCTGATGCATGGTAGGAACCTTGGAGTCAGGCTCCACCCTGTTCCTCGTAGGGCAAGAATATATATAGGGGCTTTATCCCCGTTCCTCTCCTCTTCTCGCTCCCAGCCCTGTCTTCAATTCTTGGGGCCTGACATAAGTGGGATGCCATAACTTGCAAGCCCAAGAACCAACCATCTCTCAACAGCTGCCCATGGAGTGATCGCATAAGCAGTGTGGGCTGCTCTTTGGGTAGGGGTCCTGGGAAGGAGGCCTGCACAAGAGGTACAATAGGCTTGAGACGTTTAGGAGAGGAATTCCAGGAGGCTGGATAGGCAGGCACAGTGTAGGAAAGGAAAGGAAAGGTGGGTTCCAGGCGGGCACATTTCCTGGGCCCTGCAGAGTCCATATGTGGCTGTGGAGCTGTGGGGCCACACGAAACCAGAGGATGGCTGGACCAGGGCCCCCCAACCTGGGGACTCAGGGTAGAGGCCTCTTGCCCCTAAGGGTAGGCTGCTTCCCCTGCTCTCCTCACCCCAGGGGTCCCAGAACTGCCCATCGCTACCCCAGCCCTGCCTCGCTCAGCTCAGCCTGGCCCAGCTCAGCCCACTGGTCCGCTCAGCGCTGCTCAGCATGGAACGTGGCTGATGGAACTTTATCAAAACATCTAAATATGAGTTTTTCCTGCGTGTCAACCCTTCATCTTTTCACTGCACCACTTCCTGAACATTTTATAGCAAGGGAAACGGGAAAGGAAAAAAAAAGAAGAAGGCACCCTGGCATTTATTGAGATAAATTGTGAGAGTCTGCAAGGCTGAATTGTTAAAAATGCATCTTCACTTGCTGCCAACGCCGTGAATGCAGCTGATAAGTCAAGTTTCCTTTATCTTCTCCAAGTGTCTCTGTACAGAGAAGGGGCTTCATTTCCGCCTCCTCTGACTCCTTGCTATTCAGCTTATGGAAAATCTGCAGCCCCTCATCCATCCTGCGATTCCACACACGGCAAACTCATAAGTCTTTTCCATTCTGTAATGAGCAGCGCACTGGAACCTTGTGATTGATTTCTCCTTGCAGCCTCTTGTGGGGAAGGGTGAGGGGAGTGACACTTGCTGAAAGCCAACTATGTTTGGGCATTTTGCCTGATCTATTAGTGAGCTGTTATGAGTAACACCTCCCCGATGCATAGAGGCCTCAGACAAGCAGCACGGAGTTTGTCCATGAGCCTGGGGACCAGTCCGGGCTGGCTGGCCCAGGACCACCGAGCTCATGTGTCTGCAGTCAGTAGGGGTTCAGCCAGGGGATCCTGTCATGCCTGGGCCCTTTCGGGTGCCTGGGGTCCCTGCTGTTGCTGATCGGCTGAGGTGGCTCTGGTCCACGTGGGCCTGGGCTTACCTGGAGGTCATGTGGTCCAGGGGAGAGAGGAAGTCCAGTCCCTTGAGGTCCAGGTGTAAACGTGGCACAGTGCCGCTTGTGCACATTCTCTCGGCCAGAGCAAGTCACAAGACCAAGGCACAAGGCCGATTTCAGAGGTGGGAAAAAGACTCTACATCTCCATGCAAGGAGGTGCAGCGTCACATTGCAAAGGGCCAGGATATGGGGCCAGGGCACTGGGAATAATTGCAGATGTTCTTGTAAAAAACCTATCTTATTCGCATTATAGCATCGAATCCTTCCAGTCATCCTGTGAGGAAGGAGTTTTTAACCCCAGTTTTCAGATGAGGAAACTGAGGCTGAGAGAATTTCGTTTGCTCATTCATTTGCTCCTTCCCTCTCCTTTGGGCATCGCAGTGTGCTGGGCATTGATGGCATTGGGATGTGACCGTGACCCAGATGTAGTCAGTCCTGCACGAGGGAAGCCAGAGACACCAAAACAGACCCAGGGATGTGACCCTGAGGGCAGCAGAGGTCATGGGAAGAGCACTGGGCCAGGATCTGAAGAGCACCCGGGCCTCCTGGGCTAGCTGTGTGTCCTTGGGCAATGGGCTTGACCGCTCTGAGCCTTGGTTTCCTCATGTCTATGGGGGAGGAGCTGCAACTCTCAGGAGAGGGGTGAAGAGTGAGGGAGGGGAGGGAAGTCAGTGCCTCTTAAACCTGGGAGCCCAGGACCATCTCTGCTGGTGTCCCTCCCCCACAGGGGTTTCTTGAGTCCTGACAGCACACCAGCCCTGTGTCCCTGGCCCTATGTCCGTCACTCTGATCCCCCCAAGTCTGGGACACAGGAGGGTCCTTCAGGGGATGGAACGCCATGGAAGCAGGGACCCCATCTTTCCCCAGTGCTCTGTCCCCAATGTCTGGGACACTGCCTGGCATACTCCAGGCGCCCAGTACATATTTGTTGAATAAGTGAAATATGCTTATTTTATAGACGAGGAAACTGACAGCTGGTAGTCAGTTTGATTGATCCAGGTACAGAGGGTTCCAAATCCATCAGGACACTCAGTGAGCGTTTCTTGGGTGCTTTGAAAGGGACCCTCAGGTTGGGCTTGGGTGTGACATGCTGGGGAAGCCACTGAGAGGCAGTTCCTGGGACTTCCTGGCCAGGACAGGCTTAGTCCGAACCCTTAGATGAGTAAGGTGGGTCTGGAAGGAACAAGCAGAGATCACATGAGGGGGTGGGTGTCCCAGGAGATCATGGACTAGGGGACGGGCTTTGAGGAGGATGAAGCTGCGGGTCCCTCTGCTTGCAGGGGTCTCAGCCCAAACCCACTGCCTCGGCAGGGGTAGACCAGACACCCAAACCCAGCCTCACGCTGGGGCCTCTGCCCCTTGTCAGGCGGAAGGGCTTAGATCTTTTCCGCTCCGGCATCTGGAATGTATCCAGCTTAGTGTGAAATGGTCCTCATGAGGAATGTTTCACTCTAGGAAGTTCTTCTGAGGAGCAAACTCTGACCAGTTCTCACATCTACCCAAGAGGCAGAGCAATTTGTACTTGATTAAGCAAAATGTTACAGGTCACAGTGTGACCATTTTAAATCTTTCATCTTTTCTGCTTTTCTCACTTCTCACAACCTATTAATTTCCAATTTTCTTCTCTGCCTCCTGTCCTCACTCTGAGCCTCTGGAGCAAGTCCCTTTGTGTCTCCTCCTCCTCCCTCCCTCCTTCCCTCGCTCCCTCCCTCCCTTCCTTGCAGTACTTTTGATCCTGCTGTGTGTCAAGCAGCACTGGAGGCCCCAAGAAAACAACGTGTGAGATGGACAGAGCTCTGTCCTTCTGGAGCTTCTGGTCTCAGGGGGAATGACAGGAAGGATATTAAGACGTGACACCTCTCCCCGCTGTCCTGAGTCTTTGTCCCGCATGGGACCCCAGGAGGAGATGCTGGGGGCGTGGCACATAAATCATGAATGGCAGCTCAGCGATTCTCCCAGGGTGCTCTGTGGGAGCACGAAAGAGGGGGGACTCATCTTGCAATCAGGGAGACTCCCTGAAGAAATCACTGAGCATTAGAAATTAAACGGGTGTGACCATGGGGAAGAGAGTGGACAGAGGCCAGGACAGAACGTGTCAAGGTCATATTTGTTAAATGGATAAATAAGCGAATGAACGAACCTAACTCAAACTCTCCTTTTTGGCCTCACCACTAAATACTCTAAATGCCTCCGCTGTTCTTGAGATGAACACTCAAATCCTTAATGTGGAATTTGAGGCCACACATGGTCTGACCCATGCCCCCTTCTCTGGGCTGCTACCTACTCCTTACTCTTCAATCACACAGGTCTTAGAGCTCTTCATGGTTGCGAAGAATTCCCCAGCCACAGGGCCTTTGCATGTGCTGTTCCTGTAACAGACAATCCCTGTTCATCCTTCAGATCCCAGCTCAGGCATCTCATCCTCGGGGAGCATTCTCCATTCTCCCTTTACCACCACCTGTAGTATATCCCCTCATAGTACCAAGAACCCCTTCTTTACAACCCACATCACTATGCATCTGATTGTGTGATTCTAGATTAATCTGTCTCCCTTCTAAACTGTGAGCTCCCTGGGGCCGTGATCATGGCAGATTTCCTTAATTCCCCTGACACAGTGGCTGTAGCATAGCAGGTGCTTAAAAATGTGTTGAATAAATAAATGAATATTGTCACTTCAGGGTCTCCCTTGTTAGTGCACTTGTACTAAGACAGGTTGTCCACCAAGGGCTGGAATCTGTCTCAGTTGTCCCTGTAGCCTGATGCCCACCTCGGGGTCTGCATCTCGCTGGCATTAGTGAGGCATTAGGAAGGGAGGTGGGCAGGAAGCAAAGGGGACTTGAGATTTAGAAGAATTGCTGATCAGCTTCCAAGCCCTCCTGGAAAGCGGCCAGTGCAGAGAATGGACTCGTCTCCCACCCACACAGGCATCTGGCTCCCCAATAGTCCCAGGTGCTCCAGCCCCACCACACGTGGAGAAGACCCCACAGAGCAGCTGAGCGAATGTGTATTTTCATGCCGCGTGGTGGTGTTTTGCTTCTGTGGGCTCATTATGGGGAAATGGGCTGTCAGCACAGCTTCAGAGGAGACCAGGGAGGATAATGGGCTAATTTCCCCAGTTGTGGACATAATGGGGGATTCTTACCTTCGCAGGTGCTGCTCACATGGGGAATTTGCAGGGAAATCCCAGGGCCTGTGCAGTTCTCTGGCTGATGAGACACTTTGTGGAGATAGTGTCTGGGGGGGCCGATTGGCTGATGGAATGTGGTCTAACGGCCTCATCAGAGAGCTTGTGAGACCACTGTCCCCTAAGAGCAGATATGCAAGGACACTGCCATCCTCGCTCCCAATCAGGAGCACCTGGGACATAAACCAAGAGAAGAGAACAGAATTCCCAGGAGCCCCTGCCCCTCCCTGCCCACCACCTCCTACCTGGGAGCCACCTCCAACCCATGAGAGTGCAGCTCCATCTGCTCTGGGAGACGTTCCCAGGGCACCTGCTCAAAGAAGACCTTGAACCTCCTCATGGAGAACTCTGGACCCAGAGGCCTAAAGATCAGGGAGCAGCAGACTGCAGGCTCCTTCTCTTCCCTGCAGGTTCTTCTCCAGTTTGTCCTTCAGGACCCAGCTTGGGCTTCCCCTCCTCTGGCAAGACTACTGGCTGGGGCCCTGGTACAGGTGAGTGAGGACAGTGGCGGCCTAAACCTGCCTGGGATCAGACCCTGGCAGAGCATTAGAGGGACAATGACCCCAAGTGTTGGTGGCTGGTGCTTCTTTTCCTGAGTTTTCCCCATTCTGGTCTTGCTCAGCCGGGCCACAGAGCCTTGGCCTGGGTAAAACCCCCGCTTACGGCCACCAATTAATTTCAGCTTGTGTGAAGTTTTTAATGGCTTGCTAATCGATATGGACCAGGCATCCCACCGCTGGTGAGCCTCTAAGTGAAGGGTGGAAGAACTGAAATGCTGCCTGCAGGTTAGTGTTTTAATATGTTCCACGTTTACTGCCTGTTGTTCTGAGTTAATTACCTGGTACCTAAATGTAACTCTTGCGAATCTAAGTAATGCTCTTACAGTCCATTCACAGTTAATTAACAGGACTAAATGGCAGTGGTGTGGTTTGTGTAGAAAGAGGCCTGTTCCCTGCCCTCAGGGCTGGCGGAGGAAGTGACTGACGTGGGTGACACTCTCCCTCCTGCCTCAGCCCACCTCCCCCAAAGCCTCTGCACACAAAGGACCTTCACACTTAGTCCCTCCCACCAGAGAAGGCCCTCGGTGGTGGTCCTCTGCTGGGCGTGCTGCAGCCCCATCCCCAACCCTGCCTTGCAGGGAGTGTGGGAATGGCACCCTGTGTTAAAATCCGCGTCTGGATGAGCTCCTGGATGGAGGAATTAACTCGTGTACACACAGAAAATCTCCCACAGACTTGTCTTCTAACATTTATTCTGGAAACTGGAACATGCAGATAAGGCAGCGCCTGACGCTGGGACCGCAGAATACATTTGCATCCTCTAAGCCACAAAGAGCTGCATATCCATCCACTTTGTGAGCCAGGAAGAGGGGGAAAAAATCACACCAAATGGATGGAAAGTTCTGGCAGGCGTTTCTCCAGCAGCAAAAGCCACCACAGTGGAGTTCCAGCCTCTTACAACCTGACTAACAGTCCTCAAATCCTAGAGTCTTAAATGTCCAGGTCTTCACTTAATAGAATCTTAAAACTACAAAAGCTTGAGTCAGGATCCCAGGATCTTAGATTCTCAAGTCTTAAACTTTTTACTTTAACTTAATAGAATCTTAAAACTGCACAATGTTGGGCCAGAATTATAGAAAATGAACCTCATGTCAGATCACAGAATCTTAGCATTTCTAGGACTGTAAACACTAGCTTGCTCAGGTGCCCAACCCACAAGTGAGCTCCCTTCATGATGTTCCAACAACTGGCTTCCAAGCTTCAGATCTTGCTCCAGTGTCACCTCCTCCAGGAAGTCCTCCCTGACCAGATCAGAGCCCCGATCACAGCTTCTCATGGTTCCATCTGAGTTGCCTTGTCAATCATGCCACAGGTGTCATTTTACATTTATTTTCATGATTATATAATGGAGTTTGTATCTCCCCATTTCTAAGACTATGATCCCCATGGGGGTGGGTTTGGTCCGCTTTGCTCATTGCTGAATCTCTAGCACAAGCCCAGGCACAGAGCCGATGCTCAGTCAATAAGGAATGACTAAACTAATGGATGATTTGAAGAAATGGGTGGATGGATGGATGGACAGATGGATGGATGAACGGATGGTCGGATGGCTGCCAAAGCCGACGCTCTTCCCACAGCAACATATCTACCCCAAAACCTGGGAGGCCTGCGCTGTGTGGGCTCAGTCAGTCTACTGAGCTTCTCTGCCCTTGTTTCTTAATCTGTAAACTAGACCATGATGCTCTGTGAGAGGCTGTTGCAAGGGTTGGATGCGGTGATGTCAGTCCAGGGCCAAATGTGGAGCTGGCACAGAGTGGGCACTAAACATGCCAGCTGCTCCATCTTGGAGCCCAGAGGCTTTTCTGGCTTCTGAACTTGCAGGGGGACAAGGGGTGCAGTGAGGTCAGAAGATGGAAGAGCCTGTAACAGAACTCTCCTGTGCCCCGGCCTCGCTGTGCACCTGGGTGAGCCACTGCTCCTTTCTGACCCTCTGTCTCCTCATCTGTAAGACAGAGAAAATCATACTTGCCTCTAAACGACAGCCAGGAGGACAGATCTAAATGAAATTCTTCCAGGATCCAGCGTGCGAAACACACGAGAGAGCCTGAAAAGCATGGCAGGGGAGATTGTCTTTGTCATGCTGCGAGAGAGGCCCAGATTGATATGCTGAGAAGGTGCCTCAGTTGGAAGTAAGCACTTTATTACTGCACAAGTTTTTCATAAAATTGATTGCATTGCCTGTTCTCTGCATTTTTAAATTGCAAAACCAATTAGCTTTTTTGGCAAAGGGGAGGGAAGGCAGAGCTCAGATTGGCTTTGCAAACTCTGCCTTTTATGGTGGCCACAGCAGGAAGCCACGGCGCATGGTCATGGAGAGTGACCACGGCAAGGATGCCACCCCCATGCACAGGGCAAGAAGACCTTCTGAGATTCAGGGGAGCCTAGGGTTGGGCAACACTGCTCCCCAAGAGCAAGCAGGGGGAACCTGGGCTGGAACCTCCTAGAGCCGGCGAGCTGAGCAGCCATGGGTCAGTCAAAGCAGTGGACGCCCCTGAGAAGAGGCCCAATATCTCCTCCCCCTCCCCCCAGGACGCGTGGCCCTTTCCTCATCTGAGTCTATTTCTTTGAACAAAGTCAGTTCCATTAAGGTATATCTGCCTTGTTCTCTGCTCTATCCTGGGGCCTGGAACCTGGCATGTAATATGCATCAACATGAATGATGGATAAATGAAGCAATAAAGGAAGGAAATTAAGCTTATTGGAGGGAAGAATTTCTTTAGCCAAGTTGATCTTGGCGGGGGGCAGCCTCAGGAGGAGAGAGGCCTTGCTTTGTCATTGTCAGTGTTTTGAAGGGTGCTGGGAGATCCACTGAAGGAGGTTAGATGGATGAGATTCAGGCATTGACTGGGGTGGGGAGGATATGTTTGTATTTCTGACCTTTAGTGTTTCCCACGCGTGACCTCTCTCCTCCTCCTTTGCCCAGAGATTCTGAACACCTCTTTCTCTCTCTGAGGGAGGCAGTGATTTTTTATTTTTATTTTATCAGTCAAACCCAAATTCAAGTACACCTGCCACCACTAACTAGCTGGAAAGACTGGGAGCAAACAGCTTGCCTCTCCCTGTGTCTCAGTTGTGTCATGTAGAATGGGACTAATAATTCTATCAGCTTCTGTAAGCTCTAGAGAATGGAGAGGGAGAAAGTGCTTGGTAAAGGAACACTTGTACACACACACACACACACACACACGCACCCAGTGTATTCAAATTCCCCTAGCGTCCCCCTCCGCCCCCGGGAACACACATGGTAGGACTGCATCAGCGATTCTGCTGGGCAACAGCCACACAGACGCCAACGGCCAAAGCGCAGCACAAGCCCCGTGAAGCCTCCTGCCCAAGTCTCCCAAGACTGAGGTGTAGGAGGCATGGGGGCATGGGGAGGGGAGGGTGGGCTGGAGCAAGCCTTCGATTCCCCGCTCCTTACCCGCTGCTCGAGATGCTGCAACAGATTTCGTATTGGGACATCTTGCCCCATCAGCACTAGCAGCAGATGAGAGGAGTCAGAGAGGATAAAGCTGGGAGGAGGGACAGGTGCGGGCACTGGGGGCCCCTCATGGGTCATCACTGGTGCCCCAGTGAGCAGACAGGCCAGACGTGGCAGGGAAAGGGGCTGGCAGCCTGAGGGGAAGGCCCTGCTTGGAGAGTCCTTGAGCAATGGTTCCTCCCGCCCCGTGTTTGCTGTTCTCAGATGTTGGATGCAGCAGCACTCAACTGAGCCACAGGCTGGGTCACCAGGCAGCACCTTGGCTGTCCAGCCCCAGCCAAGAGGCTCCAGCTTTGGGGAGACACGCGGGTGAACTCCTAGGACTCTTACCGGGGACAGACCCAGCTGAGTGGAGCCATGGGTTTCCTGGTCTAGATGAGGAACACCCAATGGGGCCTACCAATGAGGGTGGAGTGCCTTCTCCCCTCCCATCCCCAGAAGAAGATGTGGAATCCCCAGGGGCCTCGGTCAAGGAGTTTCCAGGAAGGCTGCCAATGGCCTGTGTCCGCGCCTGCCCCTCCACACAGCCCATGTCAGCAGCGCACAGTAGAGTGTGGGTAGAGTTGACTGACCTGGGTCCAAGCTCCACCTCCACTATTTACCTTGAACATGGAGACACTGCTTCCACCTTCTTACCTGTGAAATGGGGTTAAATGATACCAGCCTCAGAGAGGTGACACAATCTGCAAATACCACACCTCCTATAAAGCTCTTGGTTTTTCTTTCACAACCCTGAACCCGGAGACTAGCCCCAGCCTCAGCCCTAGCCCTGCCTCACTTCCCCCATTTCAGCCAATATGAAGTCAGCCAGACCTGGGTTCAAATTCTGACTCAGTGTCTTAGCTCCGTGACTTTGGACATGTCGCTTAACCTCTCTGTGCCTCACTTCCCTCTCTGTAAAATGAAGGTAATAGCACCGCAGTGCAGGTGTGCTGTGAAGCGCTGTGTACATGGCAAAGCTCAGCCCAACCAAAAGGAGGCCTTGCTCCCTCCTCCTCCCCTCCTCCGCCTCTTTCTGCTTTCCCTCCTCCTCCTCCTCCTCCTCCTCCTCCTCCTCCCATCCTTCTTATCTTTCACTCTGCACATATTGAATTTTATGTAATTGGGATCGTACAATTTATTCAGCTATTCAGGGTTTTTTTTAACTCACTATACATCATCAGCATTTTCCCACATCATTGAAAATTCCTCAAAAGCATGATGTTAATAGCTTTGTAATTGTACCTCATTCAAATGCACCATAATTTTACCTCACCATCCTCGCCTGTCACATACTGAGAGGATTACAGCCCTTTTATACACATCAGGCTGTGATGAACGTTCTGGGCCCCGTGGGCCTGAGTCCCTGACCACGTCCTGAGGACAGGTTCCTGCAGGTGGAATCGTGGCATCGAGAGTAGCGCTGCTTCTCAGGCTCAGGGTCATTACCACCCAGTCGCTTGCCTGCAAGTTGCCCTGAGGGACAGACCCCAGCAGCCCAGGAGGGTGCCTGTCTCACCACCCGCAGCCCTGGCTGGTGGCGCTTACTTCCCAGCTACGTGATCATCACATCAGGTTCCTGTGTCCGAAAGCCTCAGGACAAGGACCGGAAGCAGCCTGGGGAGTCAGGGGCTCCGGTCCCATCCCACCTGCCCTCAGCTGCCAGGTGCCGGGGCACTGCCCTTTTCCTTCTCTGGGTCCCCGTTTGCCCACCTATTGCAATAGCACCCCAGCTGGTCTCCTCCTCCAGTCCATCCAGCACCCAGGACAGGGCCTGACACCCAGTAGGTGTTCAGCAAATGTGTTGAAGCCTGAACTCTTTAAATTCTCTCTCTCTGTTTCTCTCTCTCTCTCTCTCTCTACACACACACACACACACACACACACACACACACACACACACACACACGTGGTCACATCATTCTCATCTTCTTTGCTGGAGTTCCCCCATCACTTATATTTCTTTCTCCTCACTGCCTTGAAAGCCACGACCCTGACTCAACCTTCTTGTCTGTAAAATGGGTTGATGATAACACTATTGCATCCCGCTGAAGATAGTGTAGAATGGTGGTTAACAACGGACTCTGGAGCCAGACTGCTTGGGTTTCAAAGTTACTCGATGTCTCTATGCCTCAGTTTCCCCTCAGGAAAATTGGCATAGCCTACCTCATAAGGTTACTGTAGGGATTAACTCAAGTGCTACAGATAAAGTGTAAGAATGGTACCCACAGAGAGAAGCACTGTAGAAATGAATTTGAGACGCTGCTTCTTATATCCAGGTCATAACTTTAAAGGCACAGAGTAGAGACTCCTGCTCACTCAAATACGGGTTCCCACTTCTACTAGGAAGAAAGAGTCCACCTGTCTGCCCCCCTGCAGTTATCTGGGCTCATGAGACTAGATTTCTACGATGGACTGGAGGCAGAAGAGACATGTGGCACTTCCAGGCTGGATCACTGGATTCTAGTGGAGACCCTCCAGCACTCTCCTTCCGTGCCCCAGGCGTCACAGAGGAGGCCTTGGGTTCTGACAGTGGAGCCATAGTGGCCGCCTGATCGTCCAATCACTGCATGGAAGACAGCTGCCCTGGAGAGCCTCCTGGACCTATGCTGGCTTTGTCGGGTGAAGCCAAGGTGGTTTGGGGTTGTCATGGCAGCAGAGCCCCGCTTACCCTGACCGTTCACTAGGAGCCAAGCTGGGACATTAGTGTGTGAATCGGTCCCTTGCAGGTGGTCATAAACTGGACAGTACCTGTCCTAGGTTGGGTGGAAGCCACTCACTTGCAACCTCCTGCAGGAAATAGGGACCCCAGTGGTCATATTTTCCATGTTTTCAGGAGAAGCCAGGAAAGAGGGTTCTTATTTTAAAATCTGGCTGCTTTTAAGTGTTGGTGATTAAATCAAGGTTGTTAAAAAAACTCTACGTGAACCAAACAAATCCCGATTGCTGACTAGATATGCCCAGAGGCCACTTGTCATGACTTGGGCCTATAGGACCAAATCTAAGCTCCCTGGCCTGGTATTCAAAGCTCACCATGGTCTGTCCACAGCTGACCTCTCCTACAACTTCCAAACCCCAACCCTAAGCTCTGAGCACACTCAGCCACTGACGGGTCACTTACCTGCCCTCTGTCCATACTGTTCCCCAGGGCCAGTGTGGTGCCATGAACCGGGCATGGCCTTTGGTATCTGTCTACCAGATTGCAATCCTGATTGCTACCCTGTGAGAGCTGAGTGGTTTCTCTGAACATCAGTTTCTTTTTCTATAAAGGGAAGGTGAATGTACCCACCTTACAAGGTTCCCTAGAGAGCTGTATAAACACTGTTTTATACGTTCTGGCCTAGAGTGGGTGCTTGGTGAAAGTGAACTCTCATCCCACTGTCCCCATGAAGAGAGAACGGTCCTCCTCACTCTGCTCACTGCCATCTAAGACACCCCACCAGCCTTCCTTCATCTCGTCTTCACTTCCAGAGCTGCACCGCAGCCAGATGGCTCTGTCAGCCCCCGGGCCCCTCCCCATATGCCCCTCATAGGGGTTTAACCATAACTGATCTCTGGCAGGTATAATCCCGTCTCAGTGTCTGCTTCTTGGAAGACTCAGACTAACACAAGGCAGTGGTCTGAGGAAGGGGTGGGCAAGGAAAACAAGTGTTGACAAGGGCCCTGGGGCTGGCTCACGCACCCCACGCAGGGTTGAAGTCACCATCCTGGCGGGGAGGTTGTACCCCGATAACGCTTGGCATTAAGTGGTGACTCAATTGCTAAAAGTTTTGTCTGTGGTTACCTGGGAAAATGCCCCAGGGGAGGAGCATCCTGTGGCAGATGTGATGGTGCAGGTATTCAGAAAATGCTTACAGAGCCAGCAGAGCCAGCGGGGCCCTTCCTCTACCATCTGCCAAGGCCGCTCAGACAATTTCACTTGGTTGAGAATTGAGCTGCTAAGTTGGGTTCATGCACTGCAGAGGGGTGATGAGAGACAGGGGGCTCTTAACAAGCCTAATGGCTGAACTTGAGAGCCAAAGGGCCTGCTGCTAGGTCACAGAGAGGCCCTTATCGCCTGCACCGGAAGAGCAGGCTTGGATGAAAAGCAGACTGTAGATGTAATTGTCAGAGTCGCAGAGCTCCAGGGGTGTTTGAACGCTGCTCAGCCAACGCAGGCCTATTCTACACAGACCAGGGCCTAGGTGGGGAAAACCTGGAACTCTGAAACACAGGACAAGGACATCTAAAGATACTGACTTTGTAACTCTCCCCAAACCCTCTGGGCTCACAGGGACAGCCTACCCTTCCCTAGGAGGAGCCAGAACTTGCCCTGTGCTGAAAGGTGCTGCACAGGACTCGTTCCTTAGGTAACAGGTGCCTCCCCACCCCCAGAAACTGCCCCACCTCCTCTTCTAGCTGTCAGGTGGATAAATTGGTTGAAATCCCAGCATAATCTAGTTGGCGGCATGTTGGGCCTGAAAGGAACTATCCCCCAAAAGAGTAGCATGAATTACCTGACGGGTCCCGCTAACAGCCAGGGGAGTGGATTGTGGGGATGGGCTCAAGGGAACCAGAGCACACAGCTGAAGAAACAGGATTCCTTGACTTGGGAGATTTGGGGAGGGGACACAGGATTTAATCATCTAACATGGACCCAAGGGATGGCCTTGAAAATGTGGTGTCCAGTTCTAAACAATGTGGGGATGCCTGAGTAGCCTTGGCAGCTGGGAGAGGAAGGCGTAAAGAGGCTGAGCAGAGTGGGCAGGCTGGAAGGGATTATGTCCCACGGGAGGGCCTCCAAGGACACACAGTTCCCCAAGGCCATCAGGAATGCTCAGGTGAGGGGTGCTGAGAAGCCCAGGGGTGGCTGTCCTCTCATCCAGAGACCAGTAGGTCCTGAAGTAACAGGGGCCAGCTGGTGGCACATACAGCCAGAAGTGAGAAGGCTGCACTTACCAAAGCGATGACCAGTATGGTCAGAGAGACAGGTGGAGATAGACAGCCAACAAGGGTGACGCTTCACGTTTCTAACCAAGATAAGACATGAATGGACAGTCGTACCATGCAATCCTACTCAGAAATAACAGGGAACAAACTATTGATATTTGCAACAACCTTGGTAGATTCTGAGGACATTATATCCAGTGACAAAAAAAAAAAGCCGATCCCAAAGGTTATATACATACTGTATGATTCCACATATATAACATTCTAAAAATGACAGAACTGTGGAATTGGAGAGCAGGCTAGTGGTTGCCAGAGGTTAGGAGTAGTGGGAGGTGGTGAGGAGGCGAGCTGTGACTACAGAGGGGTAGCATGTGGGAGACCTTTGGACTGATGGAGAGGTTCTGGTCTTGATGGTGCAGTTTCAAAACTCTACTCCTGTGACAAAATGGCTTAGAACGAAACATGCAAATTGCATCAATGTCCATTTTCTGATTTTGATATTGTACTGTAGTCATAAACAGCTTCACTTAAACAGCCACCTGGGAGGATGAATGGCACGAGGCACATTTTGTAGAATAAGTTCAGGGAGAGGAGCCAAGAAAGTAAAGGCACAGCGCTTACGGTTCCAGTCTTATTGGGCCCCATGAGTCTGACTGTTGGAGAACTGTGTTTCTGTATTATAAATTCCTCCCTCAGCCCCACTGCCCAGTTGTCTGGGATCCATCTCCACTTGTCTCTGAGTGGGGCTGCTCAACACCTCCGGCTGACTCCCTGCCTCCGGATAAACTCCCCTCTCTTTCACCAGGAGGGGCTGCTGCTGGGTCTTTCCTAGTCTGAGACTCTCCTCCCCTGTGCCATCACCGTCCCACCTCGGGGAGCTGCCCCCTTTCTCTACAACCCAGGTGAAAGTTTGTCTTCTTCTGTGAGGTCGCTCAAGACAGATTTGGGGACAACAGGTGGGCACCCGATGAAGGAGAGATGTGTTCATAGCTGGGATAGATGGACAGCCCTACAGAAGGGTAGTGAGCTCCCCATTACTGGAGGTATGAACAGAGGATGGGCGAGCACTCAGCAAAGAGGCTGAGAGTATGGGCTTCAGAGGCTGAGAAACCTGGGCTGAGTCCTGGCCACGCTGCCTAGAAGGTGTCTGACCTTCAGCAACAACTTACACTCATTGAGCTTCTGTTTTTCCATCTGGAAAATCAGGCAAAATTTAATAGTCCTATTTCCCAGGGTTGTCATGGGGACTAAATGACATAATGTGTGCAACATGCTGAGCACCGAGTGCATACTCTCAGTACTGGACAGAGAAGGGGAGCTGGGTTGACACCGAGCAATCTAAGATCCCAAATTGCTGTGGTTTTAGAAGCCTAAGACTCTGAGATCTGATACCTCAATTATCCTGGGATGATATGATTCCCTCATTTTCTAAAGCCCAAGAAACTATGATTTTATTAGTCTATTTGCCTAAGGCTTATTAGTAACCTGAGGCTGTGTGCTTCAAAGAATCGTGCCCTGAAGCCATGCCCTATCAGCAATATTTTCCCCATGCTGTATGACAGAGAAAGAGTGTTTATCTCTGCCCCTCCTTTGACTGCCAACCTTCTATCTTTCTTCCCACCAGCCTTTGTATTCTGCTTGGGTCCACTCTTATTAAACTCAACCTTACCTGCGGGGTCCTTTGTCCCAGATACAACCAGACCCTTCAGTGTCCCTGAACCCTCTTAGCCCCTGCTTTTCCACTCCATCCCACTGAACCCCATATCTGCCCATTGGAATCTCGCTTTCAAGGTCTAGGTTGCAAGTAAAATTCCCCGGAGGCTTAGTTCTCTTTTCGACTGAAATCGGTAATCAATGTCCTGCTTGGCCTTTTCAGCGCACTTTGTTTAGGTCACTATATAGCAACCATCGCAGTCTGATTACTGTTGTTGGGGAGAAAACGTCTGACTTTCGCCCTATCTCAGACCCACCTCTGATGTCCTTCCAAGACCTCTCGATGCTCCCCAAGGAAGGAAGCCGTGTGGATCTGATGGGTCAGAGGTGGGACACTGATTGGGCCACAGTCACTAGTGGGCAAGGTCAGTGCATGGAAAGCCATGGTGCTGGACCAGCCCTCTCCCCTCCACCTCTCCTCTCCCACTGTCTGCCACCAGGGTGCCAGTCAGCTCTGCAGACCCAGCCATGGGGAAGCCAGGGCTGGAGGAAGCAGGTCTCGCTCAAGCCTACTTTGACCTCCAAGCCTATACCAGCCACAGTGCTGTCAGCAAGAGAATCCACTCTAGAGATTCAGAGAAAGAATTCCGTGCAAGGAACTGGTGACACAGGTTGTGGAAGAGCTGAGGAGTCAAATAAGAGATGCTGGGGGGTCGGCCGAGTGGCGCGATGGTTAAGAGCTGGCTTGGGACGTCAGAGGGCCCCGGTCCGGATCCCACATATGAGGGCCAAGTGACACTGCCTTCCACAGCTAAGATGCTGAACAACAGCTCAACCTGGAGCTGGGCTGCCCTGAGTCGCCGGCGACGGCGTAGGCTGCAGTCCCTG